>NW_016107342.1:6224940-6346229 GCF_001604975.1 Cebus imitator | reverse complement strand
CTTGTTCTATTGCCCAGGCTGGAGTGCAGTGGTGAAATCACAGCTCACTGCAGCTTCAGCCTTCGTGGCTCAAGCCATCCACCTGCCTCAGCCTCCTGAGTAGCTGGGACTACAGGCACATACCACCACACTCAGCTAATTTTTTTGGCATGTTTTGTAGAGATAGGGTTTTGCCATGTTGCTCAGGCTGGTCTCAAAGTCCTGGACTCCAGTGATCCAGCTGCCTTGACCTCCCAAAGTGCTGGAATTATAGACATGAGCCACTGTACCTGGCCTCATGCTATTTCATGTATAAGAAAATTCAAGTATAAAAATATTTTCTAAAAAGTGCTTTAAAATTTGTTATCCATGGACAAGATCTTTAGTGCTGGCATCAGAGTGAGCGTGCTTACGCATGTTCTGAGAGATGCAGTTCAATGTGTAGATATAAGCACACCTTATTATTCTGGAAGTTTTGAAAGACTTTAAAAAAAATCACAATAGATCTCATTAATTCCTTAGAGAAGTTGCCTTGATGAGGGGTAAATGGAGTTTGGGAAATGTCTCTGGTACAAGTGATCCATGTCTTCTGTAATATCATCCTTGCTCTTCATCTTTCCAGGTGGGGCCAGGGGCCCTTGGTTTCTTACTGTACCTTAAAAATCACTGCATCCCAGCTTGTCACCTGTTGGGAGGAAGCCTGCCTCTTCAGGCTTTGAAATAAACACAGCATAAGAACAGAGTTCACTCCACCATTTCTCTCCTCTCATGATTTATATCACTTGTAGTGCTTGTCCATTTGTCCCAGGGCAAGAGATGGTAGCTCTTGATGGTGAACTCTTTGAGTTCTTTATGCTAAGCTGTTTAAGTGCTTAGGAACATAAACACAAAATTGTTCCTGGTAACTGACATGCTAAGTTTATAAAGTAGAAGAGAAAATATATCTACAAAATAGTCTTCTAGTTGTAGAAGTGCCAGTTTTTGGAGGTTTCATTCTGGTATAATTTCCCTAATTCGCCTGCCAGAAATATGATTTGTGCAAGAAAATAGAACCATTAAAGAAACATTGGTGTAAAGAGTTCAGTAGAAACAGGATCTCTTTGAGCAGAGAAGCTAAGCCAAATGATGATCCACATAAAGGACAAGGAGATTCAGATCCCGTACGGCTGATTTTAGAATTCTCTTTCTCTGTGGAAAGCATTAGTTTGTGACATTGAATTAACCTGATTCAAATGTATGCATAGATACCACCACACAGACTGGGAAATATCCCATGGAACATGGAGGTTCTGTGACCCAGGCCCTTAAGTCTGGGTTGGATCTCACCTCTGGAAAAGGCAAAAAGCATAGTACAGGGTGTGTTTTTCTGGGCTGCTGATGAAATCACCTAGGTAGGACTTGGCACGGAGGAGGGCTCAAGGATGCTCAATTGAATCTGTTTGGTGTTTAGACCCTAGAAGCCAGGTTGTCATCTTCACAGGCTATATTTTACATTTCATTTGAAGTCATGAAAACAATGTAGCGAAGATTGTGTTTTTTTATGTAGTTAGGCATCATCTGCCTGCTGCTTCGCCTGCACTGGGGGTGGATGGAGTCTAAGAGGAGGCGGGAGAGGTGGGCAGTGAATTCCCTTGCTTTTGTGGCAGCAACACCTAGTGGCAGAAAATGAGAGTGAGAAGAGAGAATTTGCCTTTCCCACTTCAGCAACAGCTCAGAAAGTAAGCATGAATGTGTCTGCACCTCAGCTGCCCTAAAGCTTTTAAAATTTTTTTTCAAACGGATAAGAAAATTAACTTCCAATCAAGAGGGAGGTCTTCCAATGGCAAATCTCCAGTTCATGTTTTTCTGGTCTCAATGAGAGATTTGAAGTGGAAATGTTGGCTCTCCCTACCGATCTGGTGGCAGCACTCCTGTTTACTGATGTGCTCGACAGGATTTGGTACGATAACATTACGTTGCAGATAGTTAGAAATTCACTCCTTTATTTTTTGAATTAGGAATTTCACTGTTAACATCTTTGAATTAGGAGGCATATCTCCAAAGTCCCTTCTAGTTCCCAAACCCCAGATCTCTGATTTCTCAACGAGCAGGAATTGGGTTGAATTTGCAGGATATTATATTTCCAGAATATTCAGATGTTTTACCTGCTGAGAAAGGTGGGTGAAGAGGTATTTTAACTGAAAGAGATCTCGGAACCAGTCTGTTTTCTGTGCAGCAACACCACACCATTCCTTCCTCCTTATCAGCAAGCGTATGGTAGCCGGCTGTCACTGGGAGATCGGGATATCAAAAATGGCATAACTAACTAAAAAAACAAACATGATGTTTCGTTTCAGGATGATGAAATTAACCAGCAGAGCCAGCTGGCTGAAAAGCTGAAGCAACAGATGTTGGATCAGGATGAGGTAAAGAATGCAATATTTTTTTTTTTCACAAAGTTCTTCTATTACTTTGCTGTTGATGTTTGTTCTAGAAATTTAATTTATAAAGAAGCTTTTCATAATCACAGAATCATGTGGAAATTTCTTGGTAGATTTCCCTTCACTGCCTGTTACAAGCTGATTATCACTGAATTTAGAAAACAAATGTCTGACTTTCAAGAACCCTTGGTGTTTTGAGATTGAATAGCCAGTGGCTACACTTCGTCTTGGGAAAACGGAGACCTTTGGTTGGGTAATCGGGCAAGGATGATCCTTTTTTATTTTTATTTTTTGAGATGAGATCTCTCTCTGTTGTCCAGGCTGGAGTGCAGTGGTACAATCTTGGCTCACTGCAACCTCCAGGGCTCAAGTGATCTTCCTGCCTAAGACTCCCAAGTAGCCAAGACTACAAGAGTGTACCATCATACGTAGCTAATGTTTTAATATTTTGAGGCAGAGTTTTGCCATGTTGCTCAGGGTGATCTTGAACTCCTGGCCTCAAGCTTGCCTGCTGTCTTGGTTTCCAAAGTATTGGGATTATAGATGTGAGCCACCTTGTCTGGCCTTGGAAAAGGATGATTCTGCCTCCTAATACCCATCACTACTGTGTTCTTTTGTTTGAGTCCTATTTCAGTTTTGCAGTCAGCTGGCTCAGGTCTTTGATATACCATGTTCTCTTGCTGTCCTGTAGGGAAACACAAACAAAAACAAAACTAGAAGGTAGGAGAGGGGGAAGGCAAAGAGAACGGGGCCTGTATCAGCATATACTTGATACACTGAAAACGAGGCAAATTTGTTTTCAGTCTCTCCCAAAAGGGATTCAGTTCTTCAGTAAGTGTTCTTATTACACTGTGTTTTGCCAAGTATTTTACAAACAAGAACCTAAGCAAAGGATAGCCAGCCAACCTATCAAACGTGCACAATTAGTAATCCCCTCTCTGAGGACCGTTTACATGTTGTTCTCTTTTGTGCTTTAAGCTGTTTTCTGCTTCGTTGCTTAAATGCTGTGGATTGGATCCCACCATGCAATGACAGCAGGTGCCTGGAGTCCTGTCCTCAGTCCCAGGCCTCTGTAACCATTTCCTTCCTTTGTTCCCCTTCATCTCTTTAGGACAATGATTACCTCCCCTTCCCAATCACTTCCCTTTGTAGGGAGATCATCTACACTTTTGTAATCAGGTGAACTATATTTCATTGATCTGGCTCAGCTATAGTCGAGGCCTTCCATTTGCTTGAGTTTCCTGCTCTCTACCTCCCATTCTACTCCCGTTTCCCCCACATTGGCACAGCTGCCTGGGATAAACTTTCCTTCTTGTTGCTGTTAAAACTTCTTAACATTTTTCTTTTTCTATACTATCAAGACAGTATCTGTTCAATATAGGAAAATCAACGTAGGAACAAAGATAATGAGAGCATCAGCAAGCCCAGACATTCGCTTTTAACTAATGATAATGTTTGGGGTACATCCTTTGTACATTCATGATGGATGTTAAAAAAGGGTGACTGATTGCTCTTTTATACTGTTTTAGTTGATTGTGAAGTCAACCAGTGTACAATGTGAAATCCTGATAACATTTAAAAATGATGTAAGTGTTATTTTCTTGCATCCTTTGTTTGTTTGTTTATTTAGATGAAGTCTTGCTCTGCTGCCCAGGCTATAGTGCAGTGGCGTGATCTCGGCTCACTACGACCTCCGCCTCCCGGGTTCAAGCGATTCTCCTGCCTCAGCCTCCTGAGTAGCTGGGATTATAGGTGTGCGCCACCACACCCAGCTAATTTTTTTTTTCTGTATTTTTAGTAGAGATGGGGTTTTGCCATGTTGGCCACTCCTGACCTCAAGTGATCCACCCGCCTCGACCTCTCAAAGTGCTGGAATTATAGGCATGAGCCACTGTGTCTGGCCCCAATACTTTGTTTAAAGTATGGAGTAGCCAACTAGCTATAAAATACAGTGATTTTTGACGTGTAATTCATTCTTTGAGTTAAGGCTATACAGCTTTAAACTAACAACAGAAAACAGCATATAAAACAAAACACATATGCACACAAAACAGATTTTTGCAATAAGAACATATCTGTCTTTTTATTTATTTATTTTTAATGTCTGGACCATACCATGAGATTTTCCATCATCCTGAAGTTTTCCAACTTGTTTTCTTGTATCTGGTTTTTAAGTTACTTAATTTTGGATACAGCATAGAACATAAACATTTGAACATTAGATTCACAAGTTCCATGCCATCCTATTTCCCCAGCTTTTAGCTTCCACAAGAAGGGACTATGAGAAGATACAAGAGGAGCTGACACGTCTCCAGATTGAAAATGAGGCAGCCAAGGATGAGGTGAAAGAAGTTCTCCAGGCCCTGGAGGAGCTGGCTGTCAATTACGACCAGAAGTCACAGGAAGTAGAGGATAAGACCCGGGCCAATGAGCAGCTGACAGACGAGCTGGCCCAGAAAACGGTTGGAGCATTTGTGTCTAGGGGGTGGGACTACCTTGGCTGCCATTCCTGTACTCATATTGCTATTCATTGACAGACATGGTATAAGGAGGTGGTGGCTGAACAGTTACTCAATGTTAGATGTATTCTCTGAGGTCCCACCAACAATTGAAATACTTCATGCAAGTGACTTTTGTCCACTCATCTTGAACTGCATATCACGACTGCTTTATATCCAGAGAATGTATAACATTAGTGGGGATGTTTTGTGGGAATAGTCAAAAGAGTGCAGACTTTGGAGACAGAAAACCTTAGTTACAAGTCTGACTTCATAACTCTTAGACCTTAGCTGGGACAGTTAAGCTTTGTGAGTATTCATTCCCTTATCTGTAAAAATGGCAATGATAATACGCTGCTTGCATGGTGTGAGGATTAGTGACAGTTTATGTAAAGCACTCAGCACAGACCTGTGCATATGCTACAATATCAATACATACATCTCCAAGCATTGCTACTGGCAAGAGTGGGGTCCCACGGAAGGTATGGACTTCACTCTTCTTGCTTATACTCTCCTGAATGAATTCCATTCCTTTCTGTGAGCTTCCTGTCCTAGCTGTTTCAGGAGCCTGGAATTAAGCTGCCCTTGTTTGTTTGTTTGCTGCTCTGTTTTAGCCAGTACTTTAGCCTGCACAGTCCCTTATTTCCAGATTCTTCGAATGAAAGATGCCGTAGGTTCTACAGTGAGCTAGCAGCAGCAGGGCCAGTGAGTGTTTGGCATGATGGGATGGGATGTGTCCTTTTCTACCTGGAAAATGAGTGGTAGAGAAGCTGAGTGACTCTAACCTGCTTTCCTTGGCACCTCTGCGCAATGGCCTGGTGTCCTGGGCTTGTGCCCAGCCTACTTTGTGGAAAGCATCCAGTTTAAAAAGAAGTGGCAGATGGCACAGGAGAGTGCTGATCTGCTGACTGTGAGGCTGACAGGAAGTGCTCCTTGTAGCATACATTCAGCTGCATGGAGGAAGACTTTTCTAGCAGCTTCCTAAGATGGGGACTACTGCCTCTGCGGATTTTAAAAACAAGATGACATAAGCAGTTGGCAATGCCAAACAAAATAAAACAAACTAATTCAGAAGTCAGTTAGGAAACGGGGAGATTTAGATTTCCTTTGCTTAGTGTTTTCTATGGGATTCTTTTAATTCATCCTTCATTGCTTCTTAAAACAATGAAATTGTTTTAAGAATTTTGCATAATACAGTTCTTACTTGCCATGAAACCAAAGTATTACTAGATTGGTTTAGAAGACTATTATTAGATTGTTTAAGAATGCTCTAGCTACATATGGGAGAATTTTATAAATAGATAGCTGTTTTACTGATGTTGAACATTAATTAGTTAAGAATACATACCTTTTGGCAAGATACAGGAAGGATGAAAAAGAGATGGGTTTATTAAAGTTTGACAAGAAAATAGAGCTTCTGCTGTATAGTAAGAAACCAACTATTGAACTTAACCTAATTTTGAAAAAAGATGAAGAGGGTTTAATTCCGCTTAACTCTGAAAATTACAAGACTTTTTTGAAGTTGTTTTCTAAACTTGTTGATGTTCCTCTGGGCCATCTGTTTTAGACCCATCTGTCTTTGTCAATTTAGGTGGAAATACGGAGGTGGCCAGGGAGCAGGTTTGTTTAGGAGTGGAGGTGGGGACACTTGCAGGTGAGTTTAGACCATGAAATGAAACAGGAGGGCTGGAATAGAACATCTGGCAAGTAGGAAGATGCGATTACATGTTATAAACTTAAGGACTTCTTTTTTGGCTTTACTTACTTTTGATAACTTATTTCCCTGATTTGGAAATTGTCATCTGATATGTAGACATATAACATATCAGGCCGCGTAATATAACTTGTGGATATAGAGTTCACTTCTTATCCAAGAATGCAGTGCAATGCAACCATTTACCTTAAAAGGATTCTTAGGTTGAAGTCATGTAAAAGAAATCCATTCTACATGATGGTGTTATTCTTTGTAATGTGGAGTGTATGAAATTGATGGACAACTCTTTGAATTTGTTGTTGAAATTTGTTTTTCAGACTACATTGACAACCACGCAGAGAGAGCTGAGCCAGCTGCAAGAGCTTAGCAACCACCAGAAGAAAAGGGCAACTGAGATCCTGAATTTGCTGTTGAAAGATTTGGGGGAGATAGGTGGAATTATTGGCACCAATGATGTGAAAACCGTAAGCCAGCCCTTTTATCCTCTCTGCTTGTTCTTAGCAAGTTAGCAAAGTGTGTGCTTTATTTTTTTGAGCATCAGTGCTTAGCACTGTGCTTTGCATCTGCCATATGCTTGGTAGTGTTTGAATGAATGAAAAAAGGGCTGATTGAATGACGGAGTGAATGGTTGTTGGGGGTGAGGAGGAAAAACAAATTTACCTTTGAAATTTAGGCAGTGTCTTCAAATCTTGGTTGGCTTCGTATAAACTGGATTATTCCTCAAACTTATTTTGTTGCAGAAGTTTGGAATTAAATAGCTTAAGCAACAGTTCAAATCTTAGAATTGTGTTTTTCCATTTCTAAAAGAGCCCAGTGGAGTGAAAATTCTCCAACAAGTCAGTGTGAAAGTAATAGGATTCTATGGCTTAAGAAACAAAGCCACGTTTAATTATTCACAATATGAGAAGCCGAAAATCTTGCTATTCAGGGTGTGATCTGCCTCACCAGGCAGCTTATTGGAAGTACAGCCCCTCATGCCCCACCTCAGACCTATTGAATCAAAATCTGTACTTTAACAAGATCCTCCAGGTGATTCTTTATGTTTATTAAAGTTTGAGAAGCAAATTTTGGTTTGGTGCCATGGCTCAATAATGTCAAATTCCCAGACTTTTTCTCTATTTCCTTTCTCCTGTCCTCAGCCTGTTTCCTTTTCATGTCCAGAGGATTGTGCCTCATGGTAGCAAGATAGCTGCTGTAGTACAAATCATCACATCCTTACTCAGCCACATTCAAGGCAGGATGGGCTGAAAAGGCCAACTGCTTTCATCAGGGAAACATATTTCAGGAGGGAAACATATTCCAGAAGTCCCCAGGAGACATTTCCTTATACTTCATTGGCCAGGATTAGATCACATGACCACTCCGTTTCTGGGAAAGCAAAGGGTAATAGGATTACTATAATTGGCATAAACCAATTGTGATGAATCCCCTGGGGTTGTATGCATTGGTGCTCTTGGTTTTTTTGTTTGTTTTTTGAGGCAGAGTTTTGCTCTGTCACCCAGACTGGAGCACAATGGTGCAATCTCAGCTCACTGCAACCTCTGCCTCCCAGGTTCAAGTGATTATTGTGCCTCAGTTTCCTGAATAGCTGGGATTACAGGCATGTGCCACCATGTTCTGCTAATTTTTGTATTTTTCTTTGTATTTTTTAGTAGAGGTGGGATTTCTCACTTCTACTACATGTTGGCCAGGCTGGTCTCAAACTCCTGGCCTCAAGTGATTTGCCCACCTTGGCCTCCCAAAGTGCTGGGAATACAGACTTGAGTCACTGTGTCTGGCCATTGGTGCTCTTGATGGCAAGAAAGTAAGATGTGGGGAGAATAGGGATGGTATAAAGTTGTCTAGGAGCTAGGAATAGAGGGAAGAGAGACAATTAAAAATGGTGTCAGCCAAGAACAGTTAACAATTTGCTGGAATATAGAAAGGCCATTGCCATTAACCAAAAAAACAGGGTAGAGACACTTTTAAAACAAAACTTTATTGGGGTATAATTTACATAAAGCTGTACATATTTAAAGTATACAGTCTGAGAAATTTCGACATACGCGTACACTCATGAAACCGTCAGCACCGTTAAGATAATGAGTGTCTCCATCTCCACCAAAAGTATGTGGGGCTCTTTCTGGTCTCTCTATTTTGTTTCATGGATCAAGTCTTTCTGCCAATACCGCAATGTTTTGATTACCATAGCTTTATAATAATATAGCATCTTATACAGAGGAGTCACTGATGAATATATGTTGACTTTGTTGAGCTGGGGAATGGTATTACATTGCTTACCTTACATCTCACAATTTGCTGAAACCAAAATCTTTGAATTTAGCCATTTTATCTTTAAAAGGCTGAATTCTACATCAGTCTGCTTAGTGGGAACACTGAGGTTGTGAGTTGAGATTGTTAAATACAGGAAAATCTCCCAAGATTAGGCTTCCTTTTGTAGACCATTTCTGGGAAATGATGAAAGCTCTTTTTGGATGGCATAATAGGGCTCTGCTTAGAGTACATGACTGCTTGTTAACTATTCTTTCATGGAACCTGTATGGTAACGGAATATTTCATAAATCCTTGTGAGTGAATCGAATTCTAGCACAGACTTCTCAGGTACTATAGAGTTAACCTTATTAAGCTTCAGTTTGGTGATTTTATATTTGAAGATTTAATTTTTGGAACCACACATTTGTGTTGAGCAATAAAATTCTGATGTGAAGTGATTAAATGGCCTCACAATATGAAGGTGGAGTTGATTTATGGGAAGCTGATGCTTGCTACTGATAACGATAAAGGCAGAACGTATTTTTATGCTAAGTTCTAAAATAGAGCTGATGAAAATGCTAATGAAATCAGGAGTGTCTAGGTGCTTCAGTAGTAATAAAAGAGCCTTTACCTTTGGGAATCTGAAGTATGATTGAGACTGAGATTATTTTTAAATACTCAATTGGATGTTTTTGAGATTATTTTTGGATTCCACAAATTGGATGCCCTAGTTAATTTCATTGATAGCTCTCATTTATATCATTCTGGGTTTTTCTCTTATAAGTGTGAGTTAATCATTAGGGCGAAAAGAGCTAATGGAGTAGTTGTATGACTTTGGGTGAGTCACTGTACTTCTCTGAGCTTCATTTTTCTAATTGATAAAACAACAAGATAAGCTCAGACAATATCAAAGTTGTCAACTCAGAAATTACATGATTTCTGCACATTTGTTTTAGATTTATCCTAATAGGTACACGTACTTTTCTTATTGGTTATGACTATGAATTGATAAGGTAATTCTTTTAATATAGGAAATGAAGAGATCAGGGAAATTTGTTTTGGTGATTTTGTATTTTTGTCCCTAAATGCCATTTAATTTTCACAAGGTCCCTCCTGGTAGGACTCTGGGATGGGGAGAAAGATGGCTGTTGGAGACGTCTCTAGTCCACAGTTCCAGAATATGACAGCTCCGAACAGCCAGAAAACAGAAAAGCCCGTATAGTCAGCTCAGCCATGTCTTGAAACATTTCCAGAGTCCAGGCATTTTGTTTCATCAACAAAACAAGATGACCCCAGCATATAACAAGATGAGCCCAGTGTTATCTTTATCCAAGTTTATGAGTGAGCCTTCTCTTCTTTTTTTTGTGTACTGGTGGCACTGCACTGTCAGCAGAAGTATGGTGAGATCCATACATTTGGAAAGGAGAGCTTTATTTCTCATAAAGAGTTGCAGTCTGCAGGGTGGCCATTCTTACAGGCTGGGAAGTGTGGCCTCTGTCCAGAAGCCAGAAATAAGCACTTTGAGGATGGGAATAATAAGGGATTAATACTGAATTGGGGGTGGTGGGGCAAATGTACATATGCAACAGGTTACAGGAGCTGTGAAGATTCATGAAAGAGTGGTATGTGCATGTGAAGCAGGATAAACATGTATGCAACATGGGTCCCATGTTCACTCTGGTTTGGAGACTTAACATTTTCGTGTATTACAATTAGGCCCTATACATCAAAGGGTGAAGCAGAGGACATGAAGTTTCTCTGAGTGCAGCCTTAGTAGCCTGGCCAGAGCCAGAACCACTTCATGGTTGGTGGTCTCTTGTTGGAAAAGGAATGCTGGTTGGTGGTTGTGTTGAAATTGCAAAAAAGAGGGGCAGGGGCGGGCCATGGTTGATATCAGCAGTGAAACAGTGGAGCGAATATTTCAAAAGGGCTGGCTTCTGTTTAACTCGGGGAAGAAGGCCTGATGGCGATTAGCGAAGGAGGAGGTATGACCAGGCGTTTCCAACTTCCCATCTGTCACGGCCTAGAACTCGGTATTTAACATTTCTCTGGGGTCCCCTTGGCCAAGAGGGGGTCTGTTCAGTCATTTGGGGTTTAGGATTTTATTTTTATTTCTTGGCGCCTACATTACCTTGCCACTTTCAAAGGAATCTAGCCAGAAGCTGAATAGAAAGTTGAGGTAGAGTAAATGAACTGAATTGGACTGGCTGCCTAAGTTTCTTTTGGTCCACACTGACTTCTCTTTGTCCCATTCTAACTTTTAGGCTTTTAAGTGTGAACAAGCACCTTACTTACCTTGGGTGTGGCCTAGAAATGGCAGTAGTTCATCGTCTTGCACAGCCACTCCATGCTTGAGAGATGGGTAGGGAGGTGGGGGCAACTCCCTGTATAGGCTGGTAGAAGCAGCAGGCCACATCTTCCATGAGATTTCATGACGGTGCAGTCTTTTCTCCTGGGTTAGTCATTGATACTGGATCCCATGATCTAATATGTACTGCTGGGGGCGTTATCAGACTCTGGGACAGTTATAAATAACATTTCAGCTGCAAACTGATTATTTTTTTGAAATAACCGTGTCCTGAAATTATTGGAAACTTTTGAACATGAAACCACTAAATATATGAACTCTGCAGTGGTAAGAAACCTCAAAGTTGAAAACCATTTGTTTTTATCCATCAGGCACAAACTCAAAATCTCCTTTTAGATCTCCGAGGATAAGAATTGGCTTCAGAAGTTACAGCTCTGGTTTTGGGAGGAGAAATGTCTAGCTCTCATTTTGGAGAAAGCCCATCTTTATACATATCTATGTTTTTACTCTTCCTCAATTTACATGGGATCTGGGCGTAAAAGGCAAAGTGTCCTACTTTGACAGACCTGGAAAAGAAGGAGGATTCATTCTCTTCCCAGGGTGCCGGAGCTGCTGGCTCAGCAGCGTTTTCCTACCAGGAGCTGGTATAGGCTGTGAATTGGAAGAGACGGGTGTTCCTTTATCTTTCTGCAGAAGCTAGACAAGATGTGAAATATACCTGGTCAGACTCAGGAAACTCAGGAGCATTTCTCTTCTCTCTCCTGCACTGGACTAAAGACCCTGGCAGAACAAATGGAACTGAAGATTGCATGCTTTTCTCACCCAGTGTGAGAGGAAGAATGCTACTGGAATAGAAAAGGAACATAATGAAGAGTGGTGTTGGGAGGCAGATCTTTGACAGTCGGAAGTAAAATGGGTTTAGCAAGGACCTCCATGAAGGCAGAGTCAGAAATAGATACTAGTCGATTTTCTTGCTGTTGACATATATTCTGCAGTATTATTGACGTTGGAGTCACTTGACATGTACTATTGTTGAATTCTTTTTTTTTTTTTTTTTAATTTTTTTTTCAGTAGCCTTTTGGAGGACAGGTAGTGTTTGGTTACATGGATAAATTCTTTAGTGGTGATTTCTGAGAATTTGTGTGCCAATCACCTGAGCAGTGTACACTGTACCCAATGTGTAGACTTTTATCTGTCACCACCCTGATGCCATTCTTTCCTCCAAGTCCCCAAAGTCCATTATGTCATTCTTAGGCCTTCATGTTCTCATAGCTTAGCTCCCACTTGTGAGTGAGAACATATGATGTTTGGTTTTCCATTCTTCACTTAGAATAATAGTCTCCTATTCCATCCAGGATGCTGCAAATGCCACTATTTTGTTCCTTTTTATGGCTGAGTAGTATTCCATGAATGTGTGTGTGTGTGTGTGTGTCTGTGTGTGTGTGTGTGTGAGAATAATTTTTTAAATCTACTTGTTGACTGATGGGTATTTGGGTTGATTCCATATTTTTGGAATTGCAAGTTGTGCTGCTATAAACATGCTTGTGCAAGTGTCTTTTTCATATAATGACTTCTTTTCCTCTGGGTAGATACCCAGTAGTGGGATTGCTGGATCGAGTGGTAGCTCTACTTTTAGTTCTTTAAAGAACCTCCACACTGTTTTCCAGAGTGGTTGTACTAGTTTACATTCCCACCAGCAGTGTAGAAGCGTTCCCTTTTCACCACATCTATGCCAGCATCTATTAATTTTTTGATTTTTTTTATTCTGGCCATTCTTGCAGAAGCAAGGTGGTTTTGCATTGCAGTTTTGATTTGCATTCGCTGATAATTAATGATGTTGAGCATTTTGTATATGTTGTTGGCCGTTTGTATTGTTGTTGAATTCTTATGGTAAGGTCGATGCCAAGTTACAGGCACTCAGCAGTGTCCAGTGTACTCCATGTTTGCTACCAAATTTCAGGGCCGATACCTGATTCCATTTTTTTTAGCCCTCAAATATTTACTGAACAGATAGTTATATGATGAGTTAATGACAGCAATAACGACATAAGTGGGCACTCAGCATGTACTGTGGAACATCAAAAAAAACAAAAAACAAAAACCATGGTTGGAGTCATTGTCTTTCGACCAGTGGAAGCCTGTGTTTCTGTGCTGGATTCTGGACAGGGCTCTTTGTTTTCTCTTGAGGTGCTAGGCTGCCCTCTGGTGGCTAAACAAAATATGCACACAGTTACTTGCTCATTCGGTCAATTGCTCTTCAAGACCATGTTTACATTTTATCAGATGGGTTTCTATCACAAATACTTTGCTTCAACTTTTGTTTCTGGTAGAGCTTTGAAACTTTAACCAAACATAGATCACTCAGGAATGCTGGCTGTCAGAATCTTCTCTTCTAAAGTGGATTTAGACTGTTGTTCTCAGATGATCTTATGAGCTAGATTACTGTCTGTCTGGAAGGAGCAGGTGTGAAAAGGCAAAGGAAAATAGACTGGTAGTAGTAATGAAAACTTAGGGTGAGAAACCTTTATCAAGAAGCCCTTTGTTAATTAATGGTACATTCTTATTCATTTGATTTTCTATTTAATTGAGGACTACATAGAAACACATTTTTATTTCAATCCTTGTTTATAGGAACATATGCAAGGCATTATACCAATTCTCTACCTGAATAAACATACTATAGAGAACATTAATGAAGTTTTGATTTGAATTTTTATAGGAATTCAGCATCACCTTTAGGAACATTGGGTCTCACTGCTGTTACAGAGATGTAAGGTGTGAGACATTGAATGGAATACCTTTTTGAAGTTATCTCCTTTTAAGAATCTTCAGTGTTTCTTCTTATGCTGTCATCTCTCTTTTTCAAAATCGATGGCAATGAAAAACTTAGTTAATTGAGGATTATATTTAGTAGGGGGTTTCAACTGAAAGTTTCACCTGAGGTCTAGGAGAACTTGGGTTGAGTGTTGAGTAGTTTCAGCTTGTCCTTTAATTAGGATTCTGAACCAGAAATCCACAGACATCTTGGGGATCCAGAGGCAGGTTTCAGGGGAATCCATGAACCTACAGAAACTGTGGGCAGCATTTGAGCTTGGCCCCTCCTGTGCTCAGTTGGCAGATGTGAATGGAGTCATTGAGGAGGAGTTTACCATGGCCCGCCTGTACATCAGCAAGATGAAGTCAGAGGTCAAGTCCTTGGTGAACCGCAGCAAACAGCTTGAGAGCGCCCAGATGGACTCCAACAGGAAGATGAACGCCAGTGAGCGGGAGCTGGCAGCCTGCCAGCTGCTCATCTCACAGGTGGGTCCTTCTCTTCCCCCTCCTTGCACACTCTTCTCCTCTTGCGATCTGCTCCCTCCATGCCCTTGCTGGTGCTGACGGTGCGCCGTAGCCTTGGTTGATGGACTTTGCTTTGCCTAAGCTTGGCATTCCCAGGGGATGGCAGCCCAGGTCTATTCCTAGGACTACATTTTGTCTTGAGAATTACATGAATTCCATTGAGTCCTTTCCCTTTTTAGAGGATCTATCTATCTATCTATCCATAGATGGATGGCTAGCTGGCTAATGAACGTAAAATATTGGGTGGAATCTCTAAAACTCCTATAAGTAAGGCAATATTCCTTCATCTTTTAATCTCTACCATAGGTCCACTTTAATATGAAAAAAACAGAAACTGCTAGTAATAGTGCAGGTGGCATTTTATTGAGCATCTACTATGTACCATTCACTGCGCTAAGTACTTCACATTCCTCTTCTCACTTAATCTTAAAAAAATCCTGGTAGGTAAGTTTTATTATTATTCCTCTGTTTCAGATAGGCAGCTGAGATTTAGATTAAATATATTGTCCAAACAGTGAATGACAGAGCTGGGACTCAAACGAAAATGTGTGTGAACCCAAAGCCCATGTCTTCAAGGGCTTTCAAGCCCGAGGGCACATTTCACTTGCTTATTGCCTAAGGCTGCTCTTCTTCCTGTGGGAGTGGCATTTTCAGTTTAGTAAGGTAGCTTCAGAAAACAGCAACCCAGTTTCTGGACTACCACTGTCATCTGAGCTTGGTATTTGGGTCTGACGTTTCCAGGAGGGGTCTAGTTGTAGGCTACTTACTGCCTTATGCCAGGCATTTAAATAGTCATTTCGAGGAAGCAGGAAACAGATACCAACATGGATTGGTGTGTCAAATAATACGGAGGCAGACAGAAGCCTACTTTATTCTGGTATGCTTTTAACCATAATGATGTGTAATCATAGAAACATCTCCAACCTCCCTGTCTAAAATGGATCCACAAGGTTCCATTTTA
This sequence comes from Cebus imitator, assembly GCF_001604975.1. NCBI lineage: Eukaryota > Metazoa > Chordata > Mammalia > Primates > Cebidae > Cebus > Cebus imitator. The sequence goes on along the minus strand of NW_016107342.1, from coordinate 6,330,757 downwards.
TAACCAACATAATAAGTGAAAATGTATTGAAAAGATTATTCAGTGCTAATGTGTGATACTATAATTGATATATTCATACATTGTTGATAAAAGTATAATTTGGTCAGTTCTTTGGAAAAGCACCATGGAAATCAGAAATCATAAAAATGTAAGTATAATTTAGTCCAGCAATTTCACTGACAGTAGTTTTCATTGTTAATGAAAATGGAAAAAATTTATTTCGTATGGTATTCTCATTTCCTGATTAAAAATATTAAAAGCTTATAGGCAAGGTATTGAAGACAGTGTTATTTTGCATGATAATAAAATAAATTGCCCAAATATCCATTGACAGACTAATAAGAGAAAGTTACATGGAATAATATTATGCAGCTCTTATAAAAAATTTATAAAACCTAGCCATTGGGAAAGTCTAATTATATAAAGTTAAGTGAAAATGAAAGTGCTGAGTTGGATGTATGTTGCGCTTTGAATTCCTGCAGATAAGATCAGGAATAGCCGGGGGAGATAGTTGATACCTTGGTTTACGGTTTACACCAGTTTTTCTGGATTTGCTTTAGAACTTTATTTTTTATAATCATATGGTTATTATTTATAAAGAATGAAAATAAAAATGATACACATCAGGGAGCAGCACACCTCCTATGTGATTCTAGGTCATCCATGATACCAACAGAATGCGCTTTGGCCAGCCTGCCTCTAACACTCAGGGGCACCAAGGCAAGGGTACTAATAGAGACCCCATGGCCTGTGGCCCACCCTCTTCTCTTTCAAGCTGGACATGCCAGTTCCATGTCCAAGTCCCTTTTGCACCCACTGTGAACTGGTGAAACTGTTAGATGTCAGCTGCCATTTGTACGAATGGGTGAGGAAGAGGTAGTGCCACCTCTGGCCTTCAGACCTGGAGTAGGAAGTTTCTAGGTCCCCAGTACTCTGAGTGTGGCCTACAGGAACATAGGTTCAGGTGGTCATGCTCCCTTGGCCTGTGAACTCTTTGCTTAGTGGAGTGGGGTGCAACCAGAGGAGGACCCAGTGGGGTGCTCCAAATTGTCCAGGCCTCAGAGTGAATGACTTTGCTGTATCAGATCAGAGTCAAGAATATTAGGGTGTGTTGAGTTTAAAGAGCGCCTGTTACAAAGTTCTCTTTCTATGTCAACAACAAACACAGCTTCCCTTAGGTGCTGGTTGGGACTTTGCTACAATTTGTACATGGCAAAGATTCCGTTATTCCCTGAGTTTCAAGAGTAACAGAAAGTAACAGAAACTGTGGCTCTTTATTTTCTGATGTGATCTAAGGAATCTGATACAGTTTTTCCAGCTGAAATGCTATCTTTTTTTACATTCATCCTAAGGGTGAGCCCCCTAGATCTGGAGAGGGGAGTGTTCTGTATACATTTTCCATCTGCCTGGAAGTTAGGCCAGCCTGGGTGACGACTTGTGAGTCATTCACTCTTCCTTTTTGCTTTATTAAAGCACGAAGCCAAGATCAAGTCTCTGACAGACTACATGCAGAACATGGAACAGAAGAGGAGGCAGTTAGAAGAGTCCCAGGACTCGCTCAGTGAAGAGCTGGCCAAGCTCCGAGCCCAAGGTGAATATTTGTCTACCACGTAAACACCTGGCCTAAGTCAGACATCCTCTGGTTGGCTGGAATCATGCTGTTTAGTTTTGCTCAGTTAAAGCATTTCTAGATCTTTTGCAAACAATAGCATAACTAGAAAAAAAGGAGAGATTTCTAAGAGACCATCCCCCCACCGAATCTGCTCATCTTCCCATTTCCCCATAGTCCACCCAGCTACCCAAATCAGAATCCCCCACTCCCCACCTCCTGACTCTCCTCGGTCACCAGAGCCTGTCCATTCCATCTGCCAGAGGCGCCTCTGGTTCACTGTCCAGGCTAACCAAGGACTGTGCCCACATCCATCTACTCATGCCCCACCCCCAGCCTGCTCTGGGCCAGCCACCGTGTGGCATCCCAAGGGAGGATTCTAAAATTCACATTCTCTCTTGCTCCAACCCTATGCTTCTAACCCCTCTATGGCATACTGTTGCTCTTAAGTTTGAACTGCTGTGGCTTTCCTGGCACCCCCTTGAACAACCTCTTCCCTTTGCCAGCCAGCCTCATGACCTCCTGAGCTTAGAGAGGTCCTCACACATAGGAAGCACTTCATGAATATGAATGAATAGAAGCAGACATTTAAGAGAAGGGACTAGAAATGCAGAAACTAGAACAGGATTAAGAATGTATGTGCTATGCAATGTGAAACTAGAGCGTACATATTATGGGTTGCAATGAAAATTGTTAGAATTCTTTCAGAAAGCCACTTGAAAATATATATTAATAATTGTAACATTTTTCATACCTTTTGATCATCACATCTCATATTCATTACAGAATTTTAGATCAGCAAAAAAGGAAGCCATCTAAATGTCTAATAGTTAACACACTGTGGTGTGTTATTTAATTTTATTTTTCACATGATATACATGAAGGTGTACAGCAATGTTTATGATGCAATGTTAGGTGAAAATTACAATATATCATTGTATCTTTATTATGGTTATAACTCTTAAAAATGAATGGATGTGGCTGAGTGCGGTGGCTTACACCTGTAATCCCAGCACCTTGGGAGGCTGAGATGGGTGGATCACAAGGTCAGGAGTTCAAGAGCAGCCTGGCCAATATGGTGAAAAACTGTCTCTACTAAAAATACAAAAATTAGCTGGGCGTGGTGACGCACGTCTGTAATCCCAGCTACTTGGGAGGCTGAGGCAGGAGAGTTGCTTGAACCTGGGAGGCAGAGGTTATAGTGAGCCAAGAACATGCCACTGCACTCCAGCCTGGGTGACAGAGCAGGACTTTGTCTCGGGGTGGGGGTAGTGGGTGGGGAAGAACAGATGTTTGTGTTTCTAGAAGTTAATATTGAAAATAAAAATGGTTGTGATAAGGTAGTTGGGATTGGTAATGCTGTTACCAGTTTTTTTTATCCTGTATTGTTGTTACATTCAGTAAATACATTTTGTGTCTGACACGAACATGCCCATTCTCTGCTCTAACCTTGTCACATGTTCTTTGCGTGGTTAGGAATAGGTGCACCATCAAAAACTGCATGTGGAAAATAATGTTTCTCTCTTGTATCCAGTGGTTTCTGCACTGGAGCCACCGAGTTGAAATAAAATAGAGACGAGGAAACCTAAAGCTGAACAGACTATGGAGAGATATGAGTTGAATGTCACTGTTGTAAACCACTCTGCTCCCTGGCACCCCAGCTCCCCAGCTGGGGCTGCTCATTGCACCTGGCGTTCAGGGAGCGCCATTGTCCAAGCATATGCTGAGACAGGAGTGCCACACTGCAGCCCTGCCCCAAACGTGGGGCCTTCTGGTTTCATCTCAGAAGTGTTATACTATACTTCCATTTCCTTGTTCCCATCCTTTGAGTATGTTTTTCTGCCCCAGATTCTTTGAGAATAAGCAGCCTACCCATGGGAGGTAAATGGTCTTCCTGCAACTCCCATTGTGGCCTGGGTCCACTGGCCACCTAACAGTCACAGAGGGCTTTCTCATCTGCAAGGCCTGTTTATGCACACGACCTTGGGCTGCTCACAGAGTCCAAGTGGGAGACAAGTCCTCCCAGGTGTGCGGTGACATGAAGCTCAAGTGCAGTCCTAGGAGGGCCGTCCCCAGTGAGCATTTTCCCCTGTACTTGCCTCGCTCCCCTGTGGAAGGAATGCCACGGGCGGGGCCAGCCTTGGCTTTAGCCAGAAGTCCTTGCCTGTCCCTTTATGCCACGGTTGTAACTGCTGACATAAGCTGATGTTACGCTGTGTTGCCATTTTTCTTGTTTTTTTTGTGTTTTAATTTTTACTTTTGGGTGTGAGTCCTGCCAGTTAAATCTTAAATAATCATTTAAAATTCAAAACAGAAAAAATGCACGAAGTCAGCTTCCAGGATAAGGAGAAGGAACATCTGACGCGGTTGCAGGATGCGGAGGAAATGAAGGTGTGTGTGGCCGCCCCTTCCATCAAGCCCAGTGTGCGTGTGATGCATTTGGACTGGAAATGCTTATTTCAGGAAAATCTGTCACCTTTAGATCTGTGTATGGCAGTGTAGAGGGGAGGGGAGAGGGTCCATTGTTGGGTATTCAGAGTTGATCTCAGAGCGTGGCCTGGCTTAGAAATGAACAGGTCCAGAGACCCCAAGATGTCTGTAGAGGATGGCTAAGTTGTGTTAATACCTTTGTCTTCCCCATTCCTGATGAAGAGGGAAAGGGTAGCACCCCAAATCACTGCATGGGCTCTTTTGTCAGAGTTAACATCTAAGAATTTCTTCCTCCAACCTTGATAAAGAACACACCAAATTTGAGTCTCTATCTTAAGCATAGAGATTTTTATTTTGGTCCCATTTTAAAGGGTAAAGAAAAATAGATTGGGAAGGAAGACTTTTAGGTGAATAAAATGAGACAGGAGAAGATGTAGGATTTTGATTAGTTGTAGGCAAACTATGAGCCTCACTAAGTCAAAGCCCACAGTTAAAGTGATGCCCACGGCATGTCCCTGCTCCAGCCAGCAGAATAAAGTCATGCCTTGTGTGAGTCTCTCTCCTGTTTTCAGAGTGCTTTGGCAGAAAGGTCTCCTTTGGACATCATCATAAATCTATGGTGGGAAGGGCAGGGGCTCTTATCTCAATTCACAGGTGAGGGGGTGCAGCTCACACAGGTTACAGGCTTGTCTGAGGTTACTTGGATAGGGAGAGGTTGGTGGCCTCTGACTGTCCTGGCTGGAGAAGCTCAGGGTGGACTGGAGAAGGTCAAGGGAATGCTTTTTGTTTAGTTAGTGCACTAATTGGCTCCTAAGACCCATTTGGGTTTTGTTGTCCCAATAAAGCAAGGCTGGGTCCTGGAGGCACAAGAGCCAGGAATACCCCCAGTTTTGGGATCTGACATCTGCGGGACACAGGGTAGTAGGTAGATGTGGATCCAGGGCTTGTCACAGAGTGGGCTGAGTGCCAGCAAGTGGATGACATGTTCTCTTGGCCTGGGCTGCAGAAGGCGCTGGAGCAGCAGATGGAGAGCCACCGGGAAGCACACCAGAAGCAGCTGTCCAGACTCCGAGACGAAATTGAGGAGAAGCAGAAAATCATTGATGAAATTAGGGAGTGAGTTGTCCCAGGGCTCCATGGGCGTGGGGTGGTCATGCCTTGATTCTCTTAGGGCATCCTGGAAGGACATGGCTTTTAGCCAAGGGCCCTGCTCACCTTGCCCCATGGGCACTGCCCTGGTGACACAGCAGGCTGGGCGTGCTGCTTCCAAGGTCTGTTCTCCCATCTGGAGCTGAGCCTGGCATGGCAGGTGGAAGGCGGGCCCAGCTGCCTTTCCTAGTCCCCTAGGGCCAGGGTCACATAGGTAACTCCACTGGATGGATGCATGCCCCAGTAGATGTGGGTAGTGCCTGTAATGAAAGCACCAAAACAAAAAACAAAAAAAAAAAAACAAAAAACTGGTCCTGACTCCAGAACTCTGGTAGGTTTATAAACACTCCTGAGAAGGCAGTCAAGCGCCACTGCCTCCCCTTCTCCCCTACACATACACGCTCACTGCGCCACCCCAGACATCTGGTTCCATGTGCCCACTTCTTAGGGCCCCATGCTGTCAGGTGTCTGTGCAGGCGGAGGTGCCAGCGACCTGTGCACTGCCACCAGGACGGCATCATTGCAGTTTGTGACATTGTGACACCCCCTCATGCTGTGCTCCTGTCTTGTCTGGCGGCCTCTGACATGGCCTCTGCTCCTTCAGAATAATGTTTTCGAGTGCTCTGAATAAAAGACCCAGGATTACAAAGAAAACCAATTATATTGAAATGCTGACCTCTCCGCCCCCACCCCACCCAGGATCTGCACTGTTCCCTCCCCTCTTGCCTCCTGTCGACGAAGAAACATTTCTATATGGGAAGCAATGTGAAATGATTTACGTAAGGTCACATTGCTAAATAGGAAATCAGATTGGAGTTAGACTTTAATTCTCCAGACTACTGATCCAAGTCCCCTTTCAATGTGTGTGAGCCGCTGGAAAGGAGCATTTGCATTTTAAAAGAAGAGATTGGTAACCCAAGCAAAAGTCTAAATGGTGTGACCCAGGCTGGGTGCCCAGTCCCAGAAGGAAGGCACTTAGCCTCCTCCCTCCGTTTCTCCTTCCAGGCCACTCACCTTCTGTTGCCAAGTTATGCTTTCCCATTCAGGGATGTCTCGTGTTCATTATTCTGATTAATCACCCTCATGTATTCACCTGGAAGGGAGGGGGAAGATGGGTTGGTGAGTGAGTGAGGAGGTAGGGGAGCTTCCTAGGCCTGTGCCTTTCAAATGGACTCTGGGCTTTCCTTCTGGTAGTGCATAACTGCTCCTTCACAGATGCTTGGTTGTGGCTCTAGGAAAGGTTTTATGAGTCCTGGGCTGATGTAAATGTTGACCAAACACCCTCAACCAGATGGAAAGTTTCTGTCTGCAGCAGAGCCCAGGCTGCCTTCTCTTCATAATTCCTCTCTCTGTACCCACTCCTCGAGGGCAGGAACTGTGCCTGTATCAGTGAGGCATTTGGACTTGGGAGATATTTTTAGAACATCAGACCAGAAAGGAAGGAAGGTGGAAATGGCCAAATGAGATTGCCCGAGTGAGTGCATGCCGTCGGAGGGACCGAGGGAGCAGAATTCTTCAGACATGGGTTCTCTGTTTTAAAATATCAGCCCTTCTCCCTTCTCATATTTTTCCCCTGAAGCTCTTGCACAAGCAAGCTATAAATACATCCTCAAAGCCTTATGTTTCATGCCTCTTAGATGCACCCCAGAAATTAGTTTTCACTTGGGCAGGGAGGAAGCTGTGTGGCTGTTCTCTGATCCCTCCAAATCCTGCAGAATTATTGCTTTTATTGTACAGACCTAATGGGGTTGGAACAGAACCACGGTTTTAGCTGGATGACTCAGAATTTCAGACTGATGTGGAATATATTGCTTTTTCCTCTCAATTTCAGTTTGAATCAGAAACTGCAACTGGAACAGGAGAAGCTCAGTTCTGATTATAACAAGCTGAAAATAGAGGACCAAGAGAGAGAAATGAAACTGGAAAAGCTCTTGTGAGTGCACTCTAAATATTTCCTCTATTTTCTCTCATCCCTGTGATATTCTGGTTAGATTGGGCTAATTTAAAAACAGACAATGGCTATTTGTGTGCTTGTTGGTTGGTTTTGTTGATTTATCTGTGGATGCAAATAGTATCTGCTGAAACCTCTGAGTCCCCTCTGGTGATCTATTTTGTTTTTTTTTTTTTCAGATTGCTGAATGATAAAAGGGAACAAGCCAGAGAAGACCTCAAAGGGCTGGAGGAGACAGTGGTATGTGAAGATGTTGCCCAATTTATTTTTCTCTCCAAGACCGGGTTCGTTTGTGATTTGTCAGATTGTTTATTCCAAAATTTTATCCATGCACAGCTTTCTGTGTAATATTTTAGATAAGACATTCTGCGGAAAAGTAGGATTTGTAGAATTTATTCCTCAACTCTTCACAGAATCAACCAACCAATCCATTCATCCTTAGAGCAGTAACCTGGAGCCCCAGAGTGAGAATTAAGCTGAATTGCAACTCAGCAATTTTACAGCCCTGCACTTTGTGACATACTTCCACTCAACATTCAACAGATATTTATTGAGCGTCTCCTAAGGGCTGGCATTCTCCAAGGTGCTTGAATATACCCATAAACAACAGCAGTAAGATCCCTGCCCTTGTGAAGCTTACCTTTAGCTGGGAGAGATGATAAACAATAAAGAAGCAAATCTTGAACTCTATCAAAACACGCGTAGGGTGCTGACTCGGGGAGGCTCCCTGAGCATGTGACCTTTTAGCAGGGACTCGAAGCAGGAGAAGTGAGCCATGAGATGTGTGGGGGACAGCATTCCAGGCAGAGGCAACAGCTTATGCCAAGGTCTGGAGACAAGCCCTGCACTGTCAGGACTGTCATGTTGGGGGCAGGCAGGGAGGTCTGTGTGGCAGCAGCTGAGGGAGGGACACAGATACAAGGTGAGCAAGGTAGAGCCTGCAGTGATGCAGGCCAGGTAAAACCTTGAGTCCGGCAGGGCTTTGGGTGGAGTAGTGACAGGCCTGCCTTACCTTTGGAAGGGCTGGTTATTTGAAACGTTGGCTGTTTTTCTCTGTCCTGTGTCTGGGTTCGTTGGCATCATCTCCTCTGGTCGGCTTCCATTTCAGCTGCTCTGTGGGGTAGCTGCCTGGCTCCATGCCCCACAGCCTGCGCTTTGAGACAGACCATTCCAACATAGCCTCTCCATTTGGTGAAAACACATTCAGACATTTCACATGATTCAACAACAGAGAGAAATTGTTGTTTAGATACAGTCATCCATTTTGGCTCGGTTCATGTGTCATGTGGATCTGTGAGGGACTGAGCCGTCTCTAAGGACCTGGTGACCCCACACTGGTGGCAGTCGGTTGCTTGAGTCTGGCCCTGAGACTGTGCCCTGGCCCTTGGACTAGTAGTATTTGTTGCACCTCGAAGCCAGGGAGAGGAAATGCGGGCACCAGCCATTGGTGACAGAAGATGCCTGTGTCCAAAGGAAACTGGGTCTTTTGAGTATGGAGGAGGAGCTTGTGGAGGGAGTCGGCAAGGGAACCTGAAACGAAGCCATAAAATTGCTTTATCTACATCTGTTTTACCAGAGAAGTGATAATCCTCATTATAGATAATTATAGAAATTCAGAAAAATATTGAACATTACAATTTCACTATATTTCCACCAGCCAGAGATCCCTGATATCAATGAAATATTTTTGGATGCTTTCTTCCTTCATACCTGTGAGTTCTCAGGCACTCTTACCCCACTGTCCCTACCCATCCACGCCCTCTTTCAGTCTCACTCACACCTACAACTCAAGGCACACGAGCACATCACACACACTCACACAGGGACTCAAAGGCCCTTGCCCACACACACAGTCAGCCGCTCACCCTCAGGCCCTCACGCCTCTGCTCAGTCTCACTCACTCCTGCATGCGTCTCCACACATGAGCACTTACAACACACGGGACATGCACACTTGCCTGCACACACACAACTTGCATGCACACTAGCAATCATCCACACCTCCTCACTGGCACATTCACACACACAACACTCGTGCAGTCGCTCACCCTCACTCCCCTTGCTTGCCTTCACTCACACCCACACCCATATTCACACTCCCTTGTACATCTTGCACAGATGCTCTCTTGGGACACTCCCCCTCGCACGCACACAGGCGCGTTTGCACACGCCACCCTCGTGCTCTTGTTCACCCTCACACCCACCTTCGCTTACACGCACACACATTTCCATGCTCACGGACTCTCATGCTTTCTGCTCTCATACCCTCAGGAGTGTGATATTTAAAGAACGTTTTATCAGCTCTTTTGCCTTTTTTGAAGTTCGAGTGGTCTTTTGCGTCTTTCGAATGACGTATTTTCCTCACTAGCTCCTCTCATCTCCTTGCCTGTCCGCTGTCCATCCCACGCTGGGCACAGTTCCACGGGTACCCTCGCCCGGCCATGCACGTGGACAGACCCACTGGCTTCGTGGCACTCAGATTCGCTCCCTCAATCTCACTTGCCACCCACACGCGTCGCATGCACACTTTTAAGATCCAAGATTGGAGCCCTGCACTGTATGCTGTTTTAGACTCGGATGTTTTCACTCAGCCTTGGAATTCTCCCCGAGTCGTAAATGTTCTTCAGAAATAGACGAGCTGTCCTTGGCTGACTGCTCTGCCGCCCTCCTCGGCGCAGGGACTGTTCTGCCTCCGGGAGTGTTTGGGTGGGGTGGGTGGGGCATGGAACCTGCTGGCCAGGGGGTGAATGCCTGGGACACCCGTTCCAGGGGACAGTGGTGGAAAAGGCCCACTGGCCATCTGGGCATCCCTGGGCCCCGGGCAGTGGACTCGCTGGAACTGGTCACTGTCTGGGCTTTGGGGCAGGAGCCCTCCTCTGGCTGCATCGATGGGACTTGTATTCCCTCCTTGCTAGTCCCGCCCTTGCTGTCTACTGTGACAGGGAGCTGAGCCTTGAGCTTTGGTATGGAGGGTGGCAACCTGTGATGTGAACAGGAAGCACATGGGGAGCCGGAGGGATGATCATGAGTGTGATGGAGGAAAAAAAATATATAATTGCCACAGGAGGCCGAACGATAGTTGCCTAAGCACAGTGTGCATAATTAAAAAAGACAAGTGATTTTTAAATGTTTTATACTATCCTTCCCGAACTGTTTATCATTGAATCCACCTTAAAACAGACAACAATGAGAGAAAGTTGCCAAACTCAGGACACTATATTTTGTATTTATTTGCCAGGAAATGCCTGGCCCTTGGACAGAGCACTGTTCTCATTCTATCTTCTGTTTTCATTCCCCTTTGGTGTGGCGGTGTTTTCATGCAAAATGTGAACTGTGATTACAGTTCAATCAGTAATAAAACCACTGACGAGAGAGCGAGAGTGAGAGCAAGACAACAAGAGAGAGAGCATGCAGGGCGGGCGCAGGTGTTAAGAAGCAGGGTATCCGGGCTGAGCTCCCTCCGGCAGGGCCCGGGACAGTGTGTCTGCAACACAGTGAGTGCTGCACCCCTGCCCCTGGGCTGGAAGGCGGCACAGCCTCAGACAGGTCCTATGTGCACATTATTCATAATCACAGATCCATTTGGTTTCCTGCAGAAAGTAATTTACCTCATCCGAAGACACAATTGACTTCAAGTCCTTATTTCAACATAGAATTGGACCCAGTAATAAGACCTTAAATAAAGAGAGAATCTTTATTGCAAGAAACTTAGTGTTTCCATAGCCTTATACTCTGTTTCTTCCTTTTAGATGTGAGCATGTGTGAGTTGCATCCCTTGAAATTCTGTGTTAGAGTAGGTCAATCTAGACAAATGGAAAAGTTTGCATGCAGAATTTAGCTCTCTCCTCTTCCTTTATGGGAAAATATTTTGCAAGAAGCTTATCATATCTCCTATAGTAAATACATGGAGACTTGAACCTAAGGAAATATTTGATCTTCCGATCTTGTTACCAAAGATCACCAGATTTGGCTCAGCCTCTTGTCTCAGTAATGTAATTCCTAAAGGTTCGTTTGTAGAAAATAATCCAAAATGAAGGAGAAAAATGCCCCCAAGAAGTTAAATACAGTGAAAGTTTTAACAACAATAAAAGGAAGCACTACAAGCCTAAGGAAGAAATGGCTTTTATGATATGAAATATGCATCAATAAATTCATACCAGTCATGTTTACTGAGCACTTACTATGTGCCAGCAAATGTTCGAAGAGCATGATAAGGTTCACCTCATTTACTCTTGACAGCAATGATGAGGGAACCACTGTTTTTATTCTCATGTTACCAATAAGAAAACTGAGGCACAGAAAGGTGAGCTAGCTTGCCCAGGGCCACCCAGGAGGAAAGTCCACAGAATGGTTCATCCGTAAGCTCAGTCCTGGAAAGCAAACAAGCGTATGGACTTGCACCTGAAGCCTGTGAGGAAACATGAAAAATGCCAGTCCGTTAGGGTGAGATATTGTGGCTAACTTCTCATTTAAGCTTATTGGTATTACATTGTAACATTTACGTAATAAAGAAAAAAGGAATCTATTCTGATACAACATGGCCCAGTAAGAATGTTTCAGAGGAAACCTTTGGATTTTTGTGGGTGAGGCCATGTATGGTTCCCTTGTGAGTACAGCAGATCAGTAGAGTTTGTTACTAGTTTACAGTTTGTGGTCTGGGTTCTCAGGCTCTGCATTTCAAGGTGCTCCAGTAACAACACTGGGTCCAGGGGTGGGCATGGTAGGGGGGCATCACAGGAAAGGGGGTGCACCAGCAGCATCCATGGCGGGCTTGGGAAGTGTCCATGCAGGAGTCTGGGGAAATGATCTGGTGCCCGGTGTGCTGTCAATTCTGTGAATTTCTACACTGAAGTGGCCTTTAAAAATCTTCTCTTCCAGTCTCGAGAATTGCAGACGCTTCACAACCTTCGGAAACTCTTTGTCCAGGATCTGACCACCCGAGTTAAAAAAGTGAGTTCTCTTTTGTCTGAATGGGACTGAGAAGAAAATCAAAGATGGCTGGGAAGAATTATTTTCAGCAGAAATATCACTTGCTTAAGTCAGGGCTGGTTATGCTTAAAAATTAATTACTTCACACCAGAGAATATTATTAAAAGAACGTGCTGGAGGCAAAACATACTTGGGAACATTTTCCCATCTGATTTTTCCCTCTTAGTAAAAGGAAGTCAGAATGCTTTCCCTGGCCTTCATTTCAGATGAGCACATATTTTTTCTGGCCTCCAGTGTGTGAGGGCAACTGCTCTTGACACAGAAACATTTAGAGCAGTCTTTTCAGAAAGCATTGCCTGGAAGCCTGGAGAAGTTGGACCAAGAGAGCCTCTTACTTGTTTGTTAAGAGGCCATTAGGGGCTAGGTCAGAGTTTATGAAGCACTTCAACTCCAATATTTTATTTGCTTTTCCCAGCAATTATGTAAGTGGTGCTTAGTGTTCCTGTTTTTGCAGATGTGGAGGTAGGCTCAGATGTTAAATAACTTACCCAATATTGCACTGGTGGGAAGAGCCAGAGATGGGTCTGGAACCCAGGGTCTCTGGATCTGAGCTTTTTTGGTCCTCATGCTACACCAGCAATCTGGAGACACTCTATAACGGTGACTCCCCCAGGAAGCTTGCAGAGGTTTAAGGAAGGAGTGGGAGGTGAAGGCAGCACGAGGACTACTCTTTCAAAGTGTTTAAAAGTGATGGATGCAACACACTGGGCCATGTGTAGAGGGACGGTTGGATTGAAGGAAGGTCTGTTTAAGAAAAGTGTGCATATGTGTGCAAATGTGTGTGCATATTTGTGTGTGCACATATGTGTGACTGTATCCGTGTGAAGGAGCCAAGGGAAAGAGATCAAATGTCTGGCGAAGATGGAGTCGGGTCTGAGGGAGAGGGGTAATAGTGTAGACGGATGTATTAGGTAGGCTTGGTAAGGAGGAGGGACACAGATTCCTAGAGGGTAGGAGGAGGGAAGTCAAGTTGGAAGGACAGGCCGGGAAATACATGAGGGTGGAAAGAAGTCACATTTGATGACTTGGATCTTCTTGGTTTATATGGAAGCTCAGTCCTTGGTGGGAAAGTAGGGAAGAGAATGGGAAGCCTAAGAAGACTAGAACACAGTTCAGGCAGCGGAGAAGGGGCCGTGCTATGGAAGAGGAGAAGGGTCGCCGAGCAGTGGTGTTGGTGCTGAGTCAGAAGCCTGGGTTTGGTGTGGCCCCTGACAGCATGGTTCAAGCGAGTTTAGAATTCTGGGAATGAAAATAAAGATGGCAGAGAACGCTGGGCAATTTCAAGGCCTGCATGGCAACTGCTAGGCAAGTACATGGTGAGCACGATCCAAAATACAAATGACCATGGGGGCCTGGACCAGACGGGAGAGTGAAGCCAGAGCAAAGTGATGGACAGGGAGACTAGACGGGGAGGGCACCTGGCCAGAGCTTATGATGTGGGTTGAAAAGGTTCAGTCTGAGGAAGGTGGTGGAAGCCATGACCATACATAGGAGGCCCTGGTCTCAGGGAGGGTTAGGAGCTTGAGATCAGACTTCCAGATTTCGTGATAAAAAATCTCTCTAGGAAAGCCCTGCTTTTAGACCAGTAGTTTTCTACGGGTGGTTCTCTGGCCATCAGCCTCAACATCACCTAGGAAACTGTTTACATATGCAAAGTCTCGTACTCTACCCTAGATCCACTGAATCAGAGACTAGGGCTGGGGCGTGGCAATCTAATTCTCAATAAACCCTCCCCTGGGGAGCCTGGTGCTAAGGCTTCAGTTTGGGGAGCTCAGTTTTAGACTGAAGAGCTGCAGGTTTGAGATGCTAATGTAGCAATTACCTTTCAGAAAAAGGATGATGATCTCTTTTGTAATCAGAGCAAACATGCTTTGCCACCTTGGAACACCGGGATGTATTTGCACCTGTACTTTCCAACTTATCTGTGCCACTTGGCTTGCCAGGAGTGCAGTGTTTTGCCAATTTCAAGATCTGATAAATTTCAAGAATTTACCCAGCACAAGGATGCTGTGATTAATTTGGGTTGATTCACTAATGCATTTTATAGATTTGGAAGCTGAAGGGACAAGCAGAGGCCATTAAGACTTCTCAGTGGGATCGCAGACACTTGCTTACAAGCTTGGTGACTTGTTATCCCATCATGATGGCTGAAGTCAAATTTAGGTCTTGGGTTTATGTTTTCCTGGTTGTTGTTTCTTAATGAGTTTTGGAATGCTTTCTTTTGAAAAGAAGTCTCTATTTACTACATGCAAGGGAGAGGTATATTTTACTGAAGATACATCATCTGTAACTTTCTTTTTGAGACAAGAGTTTTGCTCTTGTTGCTCAACCTGGAGTGCAATGGTGCGACCTCGGCTCACTGCAACCTGCACCTCCTGGGTTCAAGAGATTCTCCTGCCTCAGCCTCCCAAGTACCTGGGGGATTACAGGCATGCACCATGACACCGGCTAATTTTGTATGTTGTTTTTTTTTTTTTCCTAGTAGAGATGGGGTTTCTCCATGTTGGTCAGGCTGGTCTCAAACTCCTAACATCAGGTGATCTGCCCCCCTCGGCCTCCCAAAGTGCTGGGATTACAGGCATGAGCCAATGCACCTGGCCTCATCTGTAACTTTCAAAAGCAGATTTGAAGTTTTTTTTTTTCTAGTTGTCTAAAAAATAGCTCCTCCTCAAATCATTTTTTGTACTAATAAGGGAAATTAATTGGGGGGTTTGTTGAGTCTAAACTTTTAGAACCTCTCGATTTTTGCTTTCAGAATACCCTTTGGTGGGAATGGGGATTTTTTTTTTTTTTTTCGTCCACATTATCCTGGGATGGAGGGTGGGCGGGTGACAGCCTGTCCTTCTGACCTCTTGGTGTTGGTGCAGAGTGTGGAGTTGGACAGCGATGATGGAGGGGGCAGTGCCGCCCAGAAGCAGAAAATTTCCTTTTTGGAGAATAACCTGGAGCAGCTCACCAAGGTTCACAAGCAGGTAGGAGAGTTCCACCTGCTCCCCTCTGCTTACCCCCTCTCTCCTGGAAACAAGCCCCACCAGGTTTGGCCCCGGGGTGCAGACGATGCTGAGATTGAAGGTAAAAGAACTGTACACCATCAGAGGACATAAGGGCTACAAAGGTTCCCTACAAATCCTTTAGTTCTCAGTGACTTCTCTTATATATAAAGGACTTTCTTTTATCAAAGCCAAATGTAAAGTATTGGGTTTGAGCTCTCTGGGGTTGGAGAGGGAAGTGTTCAGAGGCCTGTCGTTTCATCCTGCCTCCCCCCCTGACTTTGGACACCAACTAGCTTCTGTATCTAGCTCTGAGATACCTCTGTGGACCTGAAGGCTCCACAGAAGGCAAAGTGGACACCACTGAGCTGGTTCAAGTCCTTTATTTTTACATAAGGGGAAACAGACTGGTGCCTTGCTTCATTGCACGGTGGGAGGACTGGGAATGGAACCAGCACCCTCTCCGCTCAGCTGCCCATTCCTAGTGCTCTCAGACGCTCTCTCGGATGCCTGCGATGCGCTGGCATTTGTCTAGAGTGACAGAGAGTGATAACTGTGTCCAAACCCATCAGTGATTTTGGCAGGTCATTTGTCTTGGATACTTTCCGTTTATATGTTGGTGTGTGCCTGGCTGTTTTCCCTTTTTAGGACTCGGGTTGTGACGGAAACGGCCCAAGTTTTTGAACCACATGACTGAGGAGATGGCATTTCTGTTTGAATTGTTAAGTCTTCATCAATATTATTGATGATGTTGTTTCGTTTTACCCAGACGGAGGATGATAGTGTCAAGATGGTTGAAGCCATTCAACCAAATTGTTGATGAGAAATACAAAAGCAAAAACTACCAGAGAGCTTGAAATAGGGCTCTGAGATGCATGTTTTTTTTTTTTTTGGACAGTCTTGCTTTGTCACCCAGGCTGGAGTGCAATGGTATGATCTCCACTTACCACAACCTCCGCCTCCTGGGTTCAGGTGATTCTTCTGCCTCAGCCTTCTGAGTAGCTGGGATTATAGGCATCTGGGATTATAGGCATGTGACACTACTCCCAGCTAATTTTTTGTATTTTTAGTAGAGACTGGGTTTCACCATGTTGACCGGGCTGGTCTCGAACTCCTGACCTCGTGATTTGCCCGCCTCTGCCTCCCAAAGTGCTGGGAGTACAGGCCTAAGCCATCGTGCCTGGCCAAGATGCGTTCTTTTATTCATGGATTGAATGAACATTTATTAAGAACCTACTCTCTGCCAGGCACTAGAGCTGGTGCTTGGAGAACAAAGCAGGAGACCCAGCAGAAGCTCACTTTGCTGTAGCACTTTCTGATTCTCAAAACTTTCTCCAACCACCTGGATCCCCTGTTATACAGTAGACTTGTGTTATGGATGAGAAACTTGAGGCTTGTGGTCAAATGACTTATACCAAGTCAGATGGCCAGGAGCCCACTAAAGAGCGCCCATAAATAGCTGGCCCTTGAGCCCACTCCTGCCTAGAGCTGGCCTGTTTCTTCAGTCAGCAAAAAGGCGCTGTCCCCTCCTTTTACCTCTTGGCCTCTGGATATGTTGTGAAGCTGGGTCCAAACCCCATGCCAGTGTAAGCAGCAGGTCCTGCGTGGAAGGAAGCCCTCTGAGAGTTCAGGAACATGCTTGTTTTTCACTGAGTCCTTTTGAACCGGCTTTAAGTGTCTCAGCTTTCTCATGCTAATTTACTATTCTCATACATGGTCAATTTTCTCACACAATTCCCCTTTCCCCTGCATACACCCAAACAAAAGGGGAGGAAAATCTTGCCTCAGACCGAAGGTTTCCTGTGGTGGGAAATAGCTTTTAATTGTATCCCCACCAGCCCCATTCCTTGCACCCGTGAATCACGTGTTCAGCAGCCCAGAGTCCACAGTCTGAGTTTTCCTTTCCTTTCTATGGTTGTATGGTGTGTCAAAGACGACCTAGCGGGGGCCGCCTGCTCAGCCGCAGGGGCTGCTTCTGGCTGCTCCGGTTTGCACCGCGCAGCCTGCCTGGTAACTCTCTGCCTTTCCCCTCCTGCGGCCCCAGCTGGTCCGGGACAACGCAGACCTGCGCTGTGAACTGCCCAAGCTGGAGAAGCGGCTGCGCGCCACGGCCGAGCGTGTCAAGGCGCTGGAAAGCGCGCTGAAGGAGGCAAAGGAGAACGCCATGCGGGACCGCAAGCGCTACCAGCAGGAGGTGGATCGCATCAAGGAGGCTGTGCGGGCCAAGAACATGGCCAGGAGGGCCCATTCAGCCCAGATCGGTACGTGCGTGCGCCGTGGTGCCTGGGGCTTGAGAAGCTGCTGCGGCCTCCCAGCTAAGATTTGCTAAAAGATGAAGAGAACGCAGCCCTGTAGGACGCAGCCCTGACCGCACCCTGTTCCCCTCCCCGCCCCCTCCCACCCCACCCCCGGGGGAATGGGATTGTCAGACACCCCCATTATTCTACTCTGAGATATTCCAGCATACATTGTGGCCTCAAAACTTCTGAGCTGGGCAGAGAGAAGGCAGCCAGGGTTATAGACCTAGGTCTTGGGCTGTAAATATGTATACTCTTAGATAAAATACTGGAAGAGGAGGATATTTCTCTGTAAGGTGTGAAGGGCCCCTGTGTTCTGCACCTGGTGGGGCCATGAAGGAGCCTGTATGTAGCCAGAGCCCCAGGGAAAGCCTCCAAGTGCAGATCTGGAAATACCCCGGGAAGAGCCAGGCTGGCATCGGTGACGGGGCGTGGCTACAGGCTGGCACAGAGCTTGGGGAGGTCTAGAGTCTCAGGTCCTTCAAGACCTGTATGGATTTGGGCATTTCGCCCATGTAGGAAATGTGGGTGTAGCCAGAGTCGTAGTTCCCAGGATAGAGCCATAGGGATAAAAACAATTTCGGGATATTCTCTAAATTTATCCTTTAATTTTTTTGTTTAATTGAAACATCTCCAATAACGTGTAATTTATTTCCCATCAGGTATTGCTGTACGGATATATTGTAAACCAGCAGCTTCATGTTTCTAGTTTTAAATCATACCTTAGATTAGTGGTTCATCGCATTTGCAGGATTTCATACCCTTTGCGAATCTATTAAAAGCTATGGACCCTCTCCCCAGAAAATAGCATCACAGGCAGAATTGCATCCAATTTCAGGGGCTACACAGATGCCCTTGACGGTCATGGGAACTGATGATCTGTTTCAGATAAAACTGAAAATCTTTTTTCCTACCTTTTCTTGGCCAAAATTAGAAACGAGCTGATTGATGTATAATTTCTTTCTGTCCCTTAAATATTTGGATGCCTTGGATTTGCTAACTATACTGATAGTTTTCCCATTTTCAGAAAGATCTGATGGTTGGTAAGAATTGTACTGTTGATAAGACTTGTGAATTTTATTTGTCACAGGTGACCTGTAGGTATCTGGTTGCTGTAAGCCTAAATGTTTGTTCTCTCTTCTTTCCGCTGGTTGGATACAGCCAAGCCCATCCGGCCCGGACACTACCCAGCCTCATCTCCAACGGCTGTCCATGCCATTCGAGGGGGAGGAGGCAGCTCTTCAAACTCCACTCACTACCAGAAATAAATACTGAGTGAGTCCCATGTCGAGGGTGGTTTCTCTATCTGGAGGCAGAGCCTTCTTGCATTTCCAAAGCCCCTGCCTGACAGTGGACCTTCAGTAGAGAGCAGTTCAGCCTTACTCCAGCACAGGCCCTGAGGGTTCCAGGTAAACAGAGACCTGGACTTACCCTCACTCAGTTGAGAGCCCTGGGGTCTTCTAGCTGGAGCTGCCTGGGGCCCATGGGACCTGGACCCAGGCCTGGCCCAGTCCCTTCCAGTGGTAGGTGTGCTGAGTGGTTCAGCTGAGCTTTGTTTTGCCAATGGGACTCCCTTCTATAGTTGGCATCCCAAAGGGCATTACCTGTTGGTCAACTGCTTTAACCCAGAGCAGACAGAAGTTGGGGGTTGCTTTAAGTCTCAGCAACAGAATATAAAGAAAGAACCAGATAATAGAAAGTGATGTTTTTATGTTTACTATCTGAACTCAATAAGTGGGGGTTTAAGGAATATATCTAGGTGGGTCCAGAGTGCTTTTTTCTTTGAGATGGTGGTCTGCCAGCTTCTCTGCCCGAAGCCCACATGCCTGACATTGCTCTCCCAGCAAAAAGAAAAGGAACAAGTGATATGCTTTACAAAAGAGAAGAAAGAGAGAGTGAAAACCGTTCTTTATGATGGAAATGGAGAAAAGAGGCTACTAGTTGGGCAGGCAGACAAATGACTAGGTGACCAGAAAACTTTGTTTAGAAAAATTCTGACTTTGAACATGCAGATGGGAAGAGGTGTCTCTGGACATTGTCCTTGGACTGTAAGCCTTTGCTAGGGCAGCTGGCTCCCAACGCATGCAAGCATGCCTGGTGTGAAGGCTGGACTTTTCCTTATCCATTCCTTTTTGCCTCAAGGCAAGAAGGCCAGCAGGAGAGGCTGGAGCCATCACTTCGGGTCTGGGTATGGCTCAGGCTTAGGCTAAAACATCCAAGGGAAATGCTTTGGTGACTGCTCCCACACAACTTTTACCTGTGCTGCCCCAGGCAGTGCCAAGGAGCAGGCCAGGGGCTGGTCAGAGTAGCAGGAACAGGAGGGAAGGTGGAGGCAGCCCTCGGGCCGGGAGTGTGTCTGCCAGCATCTGCCGTCTTCCAGACAGGAAGATGGGAAATGGTCTTGGCAGTGGGCCACCCCATTCATATCTAATCTCTGCTTCCAATCGGGAGTAGAATGAAACTGGAAGTTAGAAAGTTGCTTTTGACTACGTGTTGTCAGTATCGAGGCTGATACCTAAAGGGAACTCTAAGATCCAGCTGGGCAGCTTAGAACAGAAAAGCCTGAAGCAGTGGTCCTCGAACTTTGGTGGATGTGAGCATCCTCGAGCACCCAGAGTCCCAGGCTCCTTAGGGGAGGAAGGGCCTGGCTTTGTTTGTTGTTTCAACCAAGTATTCCAGGTGATTCTGATATTCGTCAAAGTTTGAGAACTCACCATGGTTTATACAGGATGGTAGTTTATTTCTGTCTTGTGTCCAGGAAATTTGAAGGTGGTGTGTCAGTAGCTGAGCATCTCCACAGTGATAACAGAAACCTAGCTTCTTAACTAGGTTAAGCAAGTGCCTGCCTCCTGAGCTCAAGGCCAGCCAAGGTCACCAAATGACTTCAGTTTCAGCCATCATGCCTATATTCCAAGTTTAGCAACCAGAGAAGAAGGAGAGGAGAGGCGAAAGCAGCCATCCTGAATGAATCCCTTTAAGTAGCTTTCCTGAAGCCCCATGCAATGCTGACACCTCCCTTTCCTTGGGCAGCCCTGAGCCACATGGCCACATCTAGCTGGAAAAGGTAGTCTTTTAGCAGGGCGCTTCACTACCCCAAAGAAGGGTAATGCTCTTTGAGCGAGGACAGGGTGAGTGGATGTTGGGTGGGCAGCTGGCACGCCGTGCATTATAGATCACCTGATACGCCGCAGCATTGGGCTAGATATAATACAGGCCTTACCTCATCCGATGAAAGCACACAGAGAGATGTGTTGGTATGGTTCCCAACAAGACCTTACTAAATATACTGGTCCAGGGATTCTGGGCTCCAGAGATTATGCAATGGGACAGTTGTCTTCTTCAAGGATTCCAACAAAGGTCTGCCAGTCCCATATTTTGTGTCGGCTCCAAACAACCAAATCCTGGCCGTTCATCACCAGTGTAGCCTCTTCTCATACTGAGCATGAAAATCAGTAGGTCTGGTGGACTTTCAAGACCCTCGAAGTGGCAGAACCACCCTCACCCATTATGGCAGTTATTTATTTTTTTAATTTTACTTTAAGTTCTGGGATATATGTGCTGCATGTGCAGGTTTGTTACATAGATGCAAGTGCCATGATGGTTTACTGCACCTGTCGACCCATCATCTTTTTGAGATGGAGTTTTGCTCTTGTCACCCAGGCTGGAGTGCAATGGCATGATCTCGGCTCACTGCAACCTCTGCCACCTGGGTTCAAACGATTCTCTTGCCTCAGCCTCCCGAGTAGCTGGGATTACAGGCATGCTCCACCACACCCAGCTAATTTTTGCATTTTTAGTAGAGACGGGGTTTTACCATGTTGTCCAGGTTGGTCTTGAACTCCTGACCTCAAGTGATCCGCCCACCTCAGCTTCCCAAAGTGCTGGGATTACTGGCCTGAGCCACTGCGCCTGGCTGGGAATTTGTTTCTTTACTCAAAGTGTTCCAAGTGGTTTTGATGGTTTTATCTGAATTCGAAGCCTCCTTGACACACCTTCTCCATACAGCTTCTGAAACTAGGTGCCTCTCTCATCAGCTCACAAAATAAACAGGCCCCCTCTTACAGCTTTCAGGATGACAGTGTGGCTGAGGGGACTGCCATTGGACAAGGGACCTGGGTTCAGGTGTCAAGTTTTCTGCTTCCTTCAAGTTACTTAACCTCAGAGTCTGTTTCCTCATCTATGAAATGGGGAGAATCTTTTATCATGGTCATTGGCATTGACAGAAGGTTTAAATGAGGTCATACTTCTAAGCACATAACAATTGCTCAATAAAAATGTTAACTGCTAGTATAGAGAAGCGCTGTAGAATATGGTAGTTGATAAAAGTTGGTTTACAGTGTCCTTTAATTCACATAGTTGTTACCAAATGGTTTTTAGTCCCTGTATAGCAATGAATCCTGGCCACTGAGTGGGGAAGGCCCATGTCCAACTGAGTATCCTGTTTGTTACTATGAGCTGATATAAGGGCTTTTAAAGATATTACTGGCTGGGCAGAGTGGCTCATGCCTGTAATCCCAGCACTTCGGGAAGCTGAGGCAGGTGGATCACTTGAGGTCAGGAGTTCAAAACCAGCCTGACCAATACAGTAAAACCCCTTGCCTACTAAAAACAGAAACATTAGCTGGGTGTGTAGGTACACGCCTATAACCCTAGCTACTTGGGAGGCTGAGGCAGGAGAATCGCTTGAACCCAGGAGGTGGAGGTTGCAGTGAGCTGCGGTTGTGCCACTGCACTCCAGCCTGGGTGACAAAGTGAGAGCCTGCCGAGCCTGTCTCAAATATATATATAAAGAGAATTTATCTACAAGCTACAACTATTTTAAAGAAATGACTGGGCATTTGTTAGTGGAGATTAAAAATAGGTAGTAATCCACAGATTCAGGAATTACAATTGAAAGGTAAAGAAATATTAAATCATTTCTGAAAATTAATTGGAACTGCAGAACTCATTGCTTAGATGAGATCAAAGCCTTTTTGAGACAGTCTTTCCTGACCTTTGGAATTTTCGTTCTGAAGTCTCCCTTCCCTGGGTGGAAATGATCTCAGTTGACTCTTCCCAGCCCTCCTGTTGGAGTCAGAGCACATATTCTTGCAGCTGGATATCTTTGGAATTTCCTTCTGCGTCATTTCAGGGTCCAAGAATTATAGCCATAGTGAGTATTTTGGTTTATCCTCAAGGTTTCAGAGCCACTGAAGGTGCCAATGTACAAAAATCAAAAGAACCCAGGATAATGCTGGCTTTGATCTTATCTAGTTCAAATCCACAGGGGCTGCCTCAGGAGAAGGAGATGATCTTTTTCAAACCTCAGACCTACATATAGGTCAGTGTAGTGCAACCACATGACATTGGGCAAGTTGCTTGATTTCTTTCAGCTTCAGTTTTTCTCACCTGCCAAGTGGGATCTGGCATCGAGGGCCTGGCTCTGTACTTGGTTTCACAGTGAATGAGACAAGAAGGCCCTGTTCTTGTGCAGTGACATGCTCGTTAGGGGAAGACGGACAGAAAATAAACAACGTAACTTCAAGTAGTGGTAAGTGCTCAGAAGAAAACGAAAACAGGCTAATGGAGTAGGAACACTGTTTTAGAAGAGGGGGTGACATTTACGTTGAGAACTGAGTGATGAAAAATGCCAGGCACACAGAAACTTGGGAGAGAGTGGTTCGATGCTCACTCAAGGGGAGGAATGAATGAGGGTTATCTGAGGAATGTTAGCAAGGCTGATAAGGTGGTAGCTCATGACCCAGGAGAGCTCATCTTCATTAGAGTAGATGGGGAGGGAGTTGGACCCAAGTAAATGAAGGTGTTGAGGCTGTGGGCAAGTTAGATTGTAACCTAGTGTGAGGGGCCGGTGGGGCTGTGGGCATGGGAGCAGTGGGACCTGGTTCATAATGAGACAAGGCCACTCTGGGCTGGACCCTAGATAAGAAGGGGTAGGGGTGGGGCAACAATAAGAAGTGGGGGTTGCCTAGGGGTCACTGTAGGTGGCCACGGGGGAGGGTCCAGTACTGGACCGGGGTGATGGCAGCAGGGGAGAAGTGTCCGAGTCAGTGCCTGCTTAGAGCTGATTCAGCTGTCAGGCTTACTGATGAGGGTTTGAGATCCAAGAGGAGGAGGAAGGAAGGGAATCAAGGTAGTTCCTAGATTTGGGTGGGCTCCAGCAGTTAGGGAAACCTTGGTTCCTTTTTAACCATGCCAGGGAAAATCGGGGGATGAGCAGGTTTTGTGGGAAAGCTTGGTTTCCATCACATTGCTTTTGCGCTGCCTCTCAGGCATCCAGCTGAGCCCACCACCCAAGTGGGTGCATGGAATAGGTGGCTGGATCTCTGGGTCTGGAGCACAGGAGAGAGGCTGGGACGAGGCCAGGGCTGGAGAGTCGTGACCTGTAGATTGTGTTTATGGCCACAGGTCTGGAGGAGGCAACCTAGAGAAAAGGGGGGCACAGCAGAGGGGAGCTGGGGGGGCGAGCTGGAGCAGGACCAGGCCCAGGCACTGGCAAGTGGGAAGGTCAGAGAAAGGAGGTGGCACAGCCGAGGGGCCCGAGGAGCATGTGGGGGCACAGAGGTCACGTGAAGACTGTGACCCTAGAAGGAAGGTGGTCAGCTCAGAGCCTGAGTAAGATGATGACAGAGATTGGGTGGTTGAAGAAGGCCAGATGGTGGTGACCTTAGCATGGACTAGAGAGAGTGGATGAGGAAGTAAAGCCGGCGGCTGAACTCACTTTGCGAGTTTTATTTGGAGGAGATGAGAGGAGTGGAGCCATGTGGGGTTAAGACAGGGTTGCGTTGCTTTTCTGTTGCAAGATGGGAGATACTACAGCATAGCTGTGTGCGAGGGTGATGGTCTAGTCCAGTGGGGCAGAGGAGGAAGCACAGATGTGGGTGGGCTGTAGATGGGGTGAGCTGGGAGGCAAGATCTGCTCACCTTAGACCAGCTCACCTTAGAGCTTTCCTCATGCTGGCAAGAAGCCAGCTGATCAGCTGAGAGGGAGGGAGGGGAAGCAGGGGCTCGGGCTTGAGAACAGAGACGGTGTAAAATCGACTTCTCAGGCAGTGCTGAGTGCTTCTTTGCGGCCCCACACTTAACACAGACGCCTGATTAAACATCTGCCCAGCTCCCTGGTTCTGAGGGCCCTGAAAATCCACTTCGTCTCCAGGCAGTGCTTTGGCAAGCCAGGGGACTTGTTCAAATGTCTCCACCAGATGGCGCCAGTGGGGCATTGCTGAAACCTCAGATGTTTTCTGAAAGACTGAAAGCAGAATACTCTTTTTCTTGGTTTTCCTGTATTTATAGCATTTTATCTCAAACTTGAGTAGTAAATAGCGTACTTTTAAAGGGATAAAATTCTCACAGATCCCCAGAGTTTATTTTATTATAATACTTAAGTATTTGCACATTTTAAACAATATACATTCCCTGCTTACAGATCTTACACAACTGTTAAGACAAATTCAGAAATTAAATTGAAATAAAACCACAAATAAAAAGTCCAAACCACCAAACTTCACATAATTTAATGAAAAATGGGGTTTTTTCTAAAAATAAAGAGCTAGGTGCAGTGCGACTCCGGAGTTCGTTGCTTCTTGCAGAATTTGGAATGCCTGTTCTTCGTGTGTTGTGGCGTGACTCGATTCTTTCTCTCCTGTACTCCCAGCACTTTGAGAGGCTGAGGTGGGAGGATGGCTTGAGCTCTGGAGTTTGAGACCAGCCTGGGCAACATAGCAAGACCTTGTCTCTACCAAAAATAAAAAAAAATTAGCCAGGTGTGTTGGTGCATGCCCGTAGTTCCAGTGACTTGGGAGGCTGAGCTGGCAGGATCACTTCAGCGGGGGAGTTTGAGGCTGCGGTGAGCTGTGATGGTGCCACCACACTCTAGCCTGGGTGACAGAGTGAGATCCTGCCTCGAAAATAAATAAACGAATAAAAACAAATACATGAAGATTAGCCTAGTGCCTGGTGCCGAACAAGCACCCAGTAACCACCTGTGTGGTCCTCATCACCTGATCCTGTCTCCTCATTCTGCATCCCAAAAAGGCAGATGAGCTGTCAAGGTACCACCACTGTGAGTGGTAGATCCTGGGCTAAGAGCAATGATCTTCTCTGCAATAGTTCTCAAAGTTCTTGGCCTTAGGACCCTTTCTTCTCTTAAATAAGATCGATGGACTGGGCGTGGTGGCTCAACCCTGTAATCCTAGCACTTTGGGAGGTCAAGGCAGGAGGATCACTCAAAGCCAGGAGTTTGGAACCAAAGTGGTCAGCATAGTGAGAATCTGTCTCTAAATAAAAAAAAAAAAAATTAAAAAATTAAAAATTAGTTGTGGATGGTGGCATACACCTGTAGTCCCAACTACTTGGGCAGCTGATGTGGGAGGATTGCTTAAGCCCAGGAGTTTGAGGCTGTGGTGAGTGATGTTTGTGCCACTGCACTCCAGTCTGGGTGACAGAATGGCAGTCTTTCTCAAAAAAAAAAAAAAAAAAAGAGGGATCAATGAGTTTTTATATATATGGGCTATACTTATTGATATGGATCATATCAGAGATTAAAGCAAAAAATTTAGAATACTGCCAGATTCATTTACAAATAGTAATAAGCTCATACATGTTACTGTAAATGCGATTCGTAATGAAAATAACTATTTTCAAAACAAAAAAAATAGCCAAATGGCATTGTTTTACATTTTTGCAAATCTCTTTGATGTCTGGCTATTTAATAGATGGCAACTGGACTCCCCCGGCTGCGTCTGCATTCTGTCTGTTGCGGTGTGTTGTTTTGGTCGAAGTGTATGAAGAGAATCTCCCCTTGTCATGCCAGACAAGATTCTTGGCCACTGGACAGCTAAGAAAACTGTGGCGTGGGGAAGGTGGGATCATAGTGTGCACATCACAGGCTTGTCTGGGATTGAATGAGAGAATGTGAAAGTAGAGAGAAAAAAGTCTTAGAAGAGGATCTGGCAAAATTAGGCCCCCATGCATGTGAGCTACTGTTAAAGTGGTCATGGGACAGGCCTGACGAGGACAGGGAGAGAGGACAGAAATAACTGTAGGTGGGTACTGCTGAGGCAGAGGGACTTTGAAACTCTCATTCTCAACCCAAAGGGAGGAATTGGGGATCTCCAGGAGGCAAGAATTCCTGATTCTGTCTACAGCACAGTAGCCTCCTCCGCCTTAATACTCCTCAGCTTCACGGTTCTCAGAGTCAGAAGTTCACAGCGACCAAATGGTTCCTCTACAGCAAATGTACCAAAGCTCCAATGAGATAAATCCACTTCTATTCAGCGGTGATAAGCAAAGTACAATTGGTAATTCTTATAATATGGGGATTGAATTATAAAAAGGCAAAAGAAAAGATAAAACTATGTACTGTTTGGATTAAGCTTAAATCCACTGCAAGCAATTGCAAAAGCCAAAATTGGGGGTGAAAACGGTCTCTAAATACGTCTTGCAAAACCCTTGTATAATCAACCTCTTTCTTCAGCCTTCCCCACCCTTTTTAAAGAAAGGTGATTTTATTTCCTCCTAAATCTGGTCACACATTGCCACTTTGAATTACCATCTACAGTTTGGCAGAGCGCCAGGGACAGTCTTGTAGTGGGTCATTTGGTCCAGTCCCCTGCTTCTGAGTGAGTGAGTGACTGCTCGGAACCCTCAAAGAGAGAGTCAACAGGACTGGGCTTTAAAGATTCTGCAGACTCCCCAGTACTCTGGGATTAGAGCAGTCAGAAATGCTTTATCTCAGGGCTGAACCATTTACCTTTAAAACGTATGTCTATTTCCTCCCATGAATTTATCTAAGGAGATGAAGATCCAGATAGTGGGGAGGATGGATGGGAACATCCTACTGGAATTCATGTTTCTTGGGCTTGCTGGAAAGACTTCTCAGCAGACAGGCCTATAGAGATCCTTAACTGGGGATGAAGAGGAACGCCGCATCGTAGTAAAGAAAGGAACCTTTACTGGCAGAGTTCCTGTGCTTTTCCTTCCAGCAACCTGTCACAATCTCGGCTCTCCTCTCTCACGCTCCTTGAGGTGACTAAACTAAGCAGGTGGAGCCTCCTTTGTAGCCCTGTGTTGCTTCCAAACTATGAGCCAAAACCTGCTGCATCTTGCCCAGCGGGGATCGGGGGCTTTGGCTGAAAGGCCTTCCAGGGGAAATTGTGTCACTTCATGGTCTGCTGGAGTTACGGAGGCTGCCCTGTTGCATTTGTGTGTCTAGTGCTTGCTGTGTCAACACGGTTTGTCTGCAAACATTGTGTCAGGCCATAATCCCACAATCCAAGGTATGTGCCGGCACCTCCCTGCCTCTGGGCACACAGGACGGCCATCTCATCCGACCCGGGGGATCTCATCTGACCAGGGGGTTAGTGTGTTTGGAGAAATGAACCTGTGAGAGTGTGAAATGGCGATGTCAATGGTGGCATTCAGGCAGCACTCCAACGGTTTTCAGCCCAAAATGGATATTCAATAACAACTGTGACCATGCTTTTAGGTTTTTCACTTCTAATATTGACAAAAAGCCCAAAATTTCACTAGAAAGGCCATATTCTTCCCAAAGATACCTCTTACTCTCCGTGACTTCTAAAAATGACAAGAATATCACCATCTAGGGTTGTTTAAGCTCTTCTTAGTTGAGTAGCCTTGCCATTGTGGGACATTATACCAAATGAGTTTTCTGAATATTTTTTCTTTTTTTTTTTTTGAGACCGAGTCTCACTCTGTCACCCAGGCTGGAGTGCAGTGGCATGATCTCGGCTTACTGCAGCCCCTGCCTCCCAGGTTCAAGTGATTCTCCTCCCTCAGTCTCCCGAGTAGTTGAGACTACAGGCACATGCCACCATGCTTGGCTAATTTTTGTATTTTTAGTAGAGTTGGGGTTTCACCATGTTGGCCAGGCTGGTCTCCAATTCTTGACCTCAAGTGATCCACCTGCTTTGGCCTCCCAAACCAAAGTGGTGGGATCACAGGCATGAGCCACTGTGCCCGGCCAAGAGGTGGTATTTTTAAAAAGAATGTGTTGTTATGTTTTTAAATTTTCTACTCAGTTTCTGTTCTGTATTTCTTCTCCTTTTTCACCTACTTTGCTTTTATCTACTTTTATAACCCCTTTCTAGACTGTGATTTTTTCCATTTATATGTAACTTACATCCTGCTTATTGATACAAATATGTGAGGTTGCTTACAATGTTATAGCATATAAATCAGGAGAATGAAGGAAAAAAAGAGCATCGTAGCAGGAATCTGAGACATTTACCACAGATGAGCACCAAATTTTGATATAAGCCTTCTAGAGGCAAAACAGAAAGCATAATGTGTCAGATTATGGAGGCTTGTTTTTTTTTTAAATCAAAAAAGAAGTTGGGCTTTTCTTAGTGGCTGTCATATTTCCGGTACTAGGTAATTCCATGTATTTTTCAAGAATGAGCTTCTGCTTCCCTCTTTTGTCATCCCTGTCCCCATCCCCTAGAATACCATGAGCTCTGCGCAAAACCTATAGCAAGATATCAGAGCTAGGGCTTCAAGCTGGTGACGGGAAGCAGGGCCTTTCAGTGTCTTCTGAAAGCTGAGCTTATGGGCATTGGGTACAGGCTGACAGAGGCCACTCAGGCTGGTCTAGACGTTCATCCTGGAGATGTGCCCAGCACCAGCCGAACCTCTGGTGAGAAGTGGAATGAAATGGAAGGGCGCGCTTTTTTGGAGAATCTCATTATCCGTTGGAGATGGAGCATACCTTTTGGAACTGGGAACCTCTTTCTACAGAGAGCCTGGGTTAAGGGCCCTGTTGCACCTGCTTGCTATCCTAAGTGCAAGAAAATGAGAAATGTTTTAATTCCCCCTTAGGAATGAGAAAATGCATTATGTTACTGTGAATATATATAGTCTCAACAGATACTTATGGAAGAGATGTTGAGACTGTCAGGACTAAATACTTAAAATCAGGAAGCAGGAAGCTGTGCTGTTCACGTGCTACTAGCCACATGTGCCTTTTGAGCTCTCAAAATGTGGCTAAGTCCAAACTGAGATGTGCTGAAAGTGGAAGATATACACCAGATTGCAAACACTATTGTGTGAAGAAAAGATCTCAGTAGTAATATTGTAACGTAAACGATCTCAACATGTAATACCAATTACATGTTGAAATGATACTGTTTTGAATATATTAGGCTATATAAAATATATTACAGTTAATCTTACCTATTTCTTTTTACTTTTTAATGTAGCCACTAGAAAATTTGAAATTAAATATGTGGCTAGACCAGGCATGGTAGCTCACACCTGTAATCCCAGCACTTTGGGAGGCCGAGGCGGGCAGATCACCTGAGGTCAGGAGTTCGAGACCAGCCTGGCCAACATGGGAAAACCCTGTCTCTACTAAAAATACAAAAATTAGCCAGGCATGATGGCACGCCCCTGTAATCCCAGCTACTTGGAGGCTGAGGCAGAAGAATTGCTTTAATCCAAGAGGCAGAGGTTGCAGTGAGCTGAGATCGCACCCACTGCCCTCCAGCCTGGGCAACAAGAGCAAAACTCTGTCTCAAAAACAAACAAATAAAAACAAAAAAAATATGTGGTTCATGTTATATTTACATCTGAAAGCTCTGGTCTAAACATCTAGAATTAAATTTTTTTTGATGAGTAAATTTCTACTGTTTTCTCTAATTCCTATGTTCTCTCTTTGGTTCTCTTTCAACAGATACAACTCCACGTAGCATGTCAAGGACTACATTAATCACCAATTCCTTTATTTTTTTCCCTCTTACAGTTTCCATTTTTTTTTATACTTGCTTACCCCAGCCATCTGCAGTACACCAGTTTCAGGTCTTTGAGGTGTGTAGAGTTTCTGTGTGTACAGATGTGTGCTCGGACTTTTCTCTTTCTGAGAAATCTGAAGGAGATGGTTGCAGAAGATCCACTTACTACGCAGAACCATTACCGCTGACTCAGCCTCCAGGGTGTTGGGTGGTTTCTGGGTGGTCCCTGGAGCCTCCTCTGGGCAGTGCACTGTCCCATCTGTACGCCCCAATGTGCCATTCCCTGGAGGGGAACAACCAAGTGCCGTGGAGGCAGGTGATCATGCTCTGCCTCAACTGTCTGGTTTCCTGTAAAATAAACACATTACTTTATATTTTTAAGGAACAAAAAGTGCTGCTATAGGGTTCAAAGTTTTCATTCTGAACACTTTTCCGAAACAAATTACCCCAAAGACACATTTTGAATATCCAGGTCACATCTTTGGATCTGTAAAATATACCTTTTAGTGTGGCACCTGTTAAAATGCAAAGCAAATTTCTTTGGGGCAGAAAAACAATCTGACAGTGGCAATGTAGAATTTGTTCATTCAGATACATCTATGTAAATGCAAAAAGTCATAAAAGTCACCTCCGAGCTGCTTGCTTTTGAACCTGCAGCAACTAGTCTTGACCGGCCTGGTTTGAACATCATTCTTTCAGAAGTGCTGAAAATGCTGCAGAGTTGGATAAATGGAAATGTGACTGCCCCTCTCCTCACTTCTTCCTCCCTGATCCTTCTGGAGCTTGCATCGGGAATGGCCTCTTTCTCTAACCATTTTCAGTTTGAGGGGGTATTGCTGAAGAAATCCAGCATCATTCCAGCAGTTGAAAAAAGGAAACCTTGGGGAGAAAGTACTTGAGAAGATTTTGTTCTTTGTGCTTGTCTATGAATAAGTTGTCATGAATAAGTTATTATTTTAACCCATCATTGCAGACTATTTGAATTCTTTGACACCAAAAAGGTTTCATCTTCTTAGGCACAATTAGAAAAAAAATCCATATTGTTGGATATTTTACATTTAGTTTATTATTTTATTCAAATACATAAATCTAAAGCTGAATCAACCCTTACTTCCAGTTGTGCATATTAAGAAGATCAGTTTCCAAGTAGTAAAGTTTTCGGAGAAACTGACAAAGATTCAGTTAAGTTGGTCTTGTGTGCTGCTATTTTTTTTTTTTTTTTTTTTTTTTTTGACAAATTTGGGGGTAAGTCAATGACAGTGAAACCAATCTCGGTGAAAGCTCCTATCCTCTCATGATGTGGGCCCAAGATGGGTGAGCTGGCACTGTACCCTGAAGCTTTCACCACTGTAATGAAGTATATGCCAGGGGAGACTGGGCTTTTCTCATGGCTGTGTGGGTTGAAGGTAGTTCAAGTGTGTGTGTGTGTGTGTGTTTGTGTAAAGTGCTAAGAACTGTGCATTGACATCCAAACATTTCTTGTATAAAATTTCCCTAGCAAAGCAAACCCACTTTGACTTAATTTATTTGGTAAATGTTGCACTTTGTTTATGTGTGTTTTGTTTTGGGTGGGGGGATAAGGGGAGAGAGGAGGACAAATTTTATTGAAGTCCTTATTTCGTGAAGATGGCAATTTTGCATTTGTTTAATTTTTTTCCTTCTTTGATTTTGTTATCAGTGCCAGCCCAATATACCTGCTCCATCATTATTTACAGTCTGATAGGAGGGTCCTTGTGGGGCAGCATTTGCAAAGCTTATCAGGTAAAAACATATGTGCCACATAACCTTGTTAATATGTTTCCCTCTAATTTGGGGAGGTAAAACATTGGTGTTTGAGAAGATTGCCATTTAATAATTGTCATATTACTACTGTCCATTATGCAGTTGTATTACTTTTTGTTTGGAAATTGAAGAAAGGTCAGTGATGATTTTTGGTTCTTGCTAATATCCATGATAAAATAGATTGCTTTTAGATTCTTTCCAGTGTGATTTTTCCCTGGGTAACCCCTTTCTACTTCTAAAGAATTGCTCAACACTTTCATGTTTCAAAGGGAAACATTCACTTGTAGTTCCCTATTACTTGATCTTTACAAGGGACTGACAAAATTCGCCTTACTTTTATTCACAGAGAAAGTTGGCTTTGATGTCTCTTAAAGATAATTCTGCTAGTTGCTGATCAGCCAGTCAGTTCACCTAGCTTCAATCTTTAGAGGACTTCTAATCTAATTTTCCTGTACTGTGACTAAAAGGGAGGCAAATTATCAGAATGGATTATTCAAATGGATCCTTAAATATTGCTATGTATCATAAGCCAGTTATTATATCAGGACCATGTTCTCGGTAGGCCACTTTTTAAAAAAGCTACAATTGTGCAATTTTCAGGTTTTTAAACTGTTGCTCCCTGTACTTTAAATGTAAAAACTACACTTCTGAACAACTAAGCTCATGATTATGTTTTTGGTTATATGCAGCTTTTGACTAGTGTGTGTGTGTGTGTGTGTGTGTGTGTCTTTTTCTCCTCTATGAATAATTTTACATTTCATGCTACTTCTTGAAAGTTTATTCTTTGATGCTCTAAGAGAACAGCCAGATGGTTTGTACAAGTAATCTTTATCTGCAGGATGGGGGATTGGTAAATTAGGAGAATGTTTGAGATATCAAGATTTATGGTTGGGAACTGAAATATATAATGCCAAATATGTTTTTGTCAATTACTAGAGAATTCTGTGCAAACATATCATTTCTTCAAATGCTGCACACTTTTCTTTTGTTAAACAGGTAGTAGACAGAATCCTTAAGAGTTTCAGATTAAGACTTTTAAAGGAAATGGAATCATGTGATTAAGAAAATCAGAATTTATAGATATATTGGGATAAATGAAGAAATAAAAATGTTTGTTTAGAATGTAGCACCTAGTGACTTTTTAAAGCCCTAAAGTTTACATAAAGAAGTGCTAGTTCCTATAGAAATAACTGAAAGCAAATAAAAATTTTTAACAATCCCCTCTTTCGAAGTGCATTTTTT
Organism: Cebus imitator; assembly: GCF_001604975.1. NCBI lineage: Eukaryota > Metazoa > Chordata > Mammalia > Primates > Cebidae > Cebus > Cebus imitator. Next base: position 6,297,576 of record NW_016107342.1, on the reverse strand, counting down.
TTTTTTTTTTTTAGTAGGGCAGGAGACATTTGGACTCTAGCTATATGACATATTGGGAAAGTTTTTCATTGGCAGAGAGTGGGGGGAAGATTTCACTTCATTGTCTCACCCAGAATCTTGAGCAAGCTAAAGAAACCATCATAGTCTAAAATTGCTTCATTTAACACTAACAATTTAGCCTTTTTAAACCAAGCATTGAATAATGGCTGGATAACTGCTGAAGGAAGCGCCGCTCCGTGAAGTCTGCTTACTTATTTAAAAATTGTGTATCAATTTTAAATACTGTTCATTGTGTGCAGATATAAGGGGAATAGGGCATTCTGTAGAATTATACATGTCTAGTTTGTAAAGTGTGTCCTGTGTACTGCAGATGTGTGTTTTCTGGGCTTTATGTATTTGTACAGTAGCTTTCACATTAAAAAAATTGTGGACAAACTTGTTTGGGGGGTTTGAGGGGAGAATCGTGGTTTATATCCATAATGATGCTGTACTAGTCCATGGAACAAAAGATGGGGAAGTCACCCTCCCCTGGCCCGTGGAAAATTATGGTAATCTTCTAGGTTCTAAAATGAAGATGTGTGGGTACTCTGGCAGACTGCATGTTGTATAATTTGAAAAATACTAAAAGTGGAAAATAAAATTGAATTAAACTTTGGCTGGTCTGTTTCTCTTTATTTGAGTCATCCTGAAGGTACAGTCATTGTGGATGTCAGTGCCCGTGAGGGGATGAGCCATTTTCTGGCCTCACAAGAGTTCACTTCATGTGAGCAGGTGCTCCAATACACAGCATAAACAAAGTCAACCTTGACCATTTTTTCTTTGACTTTGCTTATATACTTGCTTTAAAAAAAGTTTTTTTTTTTCCATTTCAGAGCTAAGAAAACTTGACATTTGTCACTTCTGTTCTGAAAAGATAGCAACTGATGTAAAAAAGTGTCTTATTAGCTTTTTAAAAAGTAGGATTGACTTTAAAGCTCAGTAGAGCAGTGTATTCGCTGAGTATCTGAATTCCTTCTTGCCTGAGAAGGGTGTTAATTCTCCACCTAATGAATTGGAGCCCTGTTTGCATATGTTGAAAGAGTATCGGGATCTTTTGAGGACTGGGTTGTTTATATTCCTGTTTAACCTACGGATTCTTAGTGTTAATGTATAGGTCTGAGATCTCTTGAGAGGACACCAGAGCATGAATCCTTAGGAGGATAACCAGTGCCAAGACACAGGATTATTTTTTATCTGCTCTCATAACAAGGAGACTTCCCTACCTCGGGTCACTAGAATCATGTGACCATGCATGACATTGTATATGTAAAGCATCCTCATTCTTGTGCTTGGTTTGATTAATGGTGCATAAGAGCCAGACAGTAAACCCCTTTCCCTTAATTGATTAAAAATGGAAGGGATAGATGCCAAGTGAACGTGTAATTGAGGGCACTGCAAATGGTGTGCTTTTATGCTGTCTTATCCATCTTTTTTGAAATTGTTATTCTCCCAAGAACTCTGAAGAGGAAGTTTCCAGATATCAGATTGTTAAAGGTGACTTATGTAGTGAATTTCAAACGTAGTAGTTGAATATTCAGCTGATGCCTGTGTGTTTTAGATGGGAAAGCAGTTCTCTGAAAGAACCAGATTACAAAGCAAATTTAAATATCAATGGGAAATGACCCCCACAGATCCCAGAACACAGCAGCTTTGCGATGCGGTTGGACTGCATTGACGCCAGTGTTCTCTTGGTTCCTGCAAGCCTTTCTTGAGGTTTCTTGTTTCCTCAAGCTCTGAACTGGGCTCTGGCTTTGCCTCAGAAGCACAGAGCTGGAGCATGTGTGGGAGAAAGTGGAACTGGAGCAATAATCTGCAAAGGCAATTACTGGTGACGCGTGTATTGGCAGGTTTCATTCTAGCATTTGCGACAGGTCGTGTCTTGTTATTTGTCTTGTGTGCATAATACACTGAACAGAAATAGGAGGCACCCCTTGGGTGACACATTAGTTGAAAATGTGGGCTTACTTGACAAAGGCATCCTGAGCCATGGGGTTTTCACTTTCCTTTTGGTGTTTGGTGGTTCCTCCTCCAATTTGCAAAGAAAACACCAATCTCTCTGTGTGGTTAGTTGGGTTCAAAATAATAATAAAAAGATCCTGTAGGTAACCACTGTTGGTGGCCTGTCTTCCTGCAGTACCCTGCATGGCAAAGGCTGGGATTCTCTATCTGCTTTGCATCCGCAGTGCAGGAGCAGTTTTCTCTGGACTTCCAGGAGGCCCTCTTTCCCATTGAACACCTTTCAAACCTTCACCCTTCCCCGTGCCCAGATCACAAATGATTCTCATAGTATAGCTGTTCAAGATTTGCCTACAACAATATTTTATTCCTTCAGAATGTAAGTGAAATTAGAGAAATTGACAAACTTGTTCTGGATGACATGAAACAACATCAGAATCTTGTAATGCACAGAAGGCTACAATAAGCAGTCAATTAATTCCAGGGCACTATTCTGGCTGTGTGCCAGACACTGTTTTAAGTGCTCTACATGTATTAATCCATCTAATCCTCCTAATAACCCCATGAGGAATGCACCATTATCTCTTCTTTACAAGTGAGGGAACAGGCGCAGAGAGGTTAAGTAGCCTGCCCAAGGTCTCACAGCTGGCAAGAGGAGGCGCCAGGATTGAAACCCACACAGTCTGTCTCTAAGGCTCATGCTTGCAGCAGCAAGTAATACTGCCTCTCTGAATAGTAATTGGGATATATATATATATATATATATATATATGTATGTGTGTGTGTGTATACATGTATATATACACACATGTGTACCTCTCACTCTATAATAGTGATAAGCAGTAGCCAACCTCAAAAGCCCTTTTGTAAAGAATTTATACAAAGCTGTGTGCCTTTGCAACTTTTCTATTCTCTCCTTTCATTGGCATCTGAAACCTCATTGTGATTTGAATTACTTTAAGCAATCAAATGTGTCTAGAAAAGAAAATAGTAATGAAGGAGGATGCCTCACAGCAAGGGTGCCTGATGACACTGAACTCTACAGGAAGGCTGCATTTCAGTAGCGCCCTTGTCAGAATCTTTTTCATATATAACATACTTAGAAGCTAAGTGTAGCCATTACTTCTGTCAGTTTTCAAATTGTGAGTCATAAGAATTTAACTTATTATCCATGTGGATTTTTTTTCTTTAAGACACCAATTCTCTCTGTCTGCATTAAAACATGTATAACCTATATTCTGCTTCAGTAAAAAGCTCTCAGTACTCTCTTGCCCCACTTGAAATGGCTCTCAGGGAAGGACTGAGGGGCACTGGATGAGCTTCCTTTCATCACCAGGGATGGGTGAAGCCTCAGAGGAGGCTGTCCCCTACCTCACCTCCAGTCCCATCATGATGATTAATAGGATTTCATTTTAGAACTTTGGGTTTTAGAAAAAATAAGCATGCCAATCACACCACACAAGCATGTGTGAGTTCAACCACAGAAGGCTGAAACAGTGGGGTTCCTTACGAGCTCCTCCCTTTCTCTGTGCCTCTCCTGTCTGAGGGTGTTCTGATCGGCTACCTAGGAGCACAGGCTGGTGGCAGATGTGTCTAGGTGACCAGATGCTGACTCCTTCAGCCAGCGCCCAGCTGCCTGCCTACAGACCTCAACCTCCAGCCCAGCATTCTTGCTGCCCTATAGCCCCTTTCTGGGACCTATATGCAACAGCAAAATACCTCTGGAGTACTGGCTGGTAGGTAGTGGTACTACTGAGTAATTCCACTTGGAAAGAATGATGCATGCGGAACTTGGTCCTGACTCTTAGCTTGCTAGGGTTTAACTATGTAGAATCTCAGTGAGTTCATCTCCATACCTGAATTTAGCCCATGATGCTCCATTCTTCACAGTGCCTTTCAGGGATCAGATGAGAAACTGTAGGAAGACATTTTATAACAGCGCTACTTGAATATAAGGTATTGTCTTTGTTAAAAACTTCCTAGGAGAAAGTATGTTTATCTTGGACCCCAGCTATTGTCTTCTATCTAGCATCACCAATACTTAGAGTAGAGGAGGAAAGAACATGCAGAGACATTGGGAATTGTCTGATTCTACCTGGTGACATCAGATCTCTTTGCAGCTCTCCATGTAGGGTTCCTTCTTTACCCACTGTCTTCATCAGCTGGGGCTGCTGTAACAAAGCGCCGTAGACTGGGAGGCTTATGAACAACACACATCTCATTTTCACAGTTTTGAAGGCTGGAAGTCCAAGCCGAGGGTGCCAGCCGGCACTGTTCTGGTGAAGACTTCTTCCTGGCTGCAGACTCCTGACTTCTTGCTGTGTCCACACATGGTGGAAGGAAGAGAGAGTTCCCTGGGGTCCCTCTTATAAGGTACTGAACTCATTCGTGATGAATAATAAACTCACCCTGATGACCTAATCGCCCCAAAAAGGCTCTACCTGCTAATGTCATCACACTGGATTAGGATTCCAGCATATAAATTTTGGTGAGACACAAACATCCAGTTCATTTTACCCACTTCTCCACCCTCTTTCCTCTTGGGGGAAACCCTACTCTTAGGCTATTTCACAGGTAGAGAGTATGACATACCCTCTGCAGTGTGGTGCAGGGAGTAGGGTTCCAGGCTAGTTTCCATGCTCTGTGCTTTGTGGCTTTTCACACCAGAGGGCGCAGGTAAGTGCCCTTCACTCAACATCCTGATGCTGGATCATGAATCAAGTCCACTCAGCTTCCCATACATGGAGCCAGAAGCCCAGTAATCACAGTGAATGCTGAGAGGTTAAATCCTGGCAGGATCTTTGTAGGAGCTTAACAAGTTCCCCAAAGGGAGATTAGAGATGCTCAAGGAGTCACTTAGGCAAACCAGCACACTAAAGCACACTTGGCTTCTGCCAGCATCTGGAAACAAGTTATCTGCTTCCCTTCCATAAGCCAGGTATTGGAATGTTCCTGTCCCAGAACACATAGCAGAGGCAGGAACGCCACTGTTAAGTGCAAGCCTGCTCTGTCCGCACGTGGGCCTGCCGCTCCTAAACACTAGATGATTGTGATCAGGGCCTCTACTTTAAATGCTTTGTCTCCCTTTAGACTGTCGGAAACCTATGAGAACATCAAAATCCAAAGAGTTGAAGTCGCGTGTCCCAGGTCACTTTGTTAGTTTTGACCATAGAGCCCATGTTCCGCCTCTTACAGTCCCCTGATTGTCCATCTCAGAGGTAAAGGCTAGAAGCTGCTATAGAATGTCACTCCCAATCTTCCCTATGAGTTGTCAACAAATAGTGCTTTCCAAATAGTTTTCCTTTTCCTACACTGAACAAATAAATTGGGGAGTTCTTAAAGAAGTAAGGAGTACATCAACAGGACTTAGAGAAGACTATGAGGGACATTGGGAGTCATCTGGTTCCACCCAGTGAAGTCAAATGACTCACTTTGCACCATGCACACCATCAGGAGAGAGCCCAAACCCAGCATTCCACCCTTCTCCTCACTCTGCTGCACCAACCCTCAGCAGGCAAAGACCAAAGCTAGCCACAAGAACGCACTGGCAATACGCCTTCCTGACTATTAGCCCGGGTATTGACATTACGTGTGTGGAAATGTTTTGCCACAGTCACCTGTTGAGTGAGTACTGTGTGGCAGGTGCCCTATGATCAACAGTGAACTTTGGCAGTGCAGACTGGAGTTCCAGTAGTTCCAACTCTTTGCTTATCAACCAAGTGCCTCAAACAAGTTACCTAATCTCTCTTAGTGTCGCACCTGGCTCACAATGCATCTAAAATAGCTAGTCCTTCACATGCATTCTGGAATCTCCTACAAGGAATGAGTGAGGATGGTACTGCTATTCACCCCATATGAAAAAACTGAGGTGTGGAGATGTTAAGTGAGTCGCCCAACATCACAAAACCAGGTAGTGGTGGAGCTGGCTCCAGAGTCCACGTTCTTAACCAAGAGGCTGAGCTCTCCCGGGAGGAGTGCAGAGGGACTGGGTTCACATCCTGCTCACTTCCTGATCTGAGTTTACTTCCAGATCTAAGCTGTCTCATATGGGAGCAGCTGAAATCTCTATGTAATGAACTGAAAAAGCCTCTGTAAAAACATTAGTATTTATTCATTATTTCAATAAATATTGGAGCACCTACCTTATACTAAGCATTGTTTCCAGAGCTGGAGAGAGATGTGAATAAAACAAGACACAGTATTCATTTCCTTAGAGACAAATTATAAACAAGAAAATGACTTAGTATATTCAAGTGCTATGAAAATAAGAAACCAGGGTGCTGTGATGGCAAGTAACTCCAGTCTAGTTTTGACTGGGTAGTCAGGGAAGGCCTTAGTGAATGAGGGAGCCGGCCATGCAGAGACTAGGAGGTAGGTGCAAAAACAGATGGAACAGCAGCTGCAAAGGAAGGATTATGCTTGGTGTATTAGTGCTAATAGAACTCTGATTTTACACAAATAACTTTCTCCACACTGGTATTTCTTTCCCTCATTTACCTATCAAATTAAAAGGACCATAACAGCCAGGCACAGTGGCTCACGCCTGTAGTCCCAACACTTTGGGAGGCCAAAGTAGGTGGATCACTTGAGGTCAGGAGTTCGAGACCAACCTGGCCAACATGGTGAAACCTCGTATCTTCTAAAAATACAAAAAATATTAGCTAGGTGTGGTGGCACATGCCTGTAATCCCAGCTACTCAGGAGGCTGAGGCATGAGAATTGCTTGAACCCAGGAGGTGGAGGTTGCAGTAAGCTGAAACTGCACTCCAGCTTGGGTGACAGAGTGAGACTTTTTCTCAAAAATAACAAAAACAAAAACAAAAACAAAAAATGAGGGTGTTTGTGTTGACTTCAGAATAAGCAAATTGGAATAATCAACAACTTCCTTCCTGGATTTAGAAATACAACGTCAAAGGCATTTGCGCATTTTTGTAGCCCGCAACGTTTGAGCAGACCCATACATCTGTAGCCCATGCTTCAGTGCCTGCTTTGAAACCCAGATAAAAGAGGACTGGTACATCCCGGCTGGTGTGTTTTAAACAGCCAAGCAAATTCAAGTGGATCCACAGGCCCCGAGAGTGTAAAAAGTAACACTGAGGGATAAATATGGAGAAGCTGATTTGCTGCCCAACCTGAGGGTCCAGCACAGGTCTGAGCAGGCCACCTGCCTCTTCTTAGAGTCATCTTCTCAGTGAAGTGGGGCTGCTGCAGCCTGCCTCTTTGGAAAAGCTGTTTGCTGGCCTCGTATGTGAGAGGTATGCCCAACTCACTTCGGGAAAGTTATTTCAACCTTTTGCTACATCAGGACTCTGTGACTGGTGAACATCAAAAACCCGAAGAAACACACATCCTTGCCTGCCCTCGGTAATCCTGGAGAGAATCTCACTGGTTGATAAGAGGTGACTCTGAATTTTGTCTGATTATTCTGGAGCTGACTTTTTTGAGTGTCACAGGTAGCACAGACATTTTTGAAGCATAACTTTGATAACTACTCTTGCTGCGGCTGCTGCCTGCCTTGTTCGTGCTTCAGACTCAGTTCCTGCTGAACTCTGCATGGAAAGAAGTATTTCCCACTACGGGGCTCACACAACTAAATGGCACCACTGAAGTCCCCTGGTTAGAGTCTAATTAGTGTGTGGCTTTAGGAAGCGGGACAACACGTTTACATTTTTGCAGGCTATTACCTGAACGTGATCCCTGAATAGCCTCAGCTGTTCAAACAGTAATGATGCATACAACGAGGAATGTGTGTGTGTGTGTGTGTGTGTGTGTGTGTAAGAGGACATACCCCTGCCCACTGGCTGGAGTGATGTATTAGCAATCCTGTGTCAAGAGGGGTCTAGGCTTGCTTAAGATTTAACACAGAGGCTGCACTGTTTTTTTCTGGGCAGGGGATGGGGTGGCGGGGAACATTCTCCCTCTGTTGCCCAGGCTGGAGTGCAGTGGTGCGATCTCAGCTCACTGCCACCTCTGCCTCCAGGTTCAAGTGCTTCTCCTGCCTCAGTCTCCTGAGTAGCTGGGATTACAGGCACCCGCCACCATGTCTCACTAATATTTGTATTTTTAGTAGAGATGGGGTTTCACTATGTTGCCCAGGCTGGTCTCAAACCCCTGACCTCAAGTGATCCACCTGTCTCAGCCTCCCAAAGTGCTGGGATTACAGGCGTGAGCCACTGTGTCTGGCCAGCTGCACAATTTATTATCCACCTAAAAGAAGCCCGATTTTATTTTCAGAGTGCTCCTTGTGTGAACTGGGGTTGTAGGAAGGAATGACATTTCTCCTCCTTTGTTCAGGTGGGGTGAAGCCTTGACTTAGAGGTAAGGGAGCTTCCTTGGCCAACGTGGGGTGGGAGCTGTTTCGAGCTGTTCTCATCTCTGACCTGTTTCCTGACCTGTGAAATAAGAAGGTTGGGTGGTTGGGTAGGATCAGTTTCCCAGGCTTGCCTGTAGGTGAGTAGCCCCTGGAGTGCTCACTCAAAAGCCACTCTGCTCTCCCAAATGAGAATGTTTAGGCATGAACTCTGTCATGACCAGACACCCAAGTGATCCTCCCCCTCAATGCAGAATGGTGGTCTGAACAATCTCTAACACATCTTCCAACTCCAAAACTCCTGTCCCAGCTATGTCTGGAAGGCAGTGACTCCTAACTATTCCTGAGACCCAAATGTCTGCAAGTCTAACAACAGCTGTAGATGCTCGGTTTAGTAAAAATGTATGCAGACACAGAATATCAAATTTAGTTGCAGGGTCTGTGGCCCTTGATTAAGAATTCCTACTCTAAGGTCAACCCTTGAAAGAGAATACAAGCATTCATCTGAGCCAGACATGAAGCAGCTGCTCACTAAAGGTCAGTTATTACGCTATTTCTGTCTTTCAGCTTTTCAATGAAATTCTAATATTATCTCATTGTATAGATGAGGACACCGAGGCATAGAGTGACTAACATGCATTGTATGTAGGTTGTGGCTGAATTTGAACTCAACAGTCTGATTCCAGAGCCAGTGTGAATTTAAATTCTGGGCTGCCTGATAAAGTGGTTATCAGTTTTGCCTACCTGAATTCATAGCACTTTCTGCTCCTAATATTTCTGACCACTTCCCTATACTTCCTTATATTAGTCATAATTAACTGAGCAGCTACTATGTGCCAGGGATGCTACACACATTGTCTCATTGAAAAATGTCCTCAGAAACTGATATACAGTATTTTTTTTGTTTTGCTTTTTTGAGACAGTTTCATGCTTGCTGTCCAGGCTGGAGTGCAATGCTCCATCTTGGCTCACCACAACCTCTGCCTCCTGGGTTCAAGTGATTCTCCTGCCTCAGCCTCCAGAGTAGCTGGGATTACAGGTGCCCATCCCCCCATGCCTAGCTAGATAACACAGTACGAATATACATGTTGGGTCCTAAGTAAAGACAGAAAAAATTAGGAAGGTAAATATATCCTAAAGCTCAGAAGTTTTTTGGATTGTTGCTTCTTTGGATAATATATATTTCACTATGCTATCAGAAAACTAGAGATTAAGTAGAAGCTGAAGATTTTCTAGTTCAAATATTATTCTCCCAGGGACCAGTAGAGAATAACAATAAACACAGCTATTTGCAAGGATTAATTCATTCATTCTGAATCTTACAAAGCCTGTCAATGGTTCTGTCCCTATTTCTAGCGTTTTAACATTGATCAGATGTGGGCTGGCTCTCTTTGCACTGCTAGGCAGAGCTACTGTTTACTGAGCAGATGCTTTGTGCTGGTGCTGTGCTCAAGCACTTTATTTGGATTATTTCACTTTGCCTCACAGCAGTATCAAAGCTTCTCATTTCAGATACCCCTTTTAAACAAAAAAACTTCAAGTGGAGACCTTGTCTGATTTCATGGCTGCACATTTTCCAAGTGGGAGAAATGCACAATTGAGGAACACACCCAAGGCTGCTCAGCAAGCCCGGGAGACAGAGTGGGGTAGGGAGGGAGGGATCATGTGCAAGCAAGAACTGGGGCAGAACCTGTACCTTCCTGATGATTCTCAGTCCTGTCTAGGTGGCATCACTTAGCAGGCTGGCCCAGCCAAGATCACACGCACAGTAGGAGGATCCTAAATCACAAGGAATCACGTGCTCTACTGACTGAAACCAACACATAAAAAGGTCTAGGCCCATTTCATGTGAGTGAGACCCAGAGGGGCTCCCTTGCTCAGCCATACCTCCTGGTGCAAGTGGCTGTCCCAAAGGGCAGGCCCTGCCACAGCCCCACCCTGGGACACCAGACTCCTTGCCACCATAGAGGGATTAGCAATTGAGGTAGGGCACACCTAGGTGGGGCATCCATATAACCTTTTCTAGGTTGGCCTTGCCCAATGTGACGCGGCCAGCCAGGAAACACCAGATCTGAAATACCCATCTGTGCAGAACCCACTGAAGGGGTGGGGTGTCTAGACCTTAGGAGTGTTGGGCTTGTTGTCAGGGGAGGGGTGGAGCAGGCTGCTTGGCCCTGACCTCACCTTAATAGAGATCCTCCCATTTTAGCCTCAGAGCTTTAATATATAGTCACAGAAGTGTACTGAAATAGTCATAAGAAGGAATGTTCTCCATACAACTTTAAAGTTGTACAGTGTTTCCTGCAGTGAAATGAATTTTTTCACGGAATAGATTTTTTTTAATGAGACTAGAAATTAACATGTGAGTAGCAAGCAGCATGACACATTACCTCGTGTGAGTGTGTGTGTGTGTGAAAGCCATTTGTTAAATGGAACACCTAAAAATACCATTGCTTTTGTTTTTGCAGTTGTCAGGGGCCTCAATAAATGCAAGTGGCTCAGGTAATGCTTGACCTGAGAGGTCTGGAAAGACAGATTAGAAGTCTCAGCAGAGGACCAAACTCGGACCCCATTTCTGCAGAAGTTCTGTCCCCAGATCTCCCCACTGCAGGCATAACCAGCAGCCCTTCAAAGGTTCCAGCCCAGCCCAGGGTTGTCTTTAGAAATGCAGACCCGGGATCAGCTCTGCTACCAGCTGTGGGATCTTGGGTCAGTGGCTCGTACTCTGAGCTGTTTCCACAGTGCGAGGCTGGCCAGACAGTGTTATATTTCAGAGTTCTCCTGTCTGTGGCATCCTCAGAAGTTAAAGTTTTGCTTGACGGCTTATAAGGTGCCCTGGGAGTGTAGACCTCCCACAAGCCAGCTGCCTGGCTGGCAGTGGGTGTGGGGTAAGTGGTAGAGAGAAAACAGGTGGCCTGGAAGCTGACAGCTTGGCTCCAGATTCTCCCTAGTAAGCTTGGAGTGATGCTGGAGCAGCTCTGGGCCGAGAGGACCAGCTTAAGGCTGGATGCAAAAGACTGGGCCGCACCTAGTCTGTTCATCAGGTATTAAATGCTTTCCAAAGCTCTGGTGATTCAGTAGTGGACAGGTAAGTTTCCTGCCCCTCCTGGGGCTCCGTCCAGGGGTGGCGAGGACATCACTATATGAAATTATCTTATTTATAGCTTTATTTCATTATTTAAAAAGGGGGGGGAATCATTTGAGGGGTGAGCAAGATTGGATGGAATGGTCAAAAAAGGTCTTTGAGTTCTTCCAGTTCTGAACTAACTCACACGCACCCTTGGGCCAGTCATTTTCACTCCCGAGGGTCTGCACTCTGCGCTGCTACATCCCAGAAAGAAAGGGGGTGGACTCCCCCCTCTTCAAGCTCGGTCAGGTCCGATTAGCGTGCTGTGTTCCACTTCCCAAGCGGGGCTGGCTGGGTGGGAACAAGCTCCTCGCCGCCTCCCGAGCGCTGGCTGCGAACACACGGCCGCCCGCCCGGAACTCCCTTCAGCCCCGTGGCGGAGCCCTGCGTTTTCCCAGCGGAGCCGGGCCCGGGGCAGCTCCCTCGCGGGCGGGGCTCACCTGTCCCGGCCCGGCCCCCTCCCGCGCCCCAGGTGGCTCAGGGCGGGGAGGAACCGCGCCCCGCCCCGCGCGGCCGCAGCCAACGCCAGCCCCAGGCGGGCGCGCGGGGAGCCGGCGCTGGGAGCCGGGCGAGGGCGCCGAGAGGCCCGGCGGGCGTGGGCGGCGAGGTGAGCTGGGCCGGCGCAGCGGGCAAGGGCGGTGGTGGGTTCGGGGACTGCTCACCCCGCGCCGGAGCGAGTGCGGGGCCGCGCGGCTGCGGCGGGAGGCGCGCTGCGTCCCTGCCAGGCGCTCCGGGGCAGCCAGGAGCTCGCGGGGCGGCGGCGCAGTGGCGGGTCGGGGTCCGGTTGCCGCCTCGGGGAGAACAGCTGCCAACAGCTGGACGGGGCGGGAGCCTGGGGCCGGGGCCAGGCTGGAGCTGCCTGGGTCTCTAATCGCCCAGGGTGCTGCGGGGCCAGTGACTTCGGCGGAGCCGAGGGGAGAGGAGAGACTGGGGGCCAACCAGGCGCGGAGCTGGGGCGGGGGTTCAAGGCGGATCGTGGGGCCAAGAGCGAGCGAGCGAGCTCCAGTGTTTCTCTCTGCGGCGCTTCACGCAGGGCCCACGCGGGTGCCGCCGCTCCCCCTGCTCCGGCTCTTTACTTTTGTTGTTGAATAACCGACCTTACGCATTGGTTACCTGGGGTTTCCCGAAAGCTGGGTCTGGAGGCTACGCTGACTCCAAGGGGTTAGGTTGTCAAGGCTGCAGCTCTGTATGCCCTGCGGCGTTTGAGGGGAGCTGGTGGGTGGAGGGGTGCTGTCCACCTCCCAAGGCCACGGGATCAGAGGGTGGGAAAGTGAGAAAAGTCTAGAATGCCATTAAAATTCCAGTAACTAGCTATGTGACCTTGAGCAAGTTACTTAACTGCTCTGAGCCTCAGTTCCCTTAAAGTAAAATAGGTATTATTAATATTACAATCATCACAACAGCCTTAGGTTATCTGATGTTCATGGAGTGCAGAGCACACACTGCTTGATTTTTCCCCCTTTGTGTTGATGTAACATTACAGTGTGCCTCCCAGAGGTCCCCACGCGGTTCTGAACAGAAGGAAGATCCAGGAGGCTCGGGTTATCATCCTTTAAGAGGGAACGCTGGCGGTGGTGGTGTATGTGTGTTGTGGGGTGGGGGCATTCTTTCTCACCTTGACTTTGTCATGATTAGGCTTCCTCCAGGGTGCCTTGCTTGCTGACACCATTCCAGAGGCCAAGGTTAGGGCTGCCAGTGCACAGGCCCTGCAGATGGAGGGGGCGTTGTCAGACGGCTCTCATCATTACCCATCGGATTTGTCAGAATTATTTTCTTTGTGTTGGTTTTGGTTACTTGAAAATTGCCTTACGCTATATAGAAATTGATTGGGTCACATAAATGAAAAGGTGGAGGGTTTTGGCTTAAAGCTCTAGCGAGTTCCAGAGGCTCTTGTGAGGTTCCTGGGCCAGTTCTCTCAGGTATATCTTAGCTGTTTTTCTCTCTGTGTTGATTGGTGCTTAGTATGAAGCAATAAATAGCAGTTGCACCTTTAGGCTTATCTGCTCTTTCAGAGAGAGAGAGAGACAGAGCAGAGACAGAGACGGAGAGAGAGAATCCCATCTTCTTCATCCTTATAGCAATCTTATTTATTTATTTATTTATTTATTGAGATGGAGTGTCACTCTGTCGCCCAGGCTGGAGTGCAGTGGCACGATTTCAGCATGCAACCTCTACCTCCCAAGTCTAAGCGATTCTCCTGCCTCAGTCTCCCAAGCAGCTGTAACCACCACACCCTGCTAATTTTTGTATGTTTAGTAGAGATAGGGTTTCGCCATGTTGTCCAGGCTGGTCTGGAACTCCTGACCACAAGTAATCTGCTGCTTTGGCCTCCCAAAGTGCTGGGATTACAGGTGTGAGCCACTGCACCTGGTCCCTTATAGTAATCTTAAAGACATACTGGACCAAAGCAGAGCCAAGCCGTCTCAGCAGATAGGCAGTGGGTTTCCACAACAGGAGCGGGCACATGACCCACTTTAACAGACTGCCCCACCTCAGCTGCAGGGGATGCCAGTGGGAGGGTGCAATTCCCGATGAGAAGTCTGACAAAATAGGACATGTCCATTGCGCTATCTCTGTCTTTGCTTGCCAGCACCTAAAGGAAGTCTGCAGTAGACTGTAGACAGCCTGGGAGCCACATTCTGTCAGTCAAGTCTTTACCTAATGCATGGAAGGCATCCTGTGTGTCCATCCTTTCCTTCGTTGTTTTTTGTTTATTCATTCATTCGACATTTAATAAATGCTCAACGTATGCCAGGGCCTCTGCCAAGGGTGAAAATGCTTGCTTTTGAGAAGCTCACAGTCTAGTTGGAAAGACAGATGTATAGATAACATAGATGTATAGACAATGCTATCTGTACATCTGTCTCTCCAGCTAGACTGTGATAGCATTATCTGTCTGGGGACATAGTGAAGACTCCCCAAAGAAACTATAGTTGAACTTTGAATTGGAGATGAGAAGGGCTGCTCTTGGAGAAAAAGCTGAGATTTTCCAGGCCGTGTGGTAAGATTCTTTTTGTTGTCACATTATTTAGATTACTCTACTGCTTGCTTAGAACATCTGAAGGTAGGTTGTTCAAATTGGCCGCAGCTCTTGGGTGGCTTCTAGAAAATTATCTTGGTTTTCCAGGGTGACTAGAGCTTCATCATACCTTCATGTGACAACATTCAAAGTAGAAAAAAGAAGGGCAGGGCATGCTGCTTAGGCTTTCTCTAGATAACAAAGGATAAATTTTCCCCCAAGTTCTCTGTGTCACTGTCCAGAGTGGTTTCATGCTTACCCTGAAACCAGTCACTGGCAAAGGAGAAGAGGGGGCCTATGATTGTTTTGCCCAAGCTATTTTCTAGAGCTGCAGGACAGCTCACCTGTCCTGAGCACATCCATACCCTGTGTCTGAACACAATCAGAATTCTGTTAGCAAGGAAGAAAGTGAGACTGCCTGTCGGGCTGTTAGGTAGGCAACCAATCCTGTCTCCCACAGGTGGGGACAGGTGATGCAAGGTCTGGCATAGATCGGTAATCAGAAGTCCAATACTGTGGGAGACGCCTAGGGTGTGGCTGAGGGGAGAAAAGGAGCTGAGGTTGGAAAAGTAAGTAATACAGGATTACCTTGTATTAGATTCTGTGGATGTCACTAAGAAGCATAGTACATCTTGGTTCCATTCCTCAGCAAGCTTACGCTTGAAATCTGGAAAAGCTTTTCTGCGTTTTCCAAATTCCCAATGATGATAGCAACAGTGGCTCACTCTTTGGTGGTAATTCTCAAGGGGTGGTTTGGGGCGGGAGATTTTCAGAGCAGTTTTAAACCTGGTGTAGTTTGAAAAGCCTCACAGATGATTTTGCTGGGCTACCCACTGCCTATCTTCCCGTAACTCTCCCAGTCCTCTCTTGAGAACCCTTACTTGCTCTAAATCATGTCTTTGTTTCAGTATTGTTAACCGTCTTCAAACTAGCAGGCTGGGACTTGGTGAAGATGTAATTAATGGTAGATTTTGGACTAGAAAACAATTCTCCTGATGCCAAGTCCAATGAGTGATGGCTTTGGTAGTTGGATTTAGTAGGAAATTGGATTTAGCAGCCTCTACCATGAACTGCTTTGAAATCATGTATCCTATTTTCATCTGAAATGTGAAGTGAGTGCTGCACTTTGTTTCTGTTTTATATGGTAGACATTGGTGGACACTGGTGTTGGACTTTTGGAATTAGATTGGGCAATCAGGGATGCTGTTTCTCGTGATCCTCTATCCTCAATATCTAGTTAGCAAAAAGAAATTGGCAAAAAGACATGGTCACTAATCCTGGGAGAACGCGAAGTGGAGGGCAGCATATTTTCCTGTTTTCACCAGCAATGCTGCCGTGGGCTGGCCAGGATCACTGGAAGAATGTGAGGGAATGAAGTACCAAGAAATGCCTTGGGCAGTCTTTCATTTCACAAATATTTATTGAGCATCTACTGTGTGCCAGACACTGTTCTAGGTGCTGGAGATTGGAGCTTAAAGTCTACTGGAAGGAGGCATTTATTTGTGTTTTGTCTAATAAGTCAGGCAGTGAGAAGTACTATAATAAAAAATAAAATAGATCCAGACAAGAGTGTAGTCATTAGGAACAAACTGGATACAGTGCTGGAAATCACGGCTTATTCTCTCCTGTTTCCAGCAGAGATATATGATCTAAGCAGGTAAGGTTTTGGGCAAAAAAGACAGGCGTTCACTTGGAAAAAGAGGGTTAAATATTAAATAACCCAACTTTATAGGATTTCTTTCATACAGAATTTCTTTGCTTGTTTGTTATACCTCACATTGTTCCAAAATATGATTTGTAATTACTTACAAAAACATGGTACCAGGTGATAAGAAATAAATGAAGAAATATGAGCAAAGGGAAAACAAGGGTAATTTCTTTCATCATTATGTTCCAGAATTGTTTAGTTTTGGTAGCAGGGAAAAGAGGAAATATGGTGATTACAAATGCGGTGATTCACGCTCAGGGTTTGTTGTTTAAAAGATGAGAAAATAAATTTTGGTGCCTCAGGAACTTGTAATTTGTGTGTGTGTGTGTGTGTGTGTGTGTGTGTGTGTGTGTGTGTTTAAAGAACCAATTTTATTTGATGGAAAAAGTGGTCTCTTTACTAAGGACTTATATGAAATTTATCCCCTGAATTTAAAGAAAACTTTTTGGGGGGTCAACATAAAGCACACCAAAGGTTAACAGATCAAAAGTCTAATTCCAAAGTTAAATAATATGCTACAAATACAAATTGATGAGAGGTTATGTTTGGACCCATTACTGCCTGGAAAAAACACAGAAATACAAATAAAATTTTAAAGTGTCCAAGTGTTTGCAGATGTAATTTTAACTACCTAGTTTTATTGGATTTTCTTGTTGTTCAGTACAATTATCTGGATATAAGTCTTGTGTCAGAAATATAATTTGTAAATTACTCTTCCCAACAGCTACCTTGTCATTTTTATTTCCTTAACAGTGTCTTCTCAAAGCAAAATCTTTAATTTTGATAAATCAATTTATCAGTTTTTTAATGAATCCAACTTTTGTTGTTTAATTGAGGAATTCTCCAACTAACCAAAAAGTCTCGAACATTTTCTGTTTTCTCCTAGAAGTTTCATGTTTTATGTTTCAATTTTATGTTTTATACTTAGGTATAATGATCCATTTTGCTTTAATTTTTGTATAAAGGATAAACTATGAGTCAAAGGTCTTTTCTTTTTGGTATGTGGAAGTCCAAATGTTCCAGCACCATTTGTTGAAATAAATGACTGTCCTTCCTTCCCTTGAATTGTCTTAGAACTTTTGTCACTCATCAATTAGCCAAAATATGAGGATTTATTACTAGACTCTCAATTCAATTCTATTGATCTATCTGCTTACTTCATGCTGACACTACAGTATCTTGATTACTGTGACTTTAAAATAAGTTTGGAAGCACGTAGTGTAAGCCCTCCAACTTTATTCTTTTTCAAAATTGTTATGGCTCTTTTAATTATTTTGCCTTTCCATAGGAATTCTAGAGTTTTTTGGTTAATATCTACAAAAAATCCTCTTGGGATTTTGAATGGAATTGCATTGAATCTACAGATTAATTTATGAAGAACTGACATCTTTATATTATTGAGTCTTCCAGTTCATGAGCAGGGCATAATCATCCATTTATTTAAGTCTTTGATTTCTTCCATCAGCACTCTGCAGTTTTCAGGATATAGATCTTGCACATATTTTGTTAGATTTATACTTAAGTATTTCATTTTGGGAGTTGCTGTTGTTGCTGGTTTATAGAAATACAATTGATTTTTGTATGTTGTTATTGTATCCTGTGACTTTGCTAAAGTTACTCATCTGTTTTAGGTGGATTGTTGTAGATTCTTTGGAATTTTCTACATAGACAATCATATTATCTGTGAACAAAGACAGTTTAATTTTTCTTTCTAATGTGAACGCCTTGTCTTTCTTTCCTCCCTTCATCCGTCTTTTCCTCCACCTTATTGCACTGGCTAAGAATTGCTGTACAATGTTGAATAGCAGTGATGAGAGAGAACATCCTTGCTTTGTTTCTTATCATGGAACAGGCAGCAACAAATCTGTTAAGTATGATGTTAGTTGAGGTTTCTTGTAGATACAATATGATGTTAAAGAATTTCCCTTGTATTCCAAGTTTATTGAGAGTTTTTTAAAAAATTAGGGGTGGATTTTGAATTTTATTGAATGCTTTTTCATCATCAACTGACAGAATCATTTGACTTTTCTTAATATTTAACATGGTGAATTGCATTGATTGATTTTCAGATGTTGAGCCAGCCTTACATTCTCTGGATAAATTCCACTTGGTTGTAATGTATTTTTGGAGGGGACTATGTAAGATTGATATTATTTAGTCCTTCAGTGTTTGGTAGAATTCTCTGGTGAAACCATTTGGTCCTAGAGTTTTCTTTGTTGGAAGGTTTTTAACATAAATTTAATTTTATAAATAGATATAGGACTATTCAGGCTATCTATTTCTTGATCAGTTTCATTACTTTGTATCTTTCAAAGAGTCAGTCCACTTCACTTAGGTTGTCAAATTCACTGACACAGAATTGTTTGTGGTGTTCCTTTATCAGCCATTTATGTCTGAATGGTCGGTAATAATACTCCCTCTTCTATTCTTGATATTATTAATTTATGTCTTCAGTCTTTTTCTTTCTCTGTCTAGAGGTTTATCAATTTTATTAATCTCTTCAAAGGTCCAGATTTTGGTTTACTTTTTTGTCTGTTATTTTTCTGGTTAAATTTCATTGGTTTCTGCTTGTATCATTGCCTTCCTTCTGTTTGGTTGGGTTTAACATACTCTTATATTTTTTAAAAGATAAGCTTATATTACTGATTTTTATTTTAATAGAAGTGTTTCATGCTATAAATTTCCCTCTAAGCACTGCTTTAACTGCATTATACAATTTTAAAATATGTATTTTAATTTTCATTTAGTTTAAATATTTTAACATTTTTTGAGACTACCTATTGACCCATATGTTATGTTAAAGTATATCATTTAATTTTAAGATATTTGGGGATTTTCTAGAAGTTTTTCTGTTATTGTTTACTAGTTTAATTCTTTCGTTATCCTAGAATATGACTTGGACAATTTGTTCTTTAAAATTTATTCATGTTTGTTTTATGACCTAGAATATGGTTTATCTTGGTGAATTTCAATGCACACTTGGAAAGAATGTGTATTCTGCTATTGCAGGGTGGAATGTTACAGAAATATCAATTAGGTCAAGTTTCTTGATAGGGTTGTTCAGGTCTTCTGTGTTCTTGTTAATTTTCTACTTGTTTTCTCTATAACTAAGAGAGGAATGTTTGAGTTTCCAGTTACAGTTATGGACTTTTCCATTTTTCTTTTTAGTCCAATCACTTTTTACTTCATGTATTCTGACTATTTATTGTTAAGTGCATGCACATTTAGGGTTGTGATGTCCTGTTGGAGAACGTCTTGATTCCTTTCTAATTATGTAATATCCCTCTTTATTTCAATTAATATTTCTTGTTCTGGAGTCTACTTTCGGTGTTAATAATATAGATATTTCAGCTTTCTTTTGATTAATGTTTGCATTGTATGTCTTTTTCTGTTCTTTTACTTTTAACCTATATTTAGGTTATAAAATAACCTCTATATTTAAGATGGCTTTCTTGTGGCAACATATACTTGAATCTTACTTTTTCAACTAATCTGACAATATCTGTCCATTAACTGGTATGTCAGACCATTCACATTTACTATGTTATTGATATGGCTTAATTATAATCTACCATCTTGCTACTTTTTTTTTATTTGTTATTTTTTTTCTTGTTTCTTGAGATTTTTTTTTTTTTTTTTTTTTTTTTTTTTTTTTTTTTTTTTTTTTTTTTTTGAGACAGGGTCTCATTCTGTCATACAGGCCAGAGTGCAGTGATGCAACCTTGGCTTACTGTAGCCTCGACCTCCTGGTCTTGAGCATTTTTTTATATTCCCCTTATCTCCACTATAGACTTCTTATCTATGCCTCTTTAATTATTTTAGTGATTACTCTAGAGTTAACAGTATATATCTTTAATTAATTAGAGTCTACTTTCAAGTAATATTATACTGTTTCTTTTATAGTCTTATAGCAGTATATTCACAGTTCTTCTCTTTTATTTTTTGTGCTATTGTTATTATCATTTTTAAATATAAGCCCTAAACAAAAGACATTTTGCTTCAGACCAGGGGTCAACCAACTTTTTCTGTAAAGAGCCAGAAAGTAATTATTTTAGGCTTTGAGGCCATAGATGGTCTCTGTTGCATATACTTTTGTTCTTAAACAATCCTTTAAAAATGTATTTCAAAAAACATTCTTAGCTTATTGGTTATGCTAAAACAGAGCATGGGCTAGGTTTGACTTACAGGTTATAGTTTTCTCACTCCTGCTTTAGATATTCAGTTATCTTTTATAGCAATTAAAATTAAGGGAAAAAATAATTTTGTTTGATTTTCATTTCCATCATTTCCATCATTCATTTCCTTTTGTAGATCCAAGTTTCTGTCTGGCAATATATTCCTTTTGCTTGGATAACTTAATTTAACATTTATTGTAGTGTAGGTTTCCTGGCAATGAATTCTAAGTTTTTGTTTGTCTCTGATGTCTATTTTTCCCCTACGTTTTTGGGAGATATTTTACTTGGTATAAAATTCTGGGTTGACAATTTTTACACTTGATCTTAGCCAAAAGGCTGAGAAGCAGTGGGTTGACAATTTTTTTTAAATTTCAGGGCTTTAAAAACATTGCTTCATTCTCTTCTTACATGCCTCTGACAAGAAGTCTTCTGTAATTCTTATCTTTGTTCCATTTTCTTTGATGTTTTATCTTTCTTTTTCTGCATTCAAGACTTCATTTTTGTCTTTGGTTTTCAGCTCTTTGAATATGATATGCCTAGGAGTGTGTGTGTGTGTATGTGTGTGTGTGCGCACGCACACGCACATGTGTACGCACGTATGCATGCATGGACACTCTTGATATTTATCATACCTGATATTCTTGAGCTCTTTGGATCTGTGATTTGGTATCTGTCATTAACTTTGGAAAATTCTCAGCAATTATTTTTTTCAAATATTTCTTCTGCCCCATTTTCTTTCTTTTCTCTAGAAATTTCAGTTACACCTAGGTTTGAATTTATGGTGTGTTCCTACAGCTCTTGGTCACTCTATTCTTTTTGCTTGTTTTATTCATTTTTTTTCTCTCCTTTTTTTAGTTTGGGTAATTTGTATTGATCTATTTTCAAGTTCACTGATTTTTTCCTTTGCTATGTCAAGTCCCCTGAAGAATGCCTGTTGATTCTTTTGTTACTTTGTTTAGCCTTTCAAATATTTCCATTTGATTCTTTCCTAAAGTTTCTCTCTCTGATAAAATTTCCCATTTATTTTTTCAGATTGTCTACCCTTTCCACTAAGGACGTTTATAATTAACTTTAGTTATTTAAAATTCTTTGTCTGATAGCTTCAACATCTGAGTCTGGTTCTATTCATTGCAACGTCTCTTGGCAGTGTGGTCTTTTCTTGCTTTTCTCATGCCCTGGAATTTTTATTGTTGTTGGTAACTAGACATCTTATACAGGACATTAGATACGGAGATAGGCTTTATGTGTGGAAATGGACACACCATTCTCTTTCTACCAGGCCTTTAGTGTGAAGATTGATCAATCTAGTCAGAAGATGAACTAGGTTTGAGGGTTCTCATTCCTCTGGTTATTCTCAGGGTACCCCCAGACTTCCAATTCTTCTAGTGATGCCTTGTGTTTAGGGTTGGAGCTGGCTTGCCAAATGCCTTTGCCATTCCCATCCTTTGATCTTCCTCTGGTACTGGGCCCAGATGGTCTGTCTCCATGCTCTTTCAACTCTCCTAATGGTAGTCTATTTTTATTTGTGACCTGATGCTTGTTAGTCAGTGTCCAGGTATATCTGCCTCAAGTAGACAAGTGATCATGTCTCGTCTTCTCCTGCAAGTGCATCTCTAGATTTTGGGCTAGTGTGTTTTCCTTTGCCTCAGTTTTCTCATGGATTTGAGAAGGTTATGCTCTTGTGCTTTACCTGGCTTTTAATTTTTTTGTAAGCATGGTAATGATGTTCTTTTCAGCTCTCTACATCCTGAGCAGAAATCTAAAGCTCTGATTTCACATTTTTAAGCTCTTTCTTTTGGTGATCTTCTTGTAAAATACTGGTGGTGTTTCCCTTCCCCTTATGCTTTATCAAATATCATTTACACATTTCATACATATAAATCAGTGATTTTTAGCCTTTACTTGGGAAGCATGAAAAGAAAACACAGATTCTGGGCCCCAGTGCTTCAATTGATATATATCAGGTTTAGGTATGGCTATCATTTATAAGCTCCCTAGGTGAGTATAGTATTCATTTGCATTGAAAACTTCTGGTCTAAGTATCACTTTCAACCTTGCCTTTCACAGAGGTGCTATTCCAATATAAATGGCCAAATGAAATCTCTGCCTGTTTACATCTACCCTATAGAGTCAGTTCTCTCCCACTTGGGCCTTCAGTGGTACACAGTGCCTGTAATCTAAACTGGTAGTCTCATAGAATGGGGAGAAAACATAAGAGTTTTTCTCATTTAACTTTCAACGACTCTCTCATCATTGAAATGTACCCTTCTCTAATCTACCAGTTTGTGTAACTTACTGCCTTGCAAACTGTTTTATTTCAAGTTATAAGTTCAAATATTTCTTGTCTTAATTAATAGGATTTTATCTTTTTAAAAACAATAACTTTTTTTATTATTACAAAGATGACATATATTCATTATAGAAGATGTGAAAACTAACACCCCAACCAGATATTTTCCTACCACACAGAAATAGTCACTGTTTACAATTTAATCTTAATCATTCTAATTTCATCTAAACATATTTGTGTTTATGTATACATATATATTACAAAACTAAAATACCTTTCACATTACATTACAACTCACATTTAAAACGTTTTTTATGTCATCAAATATCCTTGCACAACATTTTTAAAATTTATATTTAATCATGAGGGCATATCTGTTGTACTTTCAGCTTGAATCCAGCTTTTTGCTATTACAAACAGCTCTATTATATACATTCTTGTAGTTGAATCTCTGAGCACATCCATGATTATTTTAATAGAATAAGTTTCTAGAAGTGATATAATTCAGTAAAGGGCATTATTATTATTATTACTATTATTATTATTTTTGAGACAGAATCTCATTCTGTCACCCAGGCTGGAGTGCAGTGATGTGATCTTGGCTCACTGCAACATCTGCCTCCCAGGTTTAATCGATTCTCTTGCCTCAGCCTGCCATGTAGCTGGGATTTCAAGCATGTGCCACCATGTCCTGCTAATTTTTGTATTTTTGGTAGAGACGGGGTTTCACCATGTTGGCCAGGCTGGTCTGGAACACCTGACCTCAAGTGATCTGCCTTCCTAATCCCAGCACTATGGGCTATATTATTTTTAAGGCTTTGGGTGTATACTTTGCATGTTGTCCTCCAGAAAGCATGAACTGATCTATTTTATCACCTGGGAGTTTGAGAGTACCTCTTCTCCCAAGCCTCATATAATACTAGGATTATTTTATTATTATTTTTTGAGACAGAGTCTCACTCTGTTGCCAGGCTGGAGTGCAGTGGCATGATCTCAGTTCACTGCAGCCTCTGCCTCCCGGGTTCAAGCAATTCTCCTGCCTCAGCCTCCCAAGTAGCTGAGACTACCGGCATGTGCTACCATGCCCAGCTAGTTTTTATATTTTTAGTAGAGATGAGGTTTCACCATGTTGGCCAGGATGATCTCGATCATCTGACCTCATGATCCACCCACCTTGGCCTCCCAAAGTGCTGGGATTACAGGCGTGAGCCACCACGCCCAGCCAGGATTATTATTTTTTATATCTATGTTAGGAGGCAGGACTTCTGGCTATGGCCAAATGAAAAGCTACTATAAATCTGGACAAAATGAACAGAAGCAGCCATTGTATCACTCTGGTAATCTATCAAAGGCATGCAACAATCTGAGAATTTATTTGTGAAAAATTGCTGACCTTCAGGTAAGGACAGTGGGTGTCTGTGATCTCGTCTGGAGTTGCTCTGTATTCCCCACCACCCACAGCTTGGTAGGTGCAGAGGTGTTGCCTGGGCAAAGGAGATGATGAACACCAGCCCCACTGCTGTCCAGATCAAAGGAACTTGCTCAATTTGCAGCATACCACATGGGTGACATCTATGCCTATAAGTGTTTTTTTGAGTCTCCTTCTTACCTGTTTTAGTTTACCTTGACTCTTTAGAAAAATAAAATAACAATGTTCTTTTATTATAAACATTTATGTTTGTTAAAGAAAAAGTGTAAAATAAACATAAAGAGAACAAAATGAAAGCCCCAGTAAGCCCATTTAGTGTCTATTCTTCTCTATTGGCCTGTTTCAATGGAGGCCTCCACTGTAATGGAAATGCTGTCTGCCACCCAATACAGTAGCCAGAGTTCTTGGGTGGTTATTGAGCACGTGACATATGGAAAGTGCAACTGAGGCATTGAATGTTTTAGTTTTGATGAATTCTAATTAATTTATGTTTAAATATTCACATGTGGCTACCAACTACAGTGTTGGACAGAATCGCTCTATTATTTCTATAATATGGAGGTAGGATAGATACATACATAGTTTTAAAAACCAAAAATAGGAACATGCTGCACATTGTGTTTTTATATTCCTTTGTCTTGTTAACAGTATATCATAAAAATAATTTTAATGGCTGAATTGTATTCTGTTGAATGAATGTACCGTAAATACCTTAACAAAGTCTTCATTGCACCTTTAGGATATTTCCAATATTTTGATACTATAAACAACATTGCAGGGAACATGTTTACAGTTAAAGTTGTAACATTCCTATTATTTACTGAGGTTAAATTCTTAAATTTGAACTGTTGGGTCAAATATAATACCCATTTTCAAGCCTCTCTTCTAAGAAGTTCTACCAGTGAACATTTTCACCAGCAGTATATGAAAGTATCTCACTATTATTATTTAATTGAGATATAATACACATATCAGAAAATTTACCTATTTAAAGTATATGATTCAGTGGTTTTGATATTCGTATATATTCTTTGGAGAAATATCTGTTTAAATATTTTGCCATTTTAAGATTTTTTTTGTCTTTTTATTGTAGAGTTATAATCCTTTTTTATTTATTCTGGATAGTAGATCCTTATTGGATATAAGATTTGCAAATATTTTCTTGCATTCTGTAAGGTGTCTTTTCATTCTCTTAAAAGTATCTTTTGAAACATGAAACACGAAAGGTTTTAATTTTGACCAGTGCAGTGTCTGACATCAGTAATCCTAGCACTTTCGGAAGCCGAGGCAGGAGGATCACTTGAGATTAGAAATTCAAGACCAGGCTGGGCAACCCAGCAAGATTCTGTCTCTACCAAAAAGAAAAAATAAAATTAGCTGGGCACTGTGGCATGCACCTGCAATTCTAGCTACTCAGAAGGCTGAGGCTGGAGAATCTCTTGAGCCCAGAAGTTTGAGACAGCAGTGAGTCGTGATTGCACCACTACACTCCAGCCTGACTGACAGAGTGACACCCTGTTTAAAAAAAGTTTTTAGTTTTGATGAAGTCCTATTTATCTATTTTTTTTCTTTTTTTTTTTTGCTTGTGCTTTTGGTGTCACATCTAAGAAACCATTGATTAATCCAAGGTCATGTAGGTTTCTTCCAAGAATTTTGTAATTTTAGCTGTTCCATGTAGATATTTGATCTATTTTTAGTCAATTCTGTATGCAGTATGAGTTAGGGGTCTACATTTATGCTGTTGCATGTGGCTTCCCAGTTGTCCCAGAACCGTTTGTTGCAAAGAGTATTCTTTCTGCCATTGAATTGTCTTGACAACCTTGTCAAAGTCAATTGACCATTAATACATGGCTTTATTTCTAGAGTCCCAATACAATTTCATTGATCTGTGTATCTGTCCGTATTGATAATGTCATAAACTATTGATTATTGTTGCTTTATGAGAGTTTTGAAATTGAGAAGTGTAAGTCTTCCAACTTTTTTCTTCTTTTTCAGGATTATTTTGGCTATTCTGGGTCCCTTACATTTCCATGAGTTTAGCTTGTTAATTTCTACCAAAAAGGCCAGCTGGAATTTTGCTAGGGGTTGCACTGAATTTGTAAATCAATGTGAAGAGTATTGCCATCTTAACAATGTAAGTCTTCCAATCATGAAAATGAGATGCTTTTCTGGTTCTTCTTTAATTCCTTTCAATGATGTTTTATAATTTTCTGTGTACAAGTCATGCACTTCTCTTGTTAAATTGATTCTTGAGTGCTTTATCTTTTCTGATGTGGTGTAATGACATTGTCAAATTTCATGTTTGGGGTTGTTAACTGGTAGTGCACAGGAATACAGTTAATTCTGTTTCGGTCTTGTATCCTGAAATCTTGCTGAACTTGTCGATTAACTCCAAGAGTTTGCTGGTGAATTTTTAGGGTTTTCTACATACAAGATCATGTCATCTCCAGATGGAGGTAGTATTACTTCTTTCTTCCAATCTGAAGGCATTTTATTTCTTTTCCTTGCTTAATTGCCTTGGCTAGAAAAGACAGCACAATATTGAATAGTGGTGAGAGCGACATCCTTGTCTTGTTCCGTCTGATGTTCCTGATCAGTGAGATGACCGGTGTGATTTATGCTGTTTTTCTATGACCATTTTTATCCTCTAAGAATCTGAGTGATAGAGCAGGAGGTACTAGCTGATTTCTCCTAGGAAATATTTCCTTTGTCCTGTGCATTGGGAGGCTTGGCATAATGGCTACTAGAAAAGAAGTATTTTAATGGAAGAACCTATTCATGTAATGTATAGATGCCAAGGAATTTGACTAATGTTATCTAATATGTAAGCATTCAATATTTTAAAATAAAATTTAAGTACTAGATTTCCATCCTGCCTTTCCACAACTTTGGGTGCTCACTCTATACTTCAGGTACAGTGCTGAGATCCCAAAGATGAATGAAACACAGGCCATGTCCCCAGGGCATTCATGGAGGCGTCTTTTTGGGGAGACACACAGGGATTAGGAAGTTACATATTCTGGCAAGTGGTTTCCATTAAAGAGTAGCCACCGTCAGAAGGAAACAGGTGACCAATGTGGGCTTCACCATCGGGATTTTGAGGTCTCAATTGGCTGTTTGAAAATTCACTTTCTACCTCATAGAATCAAAGAATTTCCTTTTTTCCAATAAGTCCACATTTTCCAAGAGGAGGAACTGCTTACCTTATTTAACAATTCTTATTCTCTCTCATCAGTAACTCTTATTTCTCTAAAATGTTTTATCTCACACACACACATGCACACACACGCATGCACACACATATGTATGACATCCTCTGTAGGGAGGCAATCTGTGAACAGCCCACTCCTGGCTCCATTTGTTGTGTCTGGTTTGGGTAATCTAACACCAGCCCCGCGTTCATCTTCAATATGACTCGTCTAGGATTCCTGCTTCTCCTCGCCTGCGAAGACTACTCAGCATTGTCCTCCCCTTAGGTGCTTATGACGGGGAACTGACAAGGAGGGGGATGTTATCCGACTCCAAATCTGAGTTACTCAGAAAGTTTCGAGGAGGGTTCCTGTTCTTATTAATCGTATATTCAACTTTCTTTGTAAAGTGTATACCCCATCTATTTTAAATTTGTTAATTCAGAGGATTAACTAGGATGCCTATAAAGGCAAACCTGTGGGCTTATTGCAAAGTCGTCTTTCCAGAGAAGTGTAAAAGTAAAGCAATTACATAGGTCATACCTTAAAATAGTTTACTTAGTTTTTTGATAAGTCAATTCAGACTTGTATGCTACATGTGTTTTCATTTTTACTTTTCTATTTAGAAAGAAACGCTTTATTCTAGTTTTATTATATATTATTATTAGGATGAAAATAACATCAGGTTACTTTTTAGCATTCTATTGGTAAAATGGAATGCAAACTTTATGGTCTCAGGCTGCAAAAGAAAATGAATTGTCTCCACAAACCTTTCATGTTTAATTAACTTTAAACTAAATAAAAAGTTCTAGTCTCCCACACCTGACCCTGCCCCACACCTTTTTTTTTTAAAATTATTATTACAATGCATTTTTTTCTTTTGGTTATATGAGAGGATGAGATAAGGATGTAAAAATGCTTTAGAGTTCACAGTGTTTACTGCATATGATACAGCAGCCAATTCAATCAGAAGGGAAATAGGAAAATAACTACTCTATTTGTGCCTTGTAAGCGGATTGTAAAGTTCCCTCCAGTCCCTACGATTAAATGTTGGCTTCTCTCCTTGCACTTATTAATTTCTAAAAGGAAATTAAAAGTGAGGCAAACAGCATTTTAAAACCAAACACAAATACTATGTAGGGATGAACCCAGCAAATTGAAGAATTACAGCATTGCAGGCAGTCCTTTAATTCAGTGCTATAAGAAATGCAGCAGAAGAGGAAAGGAGGTGGAAAGGGGATCCTGAGAAAGTTGCAGGTCATTGAAAGCCTTTGATGATGTGACTGTGTCAGGGGTGAGCTGTAGTGGGGATTGGTGGTCATAGCAGGGTTTTCCTTATTACATGTGATGAATGCATCCATAAGACGTGTTGTTACTGTTACTGTTTACCATAGCCTAAGCCCTAGAGTGGCTTGGGGCTTGCTAATGGGGACAGAGGCAGGGAAAGAGTGGAGGTTGATTCCTAGGAAAGGGAGTGGCCTCCAACATGTAGAAGAAAAGGCATTTGGCCTGGCAGCCAGGAACCTGAGTTCTGTTCTTGTTCCTTCTGCCCTCTGACCGTGTGACTTTGCATGAGTCGCCTTGGCCCTCTGAGCCTTAGTTTTCATATCTGCATGCAGGTTTAGACTAAATGCACGATTTTCCAACCAAATTCCCAAGCCTCCATCAAGCCATCTCAGAGGTTGTGCCTGTGCCAACAACTGGGATTCCTGGCCGCTGTACCCCAATGGGAGCAGTTGCAGTTCCTCTCCTGTATTTGTGCTTCTGTAAGCTTTTGTTTGAACAAAGCGTTTGGGAATTACTAGGTGCCCTGATCTCAAAGATCTCTTCTGATTCTTACATTCAGTTGTCTATAATTCTACATTTTGGTTGAAGCTTAATGTAAAAGAGACCAAGGAGCATCCATTTTCTGGGGCTCCCCGTCTTTCGAAGGTAACACAAAGAATGCATGTTTTCAGCAACAGAAACACTGCTCATTAGTGATTTTCAGGCTGTCAGTGGGGACAGGAATTTGTGTGTTACACAGCCCCTGACTCCAGAAGCAGTCTATTTCACCCTATTATTTTATTTCATTTTGAGATGGAGTTTCACTCTGGTTGCACAGGCTGGAGTGCAGTGGTGGGATCTTGGCTCACTGCAACCTCTGCCTCCGGGTTCCAGAGATTGTCCTGCCTCAGCCACCCTAGTAGCTGAGATTGCAGGTGCCTACCACCGTGCCCAGCTAATTTTTGTATTTTTAGTCGACATGGGGTTTCACCTTGTTGGCCAGGCTGGTCTTGGACTCCTAACCTCAGGTGATCTACCTGCCTCGGCCTCCCAAAGTGCTGGGTTTACAGGTGTGAGCTATCTCGCCCGGCCAGTTCATTTCATTCTTCTTGGATATAGTTCTCTTTTTGCTCCGTGACTGTGACCTGTCTCTTTTAAGATTTTGAGGGCAGCTGCGGCCTCCATCTTGTGCCTTGTCAGCTGTCTGTAGGTTTTGCCAGGCTACTGAGCCCTGACTCTTTGAAGGGAGTCTGAGTCTGAGAGCAGGGCAGTAATAACCACTGGCCAGCTGCACAGCGACTCTGAGAGTTGGGCCTCCCCATGAGCCACTTGCTAGCTCCTGTTAATAAGTCTTTTCAACTCCCTATCAAGTCCCTAGCTATCTGTTCCCTGTCATGAGAATCTTTTCCTTTCACTCCTTGATAATGTGCCTTCCTCTGCCACACACTTTCCTCCATTTCCTTTGGAAACACAGTACAGGGACTTTTGTGTTGCCAGGAACGAATGTTTAGTAAGCAGGCCTTTAATTCCTCCTGCGGTTCCAAGCCAATATAGTGCCTTTTGTAACTTGTCCCGAGACACCCTGTTGAAATACATCAGCCGACAAGGAAAGTCTTGGCAGAGGAAACCGTCATGAAAGAACGATTCCAATGGAAGAATATGTAGCTGGAGACCCAGGGGTGTTGAGAGTTTAATTAACATTATTAGAAGTGAAGAATTGGTTATTTTAAAATGAAATTTCAAATCTCCTGTCTCTATATCNTTTTTGCCTAATTGCCCTGGATAGAGCTTCCAATACTATATTAAATAGGAGTAGTGGGAGACAGCGTCCTTGTCTAGTGCCAGTTTTTAAAGGGAATGCTTCTAAATTTTGCCCATTCACTATGATATTGGCTGTGGGTTTTTCATAAATAGCTTTTATTGTTTTGGATACGTTCCATTGATAACTAGTTTATTGAGAGTTTTTAGCATAAAGGGCTGTTGAATTTTGCCAAAGGCCTTCTCTGCATCTATTGAGATAATCATGTGGTTTTTGTCTTTGGTTCTGTTTATGTGGTGAATTATGTTTATGGATTTGTGTATGTTGAACCAGCCTTGCATCCCCAGGATGAAGCCTATTTGATTGTGGTGGATAAGCTTTTTTTGATGTGCTGTTGGGTGCAGTTTGCCAGTAGTTCACTGAAGATTTTTGCATCAATGTTCATCATGGATATTGGCCCGTAGTTTTCTTTTTTAGTTGAGTCTCTGCTAGATTTTGGTATCAGGATGATGTTGGTCTCATAGAAAGAGTTAGGGAGGATTCCCTCTTTTTGTATTGTTTGGAATAGTTTCAACAGGAATGGTACCCAGCTACTCTTTGTATGTCTGGTAGAATTCAGCTGTGAACCCATCTGGACCTGGACTGTTTTTGGTTGGTAGCCTATTAATTGCTGCCTCGACTTCAGATCTTGTTACTGGTCTATTCAAGGTTTCAACTTCATCTTGGCTTAGTCTTGGGAGTGTGTAAGTGTCCAGGAATTTATCCATTTCTTCCAGAGTTACTGGTTTATGTGCAGAGTTGTTTTAGTAATCTCTGATGGTAGTCTGTATTTCCAAGGAATCAGTGGTGATCTCCCCTTTATTGTTTTTTATTGCATCTATTTGATTCTTCTTTCTTTTCTTTATTAGTCTAGCTAGCAGTCTATTTTATTGATCTTTTCAAAAAACCAGCTCCTGGATTTATTGATTTTTTGAAGGGTTTTTTGTGTCTCGATCTCCTTCAGTTCTGCTCTGATCTTAGTTATTTCTTCTGCTAGGTTTTGAGTTTGGTTTTTTTTTTTTAATCTTGCTCCCCTAGCTCTTTCAATTTTGATGAGAAGGGTGTCGATTTTAGATCTTCCCTTGTTTCTCATGTGGGCATTTATTGCTATAAATTTCCCTCTAGACACTGCTTTAAATGTGTCTCATTGGATCTGGTATGTTGTGTCTTCATTCTAATTGGTTTCAAAGAACATTTTTTATTTCTGCCTTCATTTCATTGTTTATCCATTCATCATTCAGGAGCAAGATGTTCAGTTTCCATGTGATAGTGCGGTTTTGAGTGCTTTTCTTAATCCTGAGTTCTAATATGATTGCACTGTGGTCTAAGACACTGTTTGTTATGATTTCCATTCTTTTGCATTTGCTGAGGAGTGATTTACTTCCAATTATGTGGTCAATTCTGGAGTAGGTGCAATGTGGTGCTGAGAAGAATGTGTATTCTGTGGATTTGGGGTGGAGTGTTCTGTAAATGTCTATTAGGTCTGCTTGGTTCAAGTCTTGGATATCATTGTTGACTTTCTGTCTCGTTGATCTGTCCAATACTGTCAGTGGAGGGTTAAAGTCTCCCACTATTATTGTGTGGGAGTCTAAGTCTCTTTGTGGGTCCTTAAGAACTTGCTTTTTATGTATGTGGGTGCTCCTGCATTGGGTGCATATATATTTAGGATCGTTAGCTCTTCTTGTTGTATTGAACCTTTTACCATTATGTAATGCCTTTCTTTGTCTCTTTTGATCTTTGTTGGTTTAAAGTCCATTTTATCAGAGATTAGGATTGCTACCCCTGCTTTTTTTTGCTCTCCATTTGCTTGGTAAATCTTCTTCCATCTCTTTGAGTCTATGTGAGTCTTTGCATGTGAGATGGGTCTCCTGAATACAGCACACCAATGTCTTTTTATCCAGTTTGCCAGTCTGTGTCTTTTGATTGGGGCATTTAGGCCATTTTCATTCAACATTAATATTGTTATGTTTGAATTTCATCCTGCCATTTTGTTACTGGCTGGTTGTTTTGTTTGTTATTTGAGGCCATTTCTTCATTACATCATTGTTCCTTTTACCTGCCTTTTAATGTAGCCAGTTTTTACTGTGTTCTCACTATGTGGGCAGGCACCCTGCTGACCCCTGGGCTGAAAGATGAACAGGTCGTAGGCCATGCTCTCAAGGGGCTTTCATCCTGCTCAGACAAGGGCTAAGCAGACAGCCACAGCTTGGAATCCTTCGTGCTCCATAAAGAAGTTTCTGGAGTCTGGGAGAACACTCAGCAGAAAGCAGCTTGTGTACTAGGCTGGGGACAGGAAATGGTTCCTTCAGAAGCTTTCCCTGGGCCTGTGTCCCAGAAGGTGACCTAAAGGTGGTCCAGGCAGAAGGAGTGGCTGGGATGAAGGTGGTAGGGAGTTGATGGATTTGGTAAATTGCAGGCTCAGCATGGTTCGGGCAGACCTTGAGGGAGGGGTTGGGAGGGAGAATGAGGAGGAGGAGCGGGCAGGCATCTGGATAGGATAATCAGACACTGAGCTATGCAGGGCCTTGACTACTGCACTAATGACTAGTGCTGGTCAGGTCGAATGTTATCCAGAGGGCCTGGGAACCCACAGCAAAGGGTTAGGCAAGATGGGCCAGGCACTTTGAAGGCCGTTTAGCACAGAAGTTATGAGCAAGGGCTCTGGTCCAGGTGACTGGGGTTCGAATTCTGCCTTGACCACTTTCCAACTGTGGGCAAGTTACTTAACTGTCATTGCTGCCATATCTTTAAAATAGAGATAACAATCCTATCTGTCTTGTAGCGTTGTTGTGAGCAATGACTAAGTAAATTCGCCTAAACCTCTCATAACAACAGCACATACAACAATCTAGTTATCCTTTTTCTGGGAAGGGGCATGTCATATTTTCCATGAGCAGTCTCTTGCACTGTGTATTAGTTAACTACTAGCGTAAGAATACCATGTAAAAATACTCTAAAATACAGTGGCTTAAAACAGCAATTACATGCTATTACTCCTGCAGTTGTGAGTTTCCTGGGGTTTGGCCGAGGCCTGGCTGGGCCTTCGGTTTGGGATCCAAGCTGAGGGCAGTAGCATCCTGGGGCAGCTTCCCAAGGCAATGGCACAGCTGTCAGGAGTAAGAGGGAACTTGCAATACTCTTAAGGCCTAGGCTCCCACCGACGAAAACCCAGAATCAGTGGGCAGGACTTTGTATTGCTCTCCTATAGTGGAAGGAGCTATGGAGTCATTTGTAAAAAGATAGGAGCACAGGGAGAGGTGAAGGATTGGGCTCACCAGTATGGGGCACAGCTTGTGTCTAATGTCTCCTGCTCTGCCTCTTTGTAGCTTCCCAGAGGGAGTTTCCATGAGGGGCAGTCGACACCCACACTGGGCATGCTTGGCACTCCAAGAATCTGGTTTCAATTCGTGACCTTCCTACAGTCCTTTAACACTAAGACCTTTGGGCCTATCTAACGTGTTCTTTCTCTTGCTTCTGTTTGGGAGAGAAGGGGAAATATGCTAGTGTGGATTTGGATCTAGATTCTGTGGAATGAGATGGGGATGGTGGTATCTCCAGCAATACTTAATGGAAAGCTTAGAGATGAGCAGAGGTGTTTCTACAGGCCTGCTCTGTAGCCTTTCTCAGACTTACCAGGCTGCAGTGCATCCCTTTTTTTTTTTTTTTTTGAGACAGGGTCTTGCTCTGTCACACAGGACGGAGTGTAGTGGAGCCATCATAGCTCACTGCAGCCTTGACCTCCTGGGCTCCAGCGATCCTTGTAGTGCCTCCTTGAACATGGTTTGTAGTGAATGTGAACTGCTATGATAAGACTTAATGTTTAGATTTAGTAATAAGATTCGTGTTTTTAGGTGACTCTATCCCAATATAATTGAAGGAATTGCATTTTTGGCAGACTCCTTGGAATTTTCTCTCTACTCTCTGGGAGCCTCCTGTGAGGCAAGCCTGACTTTCTAGTTGACACCCTAGGCAAATGCTGGAAGAGAGGACAGAGGGAGGCAGCCCAATTAGTATTTACTGGTGGTGTAACTCTACCTCTCAGTTCTCCTGGATTCCTTGGGGCTTGGGAGGATGGGGGCATGCAAGGAGTCAAATACCATTCCTTTGCCAGCATGTAAAATAATCTCCCACCATTTCCCTGGACTCCTTATGCTGTGTGACAAACATATCCATTCTTCCTAGACAGAAAAGAGGGAAATGGGGATGGACAAGACATTTTTATAGGGTATACTTTTCTATTTTATATTTGAGAAGGTAAGTACATTATAAAAGTAAGCATCAAATTTCTTATAATGATAGTTATTTATTAGGTTAAAAAGTTAAACAATATCTCTAAAATTATACTTAAGTGTAAGATTAAACAGCATTTTTTTCAGGGACAGGAAGAAGAAACATCACAGAATCTTTTTGATAACAAAAACAGCAAGCACTAAAAATAATGTGTAAATTATGTAGCAGTGTGATTGGCATCTAGAAGATGCTCAGTAAATTGTAGCCTTGATGATGATCATGATGATGGTGGTGCTTTCTCTAGTCCATTTATTGGAGAAAGGGATTAAAAGCAGAGATTATGCCAGGTGCTGTGGCTCATGTTGGTAATCCCACCACTTTGGGAGGCTGAGGTGAGTGGATCACCTGAGGTCAGGAGTTCAAGATCAGCCTGGCTAACATGGTGAAACCCTGTCTCAACTAAAAATGCAAAAAAAAAAATTAGCGGAGTGTGGTGGCAGCTGCCTGTAATCCCAGCTACTCGGGAGGCTAAGGCAGGAGAATTGCTTGAACTCAGTTCAAGTGAGCTGAGATCATGCCATTGTACTCCACCCTGGGCAACAAGAGCAAAGCTCCGTCTCAAAAATAATAATAATAAATAAAAAGAGCAGGGATTACAAACATGAGGACCTCCTCAACTCCAGAGGAACCTCTCTCAGCCATTCTTCCCCTACATGGAAAAGCAACAGGAAAATGAAAGCTTAAGTTATAAAACCAAGCCAAATGTATACCTTAGATGTGATAGTTTTTTTTTTTCTTGGAGTAGTTGCTTCTAAAAGGCAACATTCAAAATAACCACTGCAAGAATAGACATGCCAGAATCTTAATGGTGCAATGCTATTTTGTTGAATAAAAAATAGGGCTGAATAATGACGAATCGTAGCTATGCAAGTGAAGAAAAAGATCATGTCTTGTGCTTCAGGGTGTGAATTAATGGCAAAAATCTGTCTGTAGTCAGTAGGGGAGATGAATTCAAATGAAAACTTACAGTGATATGTGTTCTTTTTTTTGTTAAGCATCATTTGTGGCTGGAGTCCTGAAATAGTTTGTCTAATGGTAAACTTTCCTGAGTATCCACTGTAAGCCAGACTCAGTAAAGAAG
Organism: Cebus imitator; assembly: GCF_001604975.1. Classification (NCBI taxonomy): domain Eukaryota; kingdom Metazoa; phylum Chordata; class Mammalia; order Primates; family Cebidae; genus Cebus; species Cebus imitator. The sequence continues at coordinate 6,261,900 of NW_016107342.1, read as the reverse complement.
GAGCTGCAAGGTTCACCAAGTCCCTCCTTCCCTCTCTTCCTCTCTCTCTCTTCCTTCCTTCCCTAGTAAGCACGGCCTTTCCAGTTCAGGAACTTATATCTTAATGGGAATGGCAAGATGCAGACATTAGAAACCTAACAACAAGTGCAAATTTATATGGTACCTATTGTGTATGTCAGGTTTCTAATATATCTGGAGGAAAATCATTAGAGTGGAAACAATGGTGCTAAATCTTGACCAAATTAAACAATGAATTTTACTTCTTTCTTTTGCCTGTATTTTTTTCAGGTCAAGGGGTGTTAGTTTCAGTTGTTTCAGGGTCAGAATAACATTGCCACCCAAGAAGTAGCCCCTCCCCATAACACTGTTGAATTCAAACAGTAGTTGATGACTCAGCTACCATATGCTTATATACCCTGCAATTACATTGTCAAAATCTTCTCCTGAATAGGGAGGATCGATTTTAACAGGAATTCTTAGCTGACTGGTGCTCCACTGAGGTTGAAATGGCTTGATAATCATTTGATTTATTGATAATGTCTTACTGATATTTCTTAAAAAGCTGCTATGTATATTTGGGTTTTTACTTTGAGGTGTTTGTGTCATATTTTAAAAGTGAATTAGGATAATTTGCCAAATACATGTAGCTCAAATGTGCTAAAGTTTTCAAAATAAATTAATGAGAAACAATTATTCAATACCAGGGTTGAACATAGTAAAGTATCAATGTAGAACCACCAAATATGCCATATCCCAGAAATAGACTCCAAAGGGTTGAATATTGCAAATCAAATTATAGGAAAAGTAGCAGAAAATATAATATGTATTAGGTTTGTGCAGGAATGACAATTTCTATGGCTTTAAAGCAAAAGAAGCAACTATCAGGGAAAAAGCCAACAACTTTGAATATTTTCATTTAAAACTTATTTTTTTAAATATATATTTTATTGCATTTTAGGTTTTGGGGTACATGTGAAGAACATGAATTAAAAACTTCTATATAAAAGACTGGGACAATTCACAGTAAATTTGGGACACATCAATGATTAGCAATATGTTATAACTGGAATATATCACTAAGTCAAATGCCGAAGAAAAGGGCCAGGGCCATAACAGATAGATATGGAATATAATAGCTACCATTTATTGTATATTTTTTCATGCTCATATAGACTTACAAAATCTGATTATACCAATTGCTTTTTATACAAAATGTTTTGTAACCAGCTTTTCTGATATGGCAGCACAGACTGTGTTACTATCTAGTCTTCTAAAACTTAGTTTTAAAAGTGAAGCCCTATTTTACCTATGTTTTCAATGCTGTATGTTAAGGCTATGGAAAACTAACTTAGGGTGACTTTTCTACTTATGAAGTCATGGTTAGAGTTATGGTTATGGACACCCCCTTGAATGAAACAGTGATTTACAAAGAAGTGCATTTCATACTGCTTTTATCAACAGTTTTATAGGTAGCATTCGCCACTAAAACCTGTTTTAGCAAAAGAGGAAATATCATTTGAGATCCCACACTTTTGACAACATGTCATCAGTTATCTTTAAAGGCTTCAGTAAAAGAGACATGTTAATTACAATTCCTGCGAGCATCTTGAGATAGCAATGAGTATAGTATTATATTAGGGCACTTTGTCAAGCATGTCATTCCCTTATCTTGCTTTTATAGCAGAGGAAATAAAGGCACTAGAGACATATCTTTGAGGTCACACAACAAGTTAACAGCGGATAAACATTAGAACCGGCAGCTCCAGAATTCCCACTGTGTGTAATTAGCTCACTGCAGGCAGGAAATGACAGCACTGGGAATAAATGGCAGATGTGGAGTTTGGGGACTTGGAGGCTGGTGGGAATTCTCTGTGCTCATCTGAATGGTTAATTAAGTTAGTTCCTCTCAGGGGCTGTTACTGCCTGGAACATGGAGGCCTCTCAGCCAGTTACCTTCTTCCTTAGGGTGCAAGGAAACATGATGGTCACCCTCTGGTGCTTTCATGGGCTGGCTAGGTGGAGGAGTTTGAGTGGGGCCTGAGTAATTTCTTAGGCACTGTAGTCTCTTACTGAGGTTTTGTGTTGTTTCCGAGTGTGATTTTGGCATTGACTCCTGGAGGACTTCGATGTGTCTGGGGAGTGCATGGTTGGGAGTGAAAGGGCAGGGACTGCATGGGCTATTTTTAAGTTCACCCTCCCTCCCTCTTGGGCAGCTCATGGAGTGTATGTCTGCCTTCTTTGTCTCCTTATAAGTGATAGTTACTGAATTCATGGACTACCTCCTGTTCTTAGACACCCAAAATCATTGTAGGAAACAATGTGGTGTTTGAAGGCTATCAAAAGACTGGCTAAGTGTATAGAGAATTCTAGAGAGGGTAGAGGCAATCTGCCAAGTTCCATCAGATGCTCTAACAAGCTTGTTAGTCCTGGAATCACGATCTTAATTTCACTGACCCCCTAGTAAGGACATGACTAAGCATTCAATCACCAAGGATTGATTAGAGAGAAATGAGTCTGTGCTCCTGCTTTAGAATTCTGAAAGAAGGTGGAATCTTGAGTTCACTTCCTCTTCTGCTCAGTCTAGAATGAGCATGGCATGCTTCCTAGGAGAGAACTCAAGCTAGAATGCAGTCACTTCCTGTTGCATCAAATCTGGTTACTCAAAGTGAGCCGGATTGATTGGCAGCATCAATACCACTTGAGAGCTTGTTAAAATGCAGATTACCAGGTTCTATCACCTGTGGGGGTCTTGTGTGTGTGTGTGTGTGTGTGTGTGTGTGTGTTACAACACAACTTAGTTATTTATTGATTTTTGAGGCAAGGTTTTGCTCTGTTGCACAAGTTGGAGTGCAGTGGCACTATCTCTGCTTACTGCAATCTCTACCTCTCAGGCTCAAGCAATCCTCTTGCCTCAGCCTTCCAAGTAGCTGGGACTACAGGTGCATGCCACTGTGCCTGGCCATATTTTTTGTATTTTTTGTAGACACTGGGCTTCGTCTTGTTACTCAGGCTTGTTTCTAACTCCTGAGCTCAAGAGATCTGCCCACCTTGGCCTCCCAAAGTGTTGGGATTACAGGCCTGAGCCTGTAATAAAATAAATTTTATATATAGAAAAAAGCTGCTAGTTCTTTGGCTATAGTTCACTGGACCATGGTACAGACTGGGCAGTACCATTTTTGGCTACCCATTTGTGTCTTGTGTCTAGAGAATCTATGTTCTATTTATCATTATGTGTTCCCTTTTTAAAAAAATTTCAACTTCTATTTCAGATTTGGGGGTATATGTGCAAGTTTGTTACATGGGTGTATTGCAGGATGCTGAGGTTTGGGGTACAATTGATCTTGACACCCAGATAGTGAGGATAGTACCTAATAGTTAGCTTTCAACCTTTGCACCCCTTCTTTCCTGTCCCCTTTAGTAGTCCCATGTCTATTGTAGCCATCTTTGTTTCCATGTGTATCTTTATTCCCAATATGTAGGTCTCACTTCTAAGAGAGAACATGCAGTATTGGGTTTTCTATTCCATGTTAATTTGCTTAGGATAATGGCCTCCAGCTGCATTCAGGTTCCTGCAGAGGACACAATTTCCTTCTTTTTAATGGCTGCCTACTATTCCTATCACCAGTATTTTAACACACTCTCCAGGTGGTTCTTATGCCTGCTCCAGTTTGAGAAGCACTGGTATGTAGTGTGTAAATGATTTATCTGGGACAGGCTGCATGATTAGTGATGATATTTTATCATCATATTTTCCTGATCATATTTTATATTTATACTTTATGACCCTTAATAAACATTTTAAACTTTGAATGTTTTAATCATTTAAACATCTTTAAAAAAGTTGTTTTTGGCTGGGTGTGGTGGCTCACACCTGTAATCTTAGCACTTTGGGAGGCTGAGGCAGGTGGTTCATGAGGCCAAGAGATAGAGACCACCCTGGCCAACATGGTGAAACCCCATCTGTACTAAAAGTACAAAAATTAGCTGGGCGTAGTGGTGTGCACCTGTAGTCCCAGCTACCGGGGAGGATGAGGCAGCAAAATCGCCTGAACCCAGGAGGCGGAGGTTGCAGTGAGCCAAGATCAGGCCACTGTACTCCAGCCTGGTGACAGAGTGAGACTCCATCTCAAAAAAAAAAAAGTTGTTTTCCATTATCAATGAGTACATGCTATGAGAGCGTCAGAGAATACAGAAAAGTCAAAAGCAATTTGTCCCTCTAGAATATTTATTGATAACATTTTAAAAGTATATATATTTTTCTTATCTTTTCTATGTCTAACTTTTTAAAACTTCATTTTTTTTCTGATCATAGGCATTACATATTATCCTTGTAGGGCAATAAAGTGGTACTATATAGTCTTTGCTTCTTTCCTTTGGTTTGAGGGAATTCTCTTAAATAATCTTTGTTTTAAAAGATTTTTTTCCTCTAATTTTTATTTAAATTTTATACAATTTAGGAAGATTCCTGGTATAATTATTAATGTCTCAAATAGTTATTTTGCCATCAGAATGGAGAATTTATTCTCTTCTTTTTTGCAATAGAAGAATTTGACTACTCACTAGTAGCATATATTCTGTATTATATATGAATCTTCTTTGACCAAAACTTTCTGGAGGGTAGAAAAGCTTTTGCTTTGGAAGGATGCAAACTGGCCCGTTAGGAGGGGAGAGGGAGGGAATGGTCTCAACAGGAAGTCCTGTTTTTCCAAGGTGAGTGGGGAACACCTCACCGCTGTGAGGATGGAGGTTTTGTTTTTTTGGGCTTCTTTGCTGAGACTCGAAAAATGCAAACTAGAATGAATCTTTGCCCCAAACTCTGCTTTGTAAGGGAGTTTGAAAAGAAATCAGCATGTAATTTTTAACCTCTGTAGCATAGCTGGCTTGTGTTTGAGGCAGGGCAGGAGAAATCTGGTCGTGATTTTTCCTGCAGCCTTTTTACCATGCTTTGTTTTGGAATATGCCATTGCCCTCAATAATGCAGAATGTATTATGTTAAGTAAAAAATTTGGTACATTTCTTATGTCCACAGGTTAGACTCTTTCTCCAAGTCTAGTTATTCCAAGAGTAATTGATACAACTTACCATTGAGAGGAACACAGTTCAGAAACTAAAGTAACAAACAAATATTTCTGAATTTTCAAGCTTCATTTACATCTTTCAGAGAACATTAGTAACACCTTTTTTTGGAGTTAATATTTTATTATTATCCAGATGCAGTTGGGTATATAGTCTCCATACTTTATACTTTTTGTAAATAAAAAAAATTACAAATTTTAAATAGCCAAAGGTTGGTTATGTTTTCAAGAAGACATGATTAGACTAATTCATTAATGGTGGCTTCAAGATTTTCCTTATTATTATAGCTCTAGAAAATTCACCTACCTTTTGTCCCTTCTTATAAAACTAGGTTGGCTTGCATTTGACTTCACACTCTGAAGCAACATCCTGACAGTCACCCACATGTACTTCAAGGAATACCATGTTGGCATACTTTTCAGAGAGGGGATAAAAGAAAGTCTTGATCATTTTGCAAGGCCCACACCATGGGGCCGAGAAGTCACCTACTGCAAGTTTTATTGCCTGCAGCTTTCAACGCTTCCTGAAATGCAAACTTATGCTCAGTTTGTTCTACCGTTTTGGCTGTTGGGGTCTTCTAAGTGACATTTCTAAAAAGTATCTCTTCTGCCTTTTGTTCCACACTGTTCCAGATGGCTTCTTCTTCAAACTAATTTTTACTTGTCTGTCCATACCTTTCTGAAGTTTCAGCTGCTTCCCCCACAACCCCACCCCGAAGTTCTTTATTATGTATACTTTTTTTTTTTTTTTAAAGTTTTGGTGTAACTTCCAAACAAGGAGAGCCAGAAAAGTGACTCAGCCACAGGAATGTGTCCATTTTGTGGGTGAGCTGGTGGGGATGGCGTCGGGAGAACCTGATGGAGACAGAATTATGGCTAGTCATTCATAATCATAACTTTTTTTGACATTTTAAGTTTTTCTTACCATCACACAAAATATCCATGTAACATAATAACTAATTTTTGTTACACAGGACATTTCTTGTAGTGCTGCTTTTTGCCTTGGTAACATAGACTGTGTATACCTAAGAAAAGTGGAGTCACTGTAGTAGAATTGCTTAGAAATGTTTTGTAATGGAAAACTCTTTATGTGATAAACTAGGTTGATTAGGATTGAATAGAATTGGAAGATAGCAGATCTTAAGGTACCACCCCAAAGCCTGCTGCTGTGTCACAGATCTTGGCTGATAGTGTCTTATTTATGTTGAGAAGCTGGTTGGGCAGGAAGGATGTGTGGTCTGGATATTGCATGAGCCAGCTTGGCATTTAAATTTGCCAAAGACTTTGAAGCATTGCCACATTTCAAAAAGTCCCTGGGATAAATTTCAACATTCCCATCTCCTATAACTCTGCATATTATTATTGTTAGCTCACATGACGTCTTTTCACAGCATCGCTGGGCACCCAGTGGTCCATGGTGCTGAGCAGTGTCTCCTACTGTGAAGCCTGGTCCCAGTCCTGCAGAAGCTTACACTCAAAGCCATGAACAGTTTTCATTTTTATTAATAGAAACTTAAGAGCTTTCCCCAGGCAAATATGTTGCCTACCTGTAAAACTTTCTTTTTTTTTTTAAATTGCAGGGGTGGGTGGTGTGTGTGTGTATGTACATGTGTGTGTATGTGAATTGTTTATCATGAAGTATATAAATTCTTGGAAGAAGAACAGCTGGAGAGTTGTGAGTAAATGAAAATTTGGTAAACAGGTGGCTTTTCTGAGATTAGTAAAAATGTGTATGTTTTGGAAGCAAAGCGCTATAGGGTCTTGCTCCCTGCTTCTATTCCTTCTCTGTCTCCCAGTGAGCACCAGGCTCCACCACACTGGCCTCCTGAATGTTCCTCAACACGCCAGCCATGCTCTGCCACAGGACCTGGGCATTTCACTCTCCTCCTCCTGCAAGACTCTTCCCCACTTCCCTGCAAGGCTGGCTTTTCCACTTTCTTCAAATAGTGGCTTCTTTCTGAGGATATTTTTGGCTACTCATCTACAGGTTTATTCCTTCTACTGGAGCTTTGGGATTTCATACCCTGCTTCTTAATATTTCTTCTCTTTAGCACTTATTAATATCTAACACACTATAAATTTTTAACCTCTTTATTTTATTGATCTCCTTCCCCCCTCATAAATGTTCCTGAGAGTATGTTAATTGTATTTCCCATGATATTCCCAGTGCCTGGAATAGTGCCTGGATCATCATAAGTGCTCAATAAATGATGGCTGAATAGAAGGAGGGAAGGAAGAATGGTTGTGAATGACTCTTGTTGGCTTCTGTTCATCATAACTGACCTCCATATTTAGACAACCCATTTTGTAAGCTAGCAATCAGCTTATTCACTATACAGAACATGCTGTGATTTTGAGGTGTTCTCGCAGGCTTCTTGGTTGGTAAGCATAGGAAGTAGACTTTCATTAGTACCAGGTGTATAGAGGCATGTTCTGTGAAACCAGTAAACACCTCTCTCTCTACATGATTGTACTATTTCATACATTTCCAAGAAGTCAACAGGTAGTAACAGATGCAGCCTGATTGATTTCTGGGAGGGTAATGACAGAGCATATTTGCTGTGGGATAGGTAAATGGAATCCTTGGCACTGCAATTCCATTATCTTTTGTCTACAGATAAAAGGTGTATGACTTACTTATCATTTAATTCCACACCCGGCATTAGGAGGACTGATAGGTGAGGGGCTAGGAGGAGAGGGCCTTGTGCATGGCTTTGTAAATAGCGATAAAGCAGTGGGAATGTAAAACTCGGCTTGGCAGGGTCTGCCTGGGATTTTGCTGAGTCCATAGCAATACTTAATTAACTGTGCAAACATTCATTCAAGATAAGACTATAACAGTTGCCTTGGGGAAAATTCTTTGAGTCAATATTTGTTTGATCTTTTGTATAGTATTTTGGCTTTGCTGTTCATGCTATAGCAAAGCTCCTGTTATAAATGCTGTTTTCAGGGATTTGCCGTATTTGCATACCAGGTCAGTCCTGGGAGAGGTAAAGGATTGGAATCACTGTTTAAATAGAAGTTCTAAGGGTTTTCAAACGAATCTTTAAAAGTTGAAATACTTTGTTTCAATCAGTTGTCAAATAATCATTAAAAACCTGGAGTCAGTACACTGGGAAATCCCACAATGCAGGATAAGCTCTTTGCCTTCAGTTTGCTTATACTCTAGCTGTAGAAATAAGGCTTGAATCGGTAGATATGATAGAAGGTACGTATACTAAATAGTAACAATGGCTGTGATTTCCTGGACACTTAGCGATGACGGAGCACTGTCCTAGGACTTTTCTAAGCATTCAATGAACTAATTCATTTAATTCTCCCAGTAGCCCAAGGAGGCAGGTGCTTTTGGTTAGTGTGACGTTTGGCACAGAATAAACGATGTTGTTTGGAGAAAGAGAAGACCAGGGAATCAAAGAGTCACGAAGGAAAACTTCAAGGACAAGGTCTCTCAGTCCAGATGTTAAAGACTGGGAGGCAAATGGCTCGCAGTGGGAAGAAGAAAAGGGGCATAATGGCATTGGTTGTTTTGCTGATAACATCCCTTTTCTCTCTTGAGTGTTGTTTTACCATTTCTTTTTCTTTTCTTTTTTTTTTTCTTGTTTTGTCGCCCAGTCTGGAGTACAGTGGCGTGATCTCAGTTCACTATAACCTTTGCCTCCCAGGTTTAAGTGACCATCCTGCCTCAGCCTCCTGAGTAGCTGGGATTACAGGCACAGGCCACTACACCTGGCTAATTTTTGTATTTTTGGTAGAGACAGAGTTTTGGTATGTTGGCCAGGCTGGTCTTGAACTCCTGATCTCAAGTGATCTACCCTCGTCAGTCTCCTAATGTTTTATTGTTTTACCCTTTCTTGACTTTCAGCACATTGCCTCTGGTGAAGAGGACAGCAAACAAACACATAAGTAAACATACAGGATGTCAGTGTAATAAATGCTATGAAGGATAAGACAGGAAAGGGAGAATGCTGGGGTGGTGAAAGAGGGGATTTGTAATTTATTTTTATTTATTTATTTTTGATACAGTTTCACTCTGTTGCCCAGGCTGGAGTATAGTGGTGTGATCTCAGCTTGCTGCAGCCTCTACCTCCCAGGTTTAAGTGATTCTTGTGCCTCAGCCTCCTGAGTGGTTGGGATTACAGGTGCGTACCGCCATGGCTGGCGAATTTTTGTGCTTTTAGTAGAGATGGTGTTTCACCATGTTGGCCAGGCTGGTCTCAAATTCCTGACCTCCAGTGATCTAACCTTGGCTTTGGCCTCCCAAAGTGCTGGGATTACAGGTTTGAGCCACTGTGCCCAGCCCGGATTTGCAATGTTAAATAGGGTGATTAGGAAAGCCTGAGACATTTGAGTGAGGATGGAAGGAGGAGAGAAAAAATGCTGTGAAGGTACTTATGGGACGAGCCTTCTGGGCAGAGGCAACACCAAGTGCAAAGGCCCTGGGGTGTGAACTTAACCTCGTTTATTCAAGGAACACCAAGGAGACCAGAGTGGCTGGAGAATAGGGAGCAGGGAGAAAGGTAAGAGGTGAGGTCTTCATGGATAATGCATGCCCAGTCACTGCTGGGTTTAATGATGATGATAATGATGAGGGAGAAGGAGCTGTAGAGAGTTTTTGAGTGAGTAGAAGGGCAGGCTGGCAGCTGTCACTGCTTTCTACAACCCCGTGCAGTTGTAGCTTCTCTTGCTTTTCAGTAGTAGGCCCCGCCCAGTGTATCTCTTGGTCTCTGACCCATTGCTGATGTGGGCAGAGGCACCCTGACAGCTTCACACCCATTAGCTGGAGGTGGAAAGCCAGCAGAAGCCCTGAGTGAGAGAAGGTATGTGCCCTCCACCCTCATGGTGTTTTCTCGGCCCGTGTTTCTGAGTTTCATCTTCGATCTCCTGCTGTTACTGATATGCCAGCTGGGTCTTGGCATCTGCCTTGTTCTTGCCATCTGTCCAAGCCCACTGCTGTGATGCTGGGAGGCAGTGTGGGTTCTGGGCTGTGTCCTGCAGCTGTGTGGGACTCTGTGCTGAGTAGAGCATTAGGAAGATCTGCTGTGCTGCTGAGACCTCCTTTTCTTCCACTCAGTTCTTTCTTTTGCTTATGGTCCTACCACTGCTGCATCTCCTTGGATGACAGACTTGGGGATCCAAGTGGGCATAGGTGCCTGCACTTCTATAGGTATCTGCTGGACCATCACCAAAACTCTGGAGGCAGGGTGATGCACTCAGGTGCCCTCCAGCCTGGATTTGCCTGTCTCTGATCCTTTCCCTTTAGCCCATGTTGCTGATCCTCCGAGTTACAATCAGAAGCGAAATGAAAGAGAGAGAGGACGGCAACCTCGAGCGAGGGTGTGGAGACTCAGACTAGGGTGATGGCCGTACTAAGGGAGAAGGAGGGCAGAAGTGAGGTGTCTGGGGAGGAAAGCCTCAACAGACCATGGTCCATTGGCTTATGGAGACTCAATAGAAAATTAGAGCCCATACAAGCATCTAAGGGTCAATATTAATCCAGAAGTCGCAAATGCAATGAGTGTTTTCAGAGGGTCTTATAGCCAAGACATGAGCAAGTTACATAAAGAAGATGTGTCTGCTGTGGAGGCCTGTGAGTGTCCAGGTGGGGCAGATCAATGTGGGTTCATGTCAGAGGCTCAAGTGAATATTTACTCAAAGGGTCAACCACAGAGCCACTTTTGTGGTGGCACACATGCACACACATGCACACACACACATATGCATGCACACATGCACATGCACATACACACGGTGCTCTCTTATTCTCTCCTTTGATTTCTGATTTTAGTTGCAGTTACTTCTATATAGACCTAAAACATCACCTTTAATGCCCTTAAATGGAATAATTTTAGCACATATAGGCCTGATTCTCCAATGTACAGAGCACAGGTTGAGGTGATAGGAAGTTCTCTGAGGTTTTCTCCATGCTTCTAGCAATAAGAACTTGACTTCTAAGGGCACACACAGAGGCTTTGGCAATCAACTGTGAATCAAGGCGTGCTGATGGGCCCTTCCAGCCTCACAGAAGAGTAATTGGGCTGAAAAAAATGTTATTATAGTAAAAATATAATATTGCCATGATCTTAGAAGATGGCGAAATGAAGGTATGTTCCCTCTTTGAAGAAAAATGTTAACTAAGTGGTCTCTCCAGGCATACCACTTACTTTCCTGGGAAATGGATTAATTTGAGTTAACATTTATTGAGCTTCCAGAATAGCCTATGAAATCCTTTAAATTTTAAAAATACAATTTATTTTCCGAATGGGTAATTTACTCATATGGTTCAATATTTAAAAGTCGAAAAGAATGTACGGTGAGAATCCCCCACCCCATCTTACCTCCTCCAGGCAGCTAGTTTTTTTGCCACAAGGCAACCCATATTAGCAGTTTCTTACATGTTTTGTTAATATACCATATCGTGTGCTCAGTCAGTGCTAATAATCTTAAGGAAAGCAGAGTGCCTTTTCTCTTTTTAAAGACTGTATTTCACTAACCACAGTGAGTCAATCATTCATATAGACCTATATTTTAGAAACTTTTATTATAAATCCAATGACTACATAATTCCTAGATGCCCCATAAACTTTATGTTTTTGATTTTTTTTCTATTTTTTTTCCAATTTATTTATTTTATTGCATTTTAGGTTTTGGGGTACATGTGAAGAACATGCAAGATTGTTGCATAGGTACACACGTGGCAGTATGATTTGCTGCCTTCCTTCCCATCACCTACATCTGGCATCTCTCCCCTTGCTATCTCTCCCCAAATCCCCACCACGAAACATCCCTCCCCTATTTCCCCCCAACAGACCCCATTGTGTAGTGCTCCCCTCCCTGTGTCCATGTGTTCTCATTGTTCAACACCCGTCTATGAGTGAAAACATGCGGTGTTTGATCTTCTGCTCTTCTGTCAGTTTGCTGAGAATGATGGTTTCCAGGTTCATCCATGTCCCTACAAAGGACACAAACTCATCGTTTTTGATGGCTGCATAATATTCCATGGTGTATATGTGCCACATTTTCCATGTTCAGTCTATCATCGATGGGCATTTGGGTTGGTTCCAGGTCTTTGCTATTGTAAACAGTGCTGCAATGAACATTCGTGTGCACGTGTCCTTATAGTAGAACGATTTATAATCCTTTGGATATATACCCAGTAATGGGATTGCTGGGTCAAATGGAATTTCTATTTCTAGGTCCTTGAGGAATCGCCACACTGTCTTCCACAATGGTTGAACTAATTTACACTCCCACCAACAGTGCAAAAGTGTTCCTATTTCTCCACATCCTCTCCAGCATCTGTTGTCTCCAGATTTTTTAATGATTGCCATTCTAACTGGCATGACATGGTATCTCAATGTTGTTTTGATTTGCATTTCTCTGATGACCAGTGATGATGAGCATTTTTTCATATGTTTGTTGGCCTCATGTATGTCTTCTTTTGTAAAGTGTCTGTTCATATCCTTTGCCCACTTTTGAATGGGCTTGTTTGTTTTTTTCTTGTAAATCCATTTTAGTTCTTTGTAAATTCTGGATATCAGCCGTTTGTCAGATGGGTAGACTGCAAAATTTTTTTCCCAATCTGTTGGTTGCCGATTCACTCTAGTGATTGTTTCTTTTGCTGTGCAGAAGCTGTGGAGTTTGATTAGGTCCCATTTGTCTATTTTGGCTTTTGTTGTCCATGCTTTTGGTGTTTTGGTCATGAAGTCCTTGCCTATACCTATGTCCTGAATGGTTTTGCCTAGATTTTCTTCTATGGTTTTTATGGTGTTAGGTCTTATGTTTAAGTCTTTAATCCATCTGGAGTTAATTTTAGTGTAAGGTGTCAGGAAGGGGTCCAGTTTCTGCTTTCTGCACATGGCTAGCCGGTTTTCCCAACACCATTTATTAAACAGGGAATTCTTTCCCCATTGCTTGTCTTTGTCTGGTTTGTCAAAGATCAGATGGTTGTAGATAAGTTATGTTTCTTCCAAGGCCTCTGTTCTGTTCCATTGGTCTACACCTCTGTTTTGGTACCAGTATCATGCTGTTTTGATTACTGTAGCCTTGTAGTATAATTTGAAGTCCGGTAGTGTGATGCCTCCCGCTTTGTTCTTTTTGCTTAGAATTGACTTGGCTATGCGGGCTCTCTTTGGGTTCCATATGAAGTTTAAGGTGTTTTTTTCCAGTTCTGTGAAGAGGGTCATTGGTAGCTTGAAGGGGATAGCGTTGAATCTGTAAATTACTTTGGGCAGTATGGCCATTTTCACGATATTGATTCTTCCTAACCATGAACATGGAGTGTTTCTCCATCTGTTTGTGTCCTCTCTTACTTCGTTGAGCAGTGGCTTATAGTTCTCCTTGAAGAGGTCCTTTACGTTCCTTGTTAATTGTATTCCTAGGTATTTTATTCTCTTTGTGGCAGTTGTGAATGGAAGTTTGTTCTTGATTTGGCTCTCTTTAAGTCTGTTATTGGTGTATAGGAATGCATGTGATTTTTGCACATTGATTTTGTATCCTGAGACTTTGCTGAAGTTGCTTATCAGTTTCAGGAGATTTTGGGCTGAGACGATGGGGTCTTCTAGATATACAATCATGTCGTCTGCAAATAGAGACAATTTGACTTCCTCCTTTGCTATTTGAACAAATTTTATTTCTTTTTCTTGCCTGATTGCTCTGGCTAGAACTTCTAGTACTATATTGAATAGGAGTGGTGAGAGAGGGCATCCTTGTCTAGTGCCAGATTTCAAGGGGAATGCTTCCAGTTGTTGCCCATTCAGTATGATATTGGCTGTTGGTTTGTCATAAATAGCTTTTATTATTTTGAGATACATTCCGTCAATACCTAGCTTATTGAGGGTTTTTCGCATAAAGGGCTGTTGAATTTTGTCAAAGGCCTTCTCTGTATCAGTTGAGATAATCATGTGGTTTTTGTCTTTGGTTCTGTTTATGTGGTGAATTACGGTTATAGACTTGCGTATGTTGAACCAGCCTTGCATCCCCGGGATGAAGCCTACTTGATCATGGTGGATAAGCTTTTTGATGTGCTGTTGCAATCGGCTTGTCAGTATTTTATTGAAGATTTTTGCATCTATGTTCATCATGGATATTGGCCTGCAGTTTTCTTTTCTTGTTGAGTCTCTGCCAATTTTTGGAATCAGGATGATGTTGGTCTCATAAAATGATTTGGGAAGAATTCCCTCTTTTTGTATTGTTTGGAACAGTTTCAGAAGGAATAGTACCAGCTTCTCTTTGTATGTCTGGTAGAATTCGGCTGTGAACCCATCTGGACCTGGGCTTTTTTTGGGTGGTAAGCTCTTAATTGCTGCTTCAACTTCAGCCCTTGTTATGGGTCTGTTCAGGGTTTTGGCTTCTTCCTGGTTTAGTCTTGGGAGGAGGCAAGTGTCCAGGAATTTATCCATTTCTTCCAGGTTTACTAGTTTATGTGCATAGAGTTGTTTGTAATAGTCTCTGATGATGGTTTGAATTTCTGTGGAATCTGTGGTGATATCCCCTTTATCGTTTTTTATTGCATCAATTTGGTTATTCTCTCTTTTCTTTTTTATTAATCTGGCTAGTGGCCTATTTTGTTGACCTTTTCAAAAGACCAGCTCTTGGATTTATTGATTTTTTTGAAGGGCTTTTTGTGTCTCTATCTCCTTCAGTTCTGCTCTGATCTTAGCTATTTCTTGTCTTCTGCTGGACTTTGAGTTTTTTTGATCTTGCTCCTCTAGCTCTTTTTTGAAGATAGGGTATCAATTTTCGATCTCTCCTTGCTTCTCATGTGGGCACTTATTGCTATATATTTTCCTCTAGAGACTGCTTTAAATGTGTCCCAGAGATTCTGGTATGTTGTGTCTTCATTCTCGTTGGTTTCAAAGAACGTCTTTATTTCTGTCTTCATTTCATTGTTTATCCAGTCAACATTCAAGAGCAAGTTGTTCAGTTTCCATGAAGCTGTGCGGTTCTGGGTTAGTTTTTGCATTCTGAGTTCTAACTTGATTGCACTGTGGTCTGAGAGACTGTTTGTTACGATTTCCGTTCTTTTGCATTTGCTGAGGAGTGATTTACTCCCAATTATGTGGTCAATTTTAGAGTAGGTGTGATGTGGTGCTGAGAAGAATGTATATTCTGTGGGTTTGGGATGGAGAGTTCTGTAAATGTCTATTAGGTTTGCTTGGTCTAGATCTGAGTTCAAGTCCTGGATATCCTTGTTAATTTTCTGTCTGGTTGATCTGTCTAATATCGGCAATGGGGTGTTAAAGTCTCCCACTATAATTGTGTGGGAGTCTAAGTCTCTTTGTAAGTCATTAAGAACTTGCCTTATGTATCTGGGTGCTCCTGTATTGGGTGCGTATATATTTAGGATCATTAGCTCTTCTTGTTGCATTGATCCTTTTACCATTATGTAATGTCCTTCTTTGTCTCTTTTGATCTTTGTTGCTTTAAAGTCTAATTTATCAGAGATGAGAACTGCAACTCCTGCTTTTTTTTGCTCTCCATTTGCTTGGTAAATCTTTCTCCAACCCTTTATTTTGAGACTTTGGGTATCCATGCATGTGAGATGGATTTCCTGGATACAGCACACCGATGGGTTTTGTCTTTTTATCCAATTTTCCAGTCTGTGTCTTTTGATTGGGGCATTTAGTCCATTTACACTTAGGGTTAATATTGTTATGTGTGAATTTGATACTGCCATTTTGGTGCTAGCTGGCTGTTTTGCCCATTAGTTGATGCAGATTCTTCATTGTATTGATTCTCTTTACCATTTGGCATGTTTTTAGAGTGGCTGGTACTGGTTGTTACTTTATATGTGTAGAGCCTCTTTCAGGAGCTCTTGTAAAGCTGGCCTGGTGGTGATGAAATCTCTGAGTACTTGCATGTTCACAAAGGATTTTCTTTTTCCTTCACTTATGAAGCTTCGTTTGGCTGGATAGGAGATTCTGGGTTGAAAGTTCTTTTCTTTAAGGATGTTGAATATTGACCCCCACTCTCTTCTGGCTTGTAGGATTTCTGCTGAGAGATCTGCTGTGAGTCTGATGGGCTTCCTTTATGGGTAACCCAACCTTTCTCTCTGGCTGCCCTTAGTATTTTCTCCTTCATTTCGACCCTGGTGATTCTGACAATTATGTGCCTTGGGGTTGCTCTTTATGCTTTTGATTTTTAAATTCAGAAATCTTCTTTCTCCTCTCGTTCCCTCCCTTTTTATAAATTGTTCTCAAATCTTTGGCACTCACTGTTGCTTCCTTGTGAGCAGTGCCATTGCTGATTGGATAAGTAGTAAACAAATATCGTAGTAACAGAAAAATGTAGACACAGCCAATCAAATATAGATCGACTGTTTCTATTTAGATGGGTCTATGTGTTTATGGCTGTGGTTTCACGTTGTGTTTTGCAATGTGTACATTTTATTGAACACATTTCTGACCAATGTAGACTTAATGTGTATGTTTGCGTTAAATCTGTTCATGTGATGAAGTTAAGTATTTCATAGGATACTGGAAAAAAAAACAATAATCAATGAACCATGTTTTTCAACTCTTTAAAAGTTGTCGAACTTCTCGTGGAGAAAAGAAAAAAGAAAACTTATTTATTTTTTGTAAGTGAAGGAGTAGAGGGTGGAAGTTTAAAAAAACCCATAGCTAATGTACATAGTTTGAATATGACCTGAGTTTGACTCCAGATTTGTGGAAAATCTTAACAAAAAAGAAAGTAGGAGATTGGTCATGTGACCATCCGAGTTTTGTTTTTCTGCAGTAGATACCTAATAAATGCTTCTGATCACTAAATGTCATATATTCTGAAAAGCAGGTAAGTTAAACAAATATGTAATCCATATAATTTTAAAAACAGTGTTAGCAGAATACCTTTCTGAGTGCGCTCGGCAGTGTTGGTGGTTGAGTGAAAACATGCAGAGACAAAAGCAAAGACAAAAAGCCTTAGAAACTATGGCCAGTGCTATAGCTGATGAGGCAAGAGGCTGATGGAGTTTGAGGCCAATCTAGGAGAGAAGGAGATCCTGGAGAAGAATCCAGAAGAGCGGGAGGATGGGTTTTGAATATAGGAAAGTGAAATGTCAGGATTTAACACTGGAGAAACTTATTAGCTACCAGAGTAGCACTAGAGTAACTTACTAGTGTCCCTGCAGCCTGGGGAAGTGAGGACTTTCTTTCCTGGTATGCTTTAAATAGCAGCCTGGATAAAATAGATTGGCTGCAAATATGATTCCTTTGTATTTGGAAACCTTATTTTTATATGTTTTGATTTTTTCTTAAAGAGAATGTTGCATATAAGAAGACGTGGTAACTATAGTTTAAACAGATATTTTCAGGACTCTGAGAGAACAGCTCTTGGAAATATTAGTTTTCAGCCTAACTCTAGAAATCTATTTCCAAGGGAATGCTTGACACACAGAAAAAGATTTGTCATAAAGATAGTTCTTTGAAGTATAATTTATAATGAAGAAAAATGGAAAGTGAGTTATTTGTCTAACAAGAAAAGAATAGATAAGGAAATAGTAGTACTATATACATTTTGAGGGCAAAATAATATTTAACGTATGTTTTAAGTTAGGTATGAGGCAGAATACAATTCTGTGAAAAAAAGACAAGAAGGGAGTATTAATGGTGGTTGTATGGGACGAAATTTTAAAAAACTGTTCTGGATCTAATATATGGGCTATAATGTGGATATATTACTTTAAAAAGTAGAGAAAAAAGTCCTCACTAAAAAAGACCAAAAGTTGAAGTGGCTGGAAAACTTGGTTGCTTTCATTTATTGGAGGTTGTTATCATGAATGTTTTAAACCTCGGATGTTCCGGCATTTTTGTAAATTCCTTGGCTGTGTAGTGCCAAGGTTAAGATGTGCTGGAGTTGGAGCTGGCTCTGTGGGGAGGAGGAAGGAAACTCTTAGTAGGGAGAAGTGAAAACATTCCTAACCCAGTAGGTGCAGGGTCTGTAGCCCCGCAGCCCTACATGCACTCTGGTATTTGTAATTTGCAGGGATGACAAAGTGTTCCTCCCGCCGTAGCCAAACTGCTAGCTGCTAGAATGCATGGCCACGGACGACTTGGTGACCAGTGGCCTGTAAAATGCCACAGAGCGCCCTGGCAGCCATTTTTAATTCCCAGGAAGTTGCTTGCAACTTTGCAAAGATAAGGCAAAGGATCAGACTGGGGACATGCCCAGAACACAGGCAGCCCCCAGTCATGTCTTTGTAGAAAGCTCTGGAGGGCAGTGAAACTTACTTGCTTTCCTGCAGCCTGGGGAGGTGAGTGCTTTGTTTTCTGTCATGCCTTAAATAGCTGCCTGGACATGATTGATTAACTCTGCAAATATGATCCTTTTGTATTTTGAAACCTTATTTTTATACATTTTGATTTTTTTTCTTAAAGGCAATGTGGCATGTAATAAGTGATAACTATAACTATAGTTTAATTTCTTTTTAAAATTTCCCCAGGACTCTGCTGGAGCAGAACTTCAAAGTGTTTGTTTTCAGCCTGCTTTTAAAGTGATTTGAAGAGAGTAGCTTTGAAGGTTTTCATCCTTACTTTTTCATGTATGGTATCTTGTTCTTTAAAGTTAGTGAGCTGAGCATATCCACATGAACACATACAATTATAATTGCCCCAATTTTAAGCTCACTTGTGCCACAGTGAAAACTCAACACCATTAGCACAGTGTGCCAGCTCTGATCCTCTGAAGTGCTGCGCGTCTTTTTAATGGACAAATTGCAAATTTAATAATGTAAAAACTGAAGTTAATCACACTGGCGTCTATTCTTCCAATTTGTCATTTGGCTGAAAGTGATCTGATGTCATTCAGAAAGAAGGCGGGTTGGAATGGCATCAAGTCCTAATGGTATAGCTTTGGGCTGAAGCTGAGCTGCCTCCTTGAAGCAGCTGCTGCTGTTTCCTGGAGGGCAGACTTTGTTAAAGTGGCTGTTTCTGAATTACTCAGAATCTTAGGATTCACTTGAGGAATGTGACAGTCAACACTATTAATTCGCCTGGTAGGCTGAGGATGTCAGGTCACAGCGCCACATTGTCAGGCCAGGGAAGGGTTCCTGACTGACTGAGGGAATCCCATATGTAGCAGCAGAAGGAACACTGCCATCACCTTGCACCCCTGCCTCCCTTTGGAAGGTGCCATGATCTCCTGCCATAATGGGGTCTTTATTTGTGTTTGCTTTTGCTTTCCTTCCCATTCATGAAATGTTCTGCACATGAAACATCTGAGAATTCTGGAGAGCATAGTCTCTTCCTGTAAACCAGTGGCTTAAAACCTGGAGTTGCCAGCCAGGATAATGAGTATAGTCTCCGAAGTTACCTGGTCCTTTGAGGGTTAAATCAGCGACCTTGGTTTTCTCAAGCTGCACCTCGGTCTGCTTCCATGGTTGCCACACAGCACAAGGGGGAATAGTCTTCCCATATGGCGTACCTGCGAGGAACTCCTTTCAAAGATAGTTATGGAGGGCTGGATCGTTTTAAAACCTGAAAGAACAAATAGAAATTTCTAAGACTGTTATCACTGAATTTTTACTTTTATGAGACTGACCTTCTACCTACTGTGCTAATGAGGTACCTAATTTCTACCTTTAAAGACCAACCAATATAGCCAGCATGGTGGCTCATGCCTGTAGTTCCAGCAGCTTTGGAAGCTGAGGTGGAAGGATCACATGAGACCCGGAGTTTGAGACCAGCCTAGGCAACATAGCAAGACCCCCCATCTCTAAAATATTTATAAAAATTAGCTGGGCATGGTAGCTTGTGCCTTGTAGTCCCAGCTACTCAGGAAGCTGAGGGAGAAGACTACTTGAGCCCAGGGGTCTGAGGATGCAGTGAGCTATGATCATGCCACTGTACTCCAGCCTGGAGCAACAGAGTGACCCTGTCTTAAAAAAAAAAAAAAAAAGGCCAGCAGATATTACCATGGTGTGAGTTACCTCTGAAGTCCAATTTGTGAGCTCATCTCTAAGCTCTGTGAGGGTGAGGCTGGTTTCTGTTTTGTTCTTCAGTGCTTGGTACTTGGACTGGTATCCAGCTATGGCAGGTATTTCTTTCAAATGAGAGCATTTATGTTTCATAAAATGTAACTCTAGTTGTGCTTTTATGGCTAATACTAAATTGAATCTAGATATTACTGATGTTTAATGTAATTTGGGCTTTTGCCGTAGCTGATCCTTAATAACTAGAGATTAATTCATAAAACCCGTTCTAACATTGATCACTTTTAGAGGTTCCTTTTTATTTTCTATGGCTGCGTTTGAAATAGACACGGTCTTGCAAGGTTTTTGCTGGACTGCTGTTTTTGGAAGACAGTGTAGATTAATTCTATATTAAAGTTCAGAAGTGATTCCAAACTACCAGCCTGCCTTGAAGTCTCATTACTTATTAAAATGCCATTTCTATTCATATTCTCTTTTTTTTTCTTGCCTCATTTTCAGTAACTACATTCTTTTTTAGCAGATTCAGGTGTTTGAAGAGTAATTCATTCTCGCAATGGGAATTACAAGTCTATGGGGGAAGGCGTCCTGGTGTTGGCTTAGATTTGTAGGGATAGGAGGGCACCTTCTGGGATGTGCTTTAGCCCCCAGAGTTCCCTTTAGACAAGAGCATCTTAAACCAACCCACACAGAGGGGTTCGCAGGCCTCCAGGTAAGGTGAGTTTGTCATTTCTTTCCTGCTTTCCCGCTCACAGCCTTTTGCAGCAGAGTTTGTCTCATTCCTGAATTCTATCCTGGGTGGCTTTGTGATCTAAGGCAGTCTGCTTTATCTCTCCGCACTTCTGTCCTGATCTCTGAGACAAGGAAAGCGCTGATTCGATTACCAGCATTGCCAAAGGGGGCTATGTAGGTGTATTTTTGTTAGAGTTGTCATAACAGAGTAACAAACTGGTGGCTTAAGCAACAGAAATTGATCATCTCACTGTTCTGGATGCTAGACTGAAATCAAGGCGATGGCACAGCTGGGATCCCTTAAAGGCACTAAGGAAGGAACTGTTCCAGGCCTCTCTCCTGGCTTCTGGTACTTCCTGTGCTTGTGGGCACATAACTTCATAACTTGTGGCGTTCTCCCTGTGTGTGTCTGTGTCTGAATTGACCCTTCTGGAAGGACACCAGTTGTGTTGGATCAGTGCCCATCCTACTCCTGTATGAGCCCATTTTAACTAATTATATCTGCAATGGACATGTTTCCAAATTCTGATGAGGTACTGGGGGTCAGAACTATAACATGTACATTTTGCGTGATGAGGCGGGGACACAATTCAATCTATAACAGTAGGCAAGAAGGTCAGATAAAATTGGGAGGTCTTGTGTAGCAGGCTGTTCTATTTCTCTCAAGTTCTCTATTCTTTCTCACTTTTAAGAATCCGGTATATTAGCTGGGCACAGTGGCTTATGCCTGTAATCCCAGCACTTTGAGAGGCCAAGGCAGGTGAATCACCTGAGGTCAGGGGTTTGAGACCAGCCTGGCCAACATGGTGAAACCCTGGCCTCTACTAAAAATACAAAAATTAATCAGGCATGCTGGCACACATCTGCAGTACCAGCTTCTAGGGAGACTGAGGGAGGAGAATTGCTGGAACCAAGGAGATGGAGGTTGCAGTGAGCCAAGATCATGCCACTGCACTCTAGCCTGGGTGACAGAGCAAGACTTTGTCTCAAAAAAAAAAAAAAAAAAAAAAAAAAGAATCTGGTATATTAGGCAGTGCCAACATAGGACATGTAGATTTGCTCTCTGACTGGGTTCCTGTTTATGAAGAGTAGATGAGCGTTAACTAATACAAGTCTTGCTTAAGTCATGATGTTCTCATACGAGGACCTTAGTAACCTCTAGGTCCTTTCCTGAATTTAGTTGCTACCATGGAAAGGTGACTGGATCTGGACCTGGCGCTGTAAACAGATGCAGACAGGTGGCTCTGTCAGGGGACTGCTGGGCCTTGTTTGTTTACTGGCTTCTTGAAATCCCAGATGGAAGACATAATAGAGATCAAAGGCCTTTGTAATTACTTCCCCCAGAAATTGTTGCTAATGCCTGTAGAGTTATATGTAAGGCTGTGACAGAGACTGTGTCTAATTTCACTCTACATGCAGACTAGATATTGGCTCCCAATTGCCTTAAGCCCTTCACTTTCTTTAAGTTGATGATTTTAGGTAATACCATCATTTCTAAGGTTGTTTCAGAAATAGAAGTCAGGGCTCTCTTGGTGTAGGGATATTAAATTGTTTTCATATTGTGAATTAAACTTTTTATTGAAGTATAACATATATATGGAAATTTAATTTAGATGTTACTGATATTTAATGTAAAGCTCGTCAAAATTCAGGCCTCCCTTACCCCCACCCCATTGCCTGTAGGAAACAGGGAACTCAGTGTGGAACAGCTTTCTGTGTACAGATAGAGGCATACAGTTTAATGAATTCTCACATGGAACATACCTAGGTAACTGGTATCTGGATTAAGAAACAGAGCCTGACCAGCAAGCCTCTCTGTCATGTCCTTCCTAATCCCTACACCCTCCTTGCTATTCTGAAGTCTATCAGCATCAAGTATTTTTTGCTTGAGTTGGATTTTATGTACATATTTTAAAACACATTTAATTTTTTTTAGTTAAAAAATTAAATAAATATCATATAGCCCTAGAATATGTACTTTTTAGTGTCTAACTTCTTTAGGTCAACATTATGTGAGGCTTCATCCATCTTGTTGCCTATAGTGAGAGTTCGTTTATTCCTATGGTGGTATGATATCCCAAGGAAGACTTCCTGTTTGAGTAATGCCAAATCCTGTCTTCTATGTAGTTACTGTACAGTTCAGTACTGCAGTCACTTCCACATGCTTTCCCACACTTCTTTTCTACACATGTTCATGTTGCTGCTCTCACAGATTCAAATGCCTAACTTCCTTGATGTTTGAAGGTTTCCCCACCCTACTTTATTCTCTCTCCATGGGATATTTGAAGCTTATTTTCTCCCCCTTAATAACTGTCTGCAGTAACTCTGATCAGGGAAACATCTGGTTAAGTCTTTTGAACTTTCTGACATTAATATGAAAAGACAGATGTGAGCACTGGCAAAATGGCCGATTAGGGAGGCCTTGGGAGGAACAGCTGAATGAGGTCATAGATCTTCACCTCTCTTGCTTTGACTGCCATGGTGGACAAAACCCATGTCAGGAAGCAAGCTGTGGTTTTGACTGTGATATATTCTTTCTCATGATAAATGATTATGGATGCCCAGACATGCAAGAATTTGAGGGGGGCTTACATGAATGGTTTTTAGGAGAGAAAT
Source organism: Cebus imitator (assembly GCF_001604975.1). Lineage (NCBI taxonomy): Eukaryota > Metazoa > Chordata > Mammalia > Primates > Cebidae > Cebus > Cebus imitator. Next base: position 6,238,557 of record NW_016107342.1, on the reverse strand, counting down.
AGTGAAGTTCTTCCCACCCCCAGTACAAATTCCTGCCTTTTCTAGCAAAGATGACTTAGAATTCTGAATGTAAATTATATTGCAATTTTTTTTTTTTTGGCGATTGCCAACAGTGAGCGTTTTCCATTCAGTACTTGATAGTAGTACTTAATGATACTATGGTGAAGATTAACCCCATCTGGAAATCCATGAATTATGGTAAATGTGAGGCACTTAGAATAGTGTCTGGCATGGATGAGTACTGAAGGACTATGGTTGGCACTGCTATTATTGGAAATCATTTGGGACACCTCTTGTGGCAGTGGAGGGCGCAGGCTGGGTGGACTTCCATTATGTGGTTAATAATCACCATGTAGTAAGGCAGCTGGAAACGCTTGTCAGCGGAACCTGCCTGGGTACAGCTATAATTCAGGCTTCTCTTTCTACCCCATTGCCTGTAGGAAATAAGGAATTCAGGGTGTGGAACAGCTTTGTCACGGACTCCCTAGCTGCACCTGGGTGTGCCTCTGGACAGGAAACCTGATGCCAGCACGTAGAGCAGATGCTCCTGCTGTCAGATAATGAAGCCAACGCAAAAATCCATGTCTCTGGGCTAAAGTCTGGAGAAGCTGAATAAAGTACCCTTGAATGGGAATGAAATGGCACAGGGGGGCATACCTGCAGAGCAGTTACTAAAAAAGGAAAGCACTTCATGCATACCATGCCTGTGTGCTGCACCAGCATACAGTTAGCATTTTGCTGTGTCTGCCCTTCTCTCTCTCTCTGTCTCTTAAGTTTCAGACATCATAGCATTTCGCCTCTAAATACTCGAGATGCATCTCCTGAGAGTAGACATTCTCCCTACATTACCATAATATTGTAGTAAGAAAGTTAACAATGATTCTGTTTTATTATCTAATAATATCTAGCACATCTTCAAATTTCCCTGCTTATTTGAAAACATCTTAGCTTTTTCCAACACTAGGATAAAATCAAGATTCTTATGTTTCATTTGGCTGTTCTTCTTTAAGCAGTAACAGTTTCTGCACCTTCTTTTTGCACTTTTTGAAGAGTCTAGCCTAGCTGTCTTTGAGAATGCCCCACATTATGGGTTTCTTGATGGTTTCTTTGCTTGTTCCTCTATTCTGTGTATTTCCTGTAAACTAGAAGCTAGGTTTACAGGCGTGAGTAGATTCAGGTTAAACATTTTTGCCATAGTTACTTGCTGTAGGAAACTAACCCTGCCATCATGTTAATCTTGAACTCTCAGCCTCAGAATTGTGAGAAAATAAATTTTTGTTGTTTGGGGCACCAGGTCTGTGATATTTTGCCATGACAGCTCTAGCAAACTAATACTCCTCCGCATAGAAAAAGGAAAGCTGCCTTTGTTCATCCAATGATGAATGTTCATCATAGGTGATGCTGTGAAATTCGTATGGCGTGAAGCCCTGCTGTTCAATATTACTGATGTTGAGCTGATGACTACTGGATCTTTCCACTGTAAAAATACTCTTTTGGCCATGTGCGGTGGCTCACACGTGTCATCCCAGCACTTTGGGAGTCCAAGGTAGGCAGATCACAAGGTCAGGAGATCGAGACCATCCTGGCTAACACGATGAAACCCGTCTCTACTAAAAGTATGAAAAAAAGAAAACAGCTGGGCATGGTGGCGGGTGCCTGTAGTCCTAGCTACTCGGGAGGCTGAGGCAGGAGAATCACCTGAACCTAGGAGGCAGAGGTTGCAGTAAGCCAAGATTGCGCCACTGCACTCCATTCTGTGTGACACAGCAAGATTCTGTCTCAGAATAAAAATAAAAATAAACACTTTTAATTGCAATTAGTAACAGTTTGTGGGGTGATATTTTGCAAAGTGCAAATATGCTGTTTCCCAACAACTTTTCAATCCAGTTTTTAAGTTTCCTTTGAATCAAGTAGCCTGAATTAGCTACTCCACTGGAGTTGCAAAATTAAGATTTTATAATTCTTTCACTGCTTCTACCTGAGTTACTGGCATTCCTCTGTAAAAAAGAGTTTCCTTCACTCATGCTTTTTCTGAGTATCATTATGCATTTATTTTTATTCATTTAATACTGACGATCAGTTACAGACATTATTATTTTTGACACTCAACTTGTCCTTCAAATTGAGCCCCTGTGACAGATAGTGCCTTGTTTTCTGGCACCACCACATGTCCCAGGATATCTCACACGTTTCCATCCCAGACCTGAAATCAGTTGTTACTCCAAGAATCCCTGGGCGCATTGTGTGGAGAATGCATTAAGAAACCCAGATGTGGATACCAGGTGGGCTTGTTGCTAGCAGGGGTTATTACAGGTCTGTTCAATGGACAGAGCTAGGAAATATATTTAAAAAAACATGAGTTCATTCATATTTTAAAACCTAAGATTATACGGAGGAATGTTCAGATTAATGAGGACATTCTGCTGACCTGTGGTGTTATGTGAGCAGTTCTCTCTGCATCTTCTCCCCTCTTAGTTGTTCTTTCCCATAGGCTCTTAGCCTTGTCTGCCCTTGAGTGTCTTCTGTTTATCCATTTGTCTCAAAGTTAGTTGTGGAATTCTTGGTTCTCAAAGTCAGCCTAACTGTGATTTAGTGTAGTGATTGGGAAAGAGTAGCCATGGACAGACAAGGATATCAACTCCAGATGAAGAGTAGACTAGCTTTCAAGGACAGGGGAGGCAACAACAGCAAAAACTGCTTACCAGTTAGTATGTGCCAGCCAGCATCTCAAGCTCTTTTAGCTGTTCACACATTGATCCTCTTGGCCACCCTCTGACACAGGTGCTGATGTGTTATACTCCCCATACTGATGAGAAAGCTGAGCCACAATGAGGTTGTCCATTGCCCAGTTACACATCTCAGACTTACCAGAGCTAGGCTTGCAAACAGGCCATCTGGCTCTGCAATCCATGAGCCTAAACCCCACACATTAGTGTCCCTCAGTATCCTCAGAGAGTGTGCCTTTGTGTGGCCTTTTGTTCATCTCCTTATCTGCCAGGTCTGTCTGTTACGTGTCCTTTTCACCCTGAGTTGGTGGCAAAGCCCACCAGTGGGAACCAAAACCCAAAACTCCAGAGAAATGAAAGGAAGACTTTGGTCCCCTGCCTCATCTGGAGTTGGAAGGGTGACTCAATAAAATGGTTTATTTTTTTCCAGTTTTGACTTTTCTTTGGGATTTATTTTGCCTTTGAGGAAGTTGTTAGGTAATTGACAAGTTCTGCTTGCATGAGAGTGGAGTCCTTTAAAGTAGTTTATTAACTATTGGCAACAAGCTTAAAAACTGGAATGTCCCAGCAATGGCTGTGAATGTGGGGAGTTAGTTCTCTTTAAGAATCAACATTCTTTGAGCCAGTTATAACATTGTAGAATTTAAGAAAGAATTTGGTGATAAATAAATATTGCTAAAGTGAAGAGAAGGCTGAAGAATTCTTCTAGTAAGTTGTATGTTTTAAGGTAATTTTTCTTAAGATGTTTTTGTGTGATTTGAAGCGTTATCCTTTCTCCAACTTTTCTAGCACTAATACGGAAGAAGAATGATCACAGACTAACGGGAGAGGATGGGAAGGCAGCCTTCTGCTCAGAAGGCTGATCAGTGAGGACTGGAATTACCTGCAAGAGGAAGTTAGGCCATCAATATCTCAATTAATGCACGCAGCAGGAGAAAGTTCCATTAAGAACAACTCCACCAACATCCAGAGCATTGGCAGGTAGAAGGCTCAGCCTTTTCAATGCATGGATGCACCTCTGATGAAGTGTTTTGACCAGGATGGAATACGGCCCATTTTCTTCTTCTAAAATCAAATGTTTCCAGAATGTACTCCCACACTGCTATACATTTAAACACTTCCCCAATGTGAACTCATCCCAGTGTAAAATAGCCTACCAGCATTTGAAACCATTTCATAATAATAAAACCAAAGGAGGCTACATCTGGAGAATGGAAAGCAGCCATCCATTCTTCCCCTAGTCAGAAAGGCAAGGAGAGGAGTGGGCTGGTCTTTGGACTTGTGGATGTTGGGTCTGGTTTCATAGTAGCCCTCACCTCCCCAGTTCTCATCCTGCTCTTCCAGACTGAAGAAGGGAGAAGGAGCTGCAGGTAGTTGAGCATCTGTAGTTCCATGAGCTTCAAAGTATCACAAAGAGATAATTTTAAACCTGGTGCTACTCTCCCCTTCATTTTGCTGAGTCTTACTTCAGGGGGTCAACTCTGAGCAAGGCTGTCCTCCCATCAGAGCCAAGACAAGGGGTAAGTGGTGATGTGCTGTCTTAGGGAAGGTATTGTATGAACAAAGACAGCTTTCCTTTTTCTATGGGGTGGAGTATTAGTTTGCTAGAGCTATCATGGCAAAATATCACAGACCTGGTACCCTAAACAACAAAAATTTATTTTCTCACAATTCTGAGGCTGGGAGTCCAAGATTAAGGTGATAGCAGGGTTAGTTTCCTCTGAGGGCTGTGAGGGAAGGATGTCTTCCAGGCCTCCCTCCCAGGCTTCCAGATGGCTGTCTTTTTTCTGTGTCTTCACATCAACTTCTTTCTGAAACCATCTGTGTCTAAATTTTCTTTTTGTTAGATAAGGATAACCACCATATTGCATTAAAGCCTACTCTAATGACTTTGTTTTAATGTAATTACCCCTTTAAAGACCCTATCTCCTCTCAATGAAATAAGAAGGTATTTAAAAAAAGACTCTATCTCCAAATACAGTTATATTCTGGAGAACTTGGGTATTAGGACTTCAACATGTGAATTTTGAGGTCACACAGTCAGCCCATAACAGGAGCTAAAGAAACATATCCTATTTTTTTTCAAATATTAAAAATCATGAATATACTTGTAACGTACACTGTTAAAGGCAAGCTTCCTAAACTGTGCTCTGGTGTGCCACTTTCCCTTCTCCCTTCCCCTGACGAAAAAGTATCAGAAATAAGAACAATCACAAAGTTAAGGAGTGATCTACAATAATGGAGTTTATTGAGAAAAAAATACTTATGCTCTCCTTTTCTTCTGCAAGTTTTTAGATTTTTAGGTATGTAAAGGAAGCAGTCATTAAGTATTCTTTAATAGTCGAAATATGGCTGAGTGTGATGGCTCATGCCTGTAATCCCAGTGCTTTGAGAGGCTGAGGCAGGAGGATTGGTTGAGCCCAGAAGTTCAAGGCTCCAGTGAGCTGTAATCGTGTCATTGCACCCTAGCCTGGGTCACAGAGTGAGACTCTGTCTCCACAAAACAAACAAAGAAACAAAAATTATACTTATCTGACAGGCAGATTGTATATTTGTTGTGCAAATTCTCCATATCTGAAGCACTTCGCCAGAATTTTTCTTACCTACTAACAGGTACTCACAGTTACCTGGTGCAGCTAGCAGAATTGGGACCTAGTGCCCAAAGAAAATTCTATAGCCTCTCAGCCTAGTCCACCTGTATCAGAATCACATACAGTGCTCTAAAAAATGTTCATCCCTGGGCCCTAGACTGTGCATCTACTGAATCAGAGCCTATGTAAGCAGGGCCCAGGAATTTGCATTTTAAACATGTGCCTCAGGAGATTTTAGGCAAATGGAATTTGAAAATTACTGCTTTATTGGCAGGGTTTGTAATTCTGGGCCACTACTGGGAGGTAAAGCTCATCTCACTTTTCTCTTTGCAGGTGAAGAATTTAGTGCTTTAGTTTCTGGTCCCTTTCAACTCCCATCCACATTTGGCCTTCATAAGCACAGGATTCATATCTCCTAGCTCCCTCCCCTCGAGTAACCCCCTTCTGTTGTCCCCCTCCCCGACTTTCTGTCCCCTACTGTTCACCTTTGGAATTGTTATGTTCTCCGTGGGTGTCAAGTATGTCCTAAGCTTCTCCCCTGTGATGGTGAGTGACTTCTAGAACCTTCTAAGACATCTAGAAAACAGACTAACCTATAACTCTTTCAGACATTTTCTTTGAAATGTTTAGGATTTGCGGATGTTTTCTTAATTGCTTATGGTCTGTGTTTTCAGTGTAGGCTAGGGTACAACAATCCAGAATACAGTTATGCATGCCGGGGGAGGAAAATCCAGACAGATACATTCATATCATACATGTTATTTTGTCCAAGTGTTTTGATTTTCTAGTTTCAAAATTCAGTTGTGTGAGCGTACTGTTGTCTTCTTGGTTTGGTTTCTTCTTTCTTCTTTGGACCAAGCGTTACATGGAAAGTGCTGCTCTCCTGGAGCAAATCCCAGCCACACTGTCTCTTCTCCTGCCCCTTGCTGGTGGCACCCATTCCAGTTTTAATGGTGTAGGGACATGATCATTTCTGCACAGCTCTACCACATGACAGCCCTCCTAAAATTTTATCACAAAGGAATTCTAAGCATATATAATAATATTCAATGAAATTTAAATACAATATTAAGAGATTTAGTGGTAGGACCATGTGCAACAACTAAACAAACTGTTGTGGCATTGACAACTTAGGGGATTTTTCCAGTAGTATTTAACTTTGTTAGGGCCAAGAGACACAGGGCAAATAAAGTTTGTGGAATTCTCCTGTTAAAGGTTTCATAAAATAGACAGTTTGAGCCTTTGAGAAGAAGAGGGGAGACAGTACTCAGTGTGGTGGCTAAAAGCCAATTTTTAGAATGAAGATGGACAGAACTACTTCCTTTTGAAGAGTTCTCAAAGACTTAGTTTCCTCTCCCTTAAAATGCTGATAATGCTAGTACCCAATGTAATGAGTATGAAAAGATAGAATGCATGTAAAGTGTATAGTATAGTGCCTGGCTATACATAAATTTGTGTGCACATTTAGACTTCTGTGGATGTTATTTTTAAATATTGAAAGAGTCATTTGGCATGTAGTGGAACATGAAAGTCTTTCAAACATGGATGAACATTCCAGGAGATTAGTTCATCTTCTCTCTTGTATAGAAATCTATGATGTATCAACCTTGGGGTTAACTCACATATTTGATTTCACATTGGAAGGGGCCAGTTGGAATGCTGGGTTGAGGATAGGGAGGCTGCCTCTGGATATAGTGGGAAGTGCTGGGATTAGCTGTGTCTGCAGGTTGTGGACGGATGATTGGTAACATGCATTCCATGCTTTTGCCAGCTGTCTAACTCACAGCGAAGCCCTTTAATCTAGTAATGTTTTCTTCCATCCCTTTTTATGCTTGATGTGGACAAAAGAATCTATAAAATAATTAAAATACTCAAATCTGATGTTGATATATTTTCAGGGATGATCAATTCATACTCTATGTATTTATTGTTTGAAAATACTATGCTTCAATGCATGTGGTAGAAAATTTAAGGAAGGCATTCATTTTAAATAAATAGAGGAAGTAAATTTCTGACAGCTCCTTTTGTCTATTAAGAACTCCTGTTTTTTTTTTGCTGGTTGGTTTTAATTGTTGCTGTACAGTCTTGTTTATCCTGTAGCTGTAAGCCTTTTTAAAGTATTTAGTTCAAAATATTTCAGTGGCTCAATAAAAAAGCATTAAAAAAGTAAATCTGTTTAAAAAATCAAATTGCTTAATTGTGCAGAGGCTGGATGGGTGAGTGTTTGGAATGTTGTTATTGCAGCCAAATGTTTATTTTTCACAGCTGTGGTAGAAATCTGGCCCTTTGTGCTCAGATCTTACCTCATGTTCTTCCTCTACTAAATGGCTCTAATATTGTGTGATAGGGATGGAGAAAACCTATTCTGGGAACCCAAAATCTATGGCTTTGCATTGATTTCTGTATTGGAAAGGTCAGTAAATTTTGTATTTCTCTCTGTGTATTTTACTATTACTTGAGTGCGGTGAGGATTTTGTGTCATCACAAGATGTTGAATTAATGATAATAGGTGACATACTTAAAAAAGACTTTGTATTTCAGAAATATGTGAATTCACCTTTTGAAGGTCATAAATCCAGCTTAACCATTAACATAACAGACTTACATATGATTATATTCCCTTTTGGCAAGTGGACTGATTTTCCAAGAATGGCTCTGATACAGTTTTCAACTGAACAGAGGATCATAATGACTTACATGGCAGAATGAAATCAATGTGCCTGTGAATAATACAATTGAATCAGCTTTTCTGGATCACTCCATTCCATTTTAGAATTCTTTTCTTTGGCTCAAGTGAGAGAGGTCAGAGGTATTCATAGAATGTTAGGAAATGATCTTAATTAATATTGTCAATACTCTTAGTCTCTTCCTGAAGGGATTGTTCATGTTAAACCAGACTTACCAAAATTCTGCTTATAAGAATTACATAAATGGATATATATAATATTTTTGTTTTTTTGAAAAAATATTCCTTTTTTTCTTAAGCAATCTCAGACTCTTAGGGGTGATAACTCAGGCAGAGGACTCAAAAATATTGGTTACATTAAGCAAATTGAAGGATCTTAAATCTTTAAAAACTTGACATAAGACCTGTAAGCATTTGTCTTTATTCATTTAATTATTTAACAGATTTCTACTAAGTGACGGGCATTGATCATTTTGAAATCACAAGGATGTAAAACCACAGCATTTGGCAATGTCAGCGCGTTAAGCATAGCAACAGCTACAACAGTAATTTCACATCCACACTTTCCCTGAGTTTTGTGTGGTTACTTTCCCTTGAATTTGTTCTGGTTCATTAAAATTATTCTGAAAATATGTGAGTGCTCTGCATTAAAGACAGTGTTTAAAGTGTGATTATACACAGACTAAAGTAGGTCTCATTTTTTGGTGTCTTATGTCTATTAAGATAGAATGAAGTAGCATTAGCTTTTGGGGAACTATTGATTTATATTGAATTTTGCAATAAAGTGAAACATTATAAGATATATTTTCGTGTGTATAATTCTGTTTATTCCATTTGGTTGCTGCCTCTGTGAAGTTGGGATTTTGGATCTAAGTAAAGGACCTAAATGAAATGAAGGACTTTACTTTTGTCCTTATTTTAATATATACAAATTTATATATAAAGATGATATAAAAGAATAAAAAGATTATGTATAAAGATTGAAAGAGATTATATATAAAGATTATTTTTCTAGAATATATATATATATTTACATATATAAAGAGTAAAGATTTGGACCATTATTCTAGCCTATTGAGAGCCTTCAGATCTTGCTCTGGAATATCACATTTATTTTACTCTCTTAGTGTCAAGTCTTTGGTATTTTTAGTGATCGTGCCAACAATGTCCTCATTCATATTTCTGAGTAGGACAAATCCAAGGATAAAGCAATGAACAATACCTCTCATTACTTCCCTTGGGTTTATATTCATCATGATTGGCATTCTTTTTTTTCTTTTTTTTTTTTAAGTAGGTACAAATCTACAAATCTACCTAAGTATGCTATAGTCCAGTTTATATTCTTCTTGTCATCAATTTATTTATCTATCCATCATTCCACTCATAAACCAATCAACATTTATTAGATATCTCCTGTGAATCACATACTGTGCCACTTTTGCAAATAAAATATAGAGAAATTACAGGCCTTAGTAGAAGAAAAAGTGGCATAAAAGGATGATTTTAAGATAATGTGACAAATTTAAGCCAGTTTTGAGGGCTACTGCTTTAGAAACAATTAATTTAAGATGGAGGTTTGCTGGCAAGGTGGGATGTGATTCTATGGGAATCTGGGCTGATGGTGATAGTTCTTGTGAACACCTGTGTTGTCCAAATTGGGCTGCAAGTGGAAGGGTGGGTGGGGGGTGTGGGAAGGAAGGAGAGGGAGAATGAGAGAGGTAGAGAGTACAAACCTAATGGATTGGGAGAAATGTAACTATCAGAGGAGTAGAGGTCTTGATGTGTGTCAGGACAGAGTGAGAAAGCTGGAAGGATAGGTGGTATGTGGATTGGTGGTTGTGATTGTGGTGATGGAAGGTGAATTTAAGATGTCAAAAGTGATGACAGGGTTTAATGTGTGGATAGGTAAGGCGAAGGCAGAACAGAAAGGGAAGTGGAAGTCTCAGCATTGAGTAAGTAGAATAATTGTGTTGCAGGGATGCTGAGTATGCTCTGTGCATGTAGTGAGAGTTGCCTTAGGCTTGGGATGTCATGGAGACCACAGGCCAGGTATCAGTGAGTATGTGGAAGTGATGAGGCAGTCTTTATAAACCAAGACAGGCATATAATCTGGAAGTAGCTCAGGGAGTAAGATATTCACATCTGAGACAGAGATTGTGAGTTGACGTTCCATATCTTCTCTTCCTTGAAAATGTAAACATAATTGTTAGTTGAGCACCTGGCTACCCAGAGCAAGATTACATTTCCCAGACCACCTTGCAACTAGTGTGGTCATGTGACTAAATTCTGACCAATAGGGTGTAAGTGGATGTGGTACATGCAACTGGCATAAAGCCTCCTTAAAGAGGGAAAAAACAAGTCCTCTGTCTTCTTGCTAACTTCGGTACATTTGTCCTCTCTTGTGAAGTGACAGCTTTCTTGTACCATGAGGCAGATTACTCTGCTGAAGATGGTGGACCAGCAAGATAATAGTAAAACTGGGTTCTTCCTGAGTTTGTAAAGCTCACCTCAAGATATTTTTTACTTTTATGTGTGAGAGAAATACATTGTTTTATCTTCTAAAGCCATTGCTATCTTGGGGATTCTGTCACTCACAGACAAACTAATCGACATGTCTTGGATTGGGAGGAGGGAATAGTTGGCATCAGCAGGGGAAGGAGCAATATCTCTAAGAGGCAGTCAGATTTCAATTTAGATGAGGAGTTGGAAACAGTATTCTGAGAAGAGCTATAGATGCTTAAGGGCTGTTTGACTTGGAAAAATGCTGTCAGAAGGTACAGTGGAAAGGTTTGGAGGGCAGGGAGCAGAGAAATATGGTTGCCAGGGAGAACAGACATGAAGAAGAGAGTTTGGGAATGCATAGGTAGGAGTTTACATTTTTGGCAGGGGTCAAAGTGGAGAATGTGAGGCATTGATGGTGGAGGCCGGTTTCCAAGATTCAAGCAGATGTCTGATGTAGTCTGTATTGGTCCAGATGCACATGTGGAAGAAAGGCCTGTTGGTGCTGCAGCCAGGGCAGGAATAGATCCTGGTCTAAAGGGATCACATGATCAACTGTCAGATGTCCTGCCAGTATTTCCATTCATAAGACTGGACACGCTATTCAAAAAGGAAGTAAGGGTAGTCTGCTGTCCATCATTCTGAGACAATCCATGGTGGTTTCCAATGATCTTTATTTTTTATCTAAGTGCCCATGGGCCATCTCTTTAAAGATCAAATTCAGGAATTTTCTTTTGAATTTGACATTTTGAGCTGTACCTGTTCACTATCTGGACAGAACTGAGTCTCTTTATTACCTATTTCTACATGTATGTTCCAATATCACGTTGTCTTCATTACCTATGATCGTTACAAACAATTTGTGATTTTCTGTTCCCCCTAGAATTTCCTTCTAGATTTCTTTCCTTTATTAAGGATTTGCATTTTATTTTGCTTATTCAGCTCTTGTCTTTGAATAATCTGATTTTTCTCCAATTTACGATGGTCACTTTAAATCATTTTCTTACATTTATTCCCAGCTCTTCTACCAGCTTGGTGATGCATTTACTTCTTCATCTGTAATTCTTACTAACACTTTGAAACTTTTTTACATCAATTTTATCATTCTAATTATAATGGAACAAGAGTTTTCTTGACTTTTCTTTTTTGGTGCCTGATGTATTAAAATAGAATATTACTTTGATATTATGGAGTGGATAGAAAGTGGTGGAACAAGAAATGGATAAAATAAACATAGTATAATAAATGAGAAGAGTTTCTCCAGCAAATAAGACAATAATTATCTACTTAATTTTTGGTGCTGGTTTAATTATTTTTGGTCCTTGTGTGTGAATGAATAGACATAGTACGTAGCTCATAGAGTAAAACTGCTTTTTTTCCCCTTTCTAAATGTTTAAGCAAGGATTTGACTATTGACAAGCAATTTTACTAAATAAATTCGGGTGAATGACATAGGAATGATTGGACTCTGGAAAAAATTTGAAAAATTGAGTAAAGTCTTATAACTTAGCTTCTGGAATGCCAGGGACATGATATAATCTTGAGGAAAACATTGTGTGCGTAAAGATCATAATTAGATTTGTTAAACCAAGTATCCAAAGGATTGTCTGAAAAATCCTCCTGAACCCCAGGCTGGTGGAAATGAACAGCTCGTCCAGAGACTGCTGCCCTGTGGTTAACAATTTAGGGCTTAGGTTCTGGATGTGGTGTCTGTTAGAGCAGTAGAGTAATTATGCATTTCCTGTAAGACTGGTATTCAGAGCATTCATTAGCTCTTAGATTCTTCTTTGTGAAGAAGAATAAACAAAAATAGATTTTAATTTTAAAATATTTAAAACTAAATATTTATAGAAAATATGAATATAAGCACCATTAGCATTCCCAAATTTCATTTCTCATTCTTGTCAACAGATAGACCTGACTTGTTACTCAAACACCCCATCGTATTGTGGCTGCATTTGTTTGCTTGGCATTGCTTTGCCTCTTATTGAACGAATTTTAAGGAGGATGAGGCATGTATCAATTAGCAACTTCAACAATTGCTATCAAAACAAAAGAAATTATTATTATTATATTATTATTCTGGCTTGTTGTGGGATCTTTAATGTTTAAGAATTTTTGTTTTTGAAGATTATGGCATGGAAACCATAGCTAATATACTAAAAGAAAGGCAGCCGGGCTCCAGGGCTCATGCCTGTAATCCCAGCACTTTGGGAGGCCGAGGTGGGTGGATCACCCGAGGTCAGGAGTTCATGACCAGCCTGACCAACATGGTGAAACCCCATCTCTACTAAAAATACAAAAACTAGCTGGGCATGGTGGCAGGCACCTGTAATCCCAATTACTCAGGAGACTAAGGTAAGAGAATCGCTTGAACCCAGGAGGCAGAGGTTACAGTGAGCCGAGATCGCGCCATTGCACTCCAGCCTGGGCAACAAAAGCGAAACTCCATCTCTAAATAAACAAATAAAATAAAACAGAGGCAAAAGTTAGAAGGACATTACCCTTTTTAAAAAGGGTAGTATGCAGCCCATTCATTGTGAGTCTGTACTCTCCAATAAATACAGGTGAAGACATCTAATTCTTACAGTGAAAATTAGTAAGAGTATAGCTGTTTTTTTCTCCACATGGGACTTTGGTTAAGCACAGCAATGCTTAGAGATTTGTTTGCATTTGGATCGAACAATAAAAATTATTTACTCTTAGCTAATCTAGTTAATTATTGCTTTATGTTTGGTGCTGAAGTTGTTGGATTCTGTGGGGGCAGGAAGAGAGGGAATGAGAGCAAAACCACGAACTGGGTCATGTGAGAGAGCACAGCATGGAGCAAGAGATCTCAAGTAAGTGAAAGGGAGTGGGTGCAGGTGTGATGCAAGGAGGGTGTTGGAAGGAGGGAGAGAGAGATGCAAGAGGCAGAGAGTGGGAGACAGGAGACAGAGAAAGAGATGGGAGACAGAGAGAGGTGGAAGACAAGAGAGACAGGAGACAGACAGATGGAGAGACCAGAGATAGACAGACAGAGAGATGAGAGACAGACACAGAGAAGAACACACACACGCAGACACAGAGAAGGACAGAGAGAGACAGACACACACACAGAGAAGAACACACACAC
>NW_016107342.1:6215266-6224576 GCF_001604975.1 Cebus imitator | reverse complement strand
GAGAGAGAGAGAGAGAGACCGGAGACAGACACAGAAGGACACACGTAGAGAGGCAGAGGGAAGCATGGAGAGAGAGACATACACAGAGACACACAGAAAGAGAGAGTGTCGGGAGACACAACCAGAAGACAGAGAGAAGAGAGAATGGCTCACAGAGAGAGATAAAGACGGATATAGAAATACACAGAGACATGGAGAGACTGAGACACAGAGAGAAAGAGAGAGAGACACACAGAGAAATAGAGATGATGCAAAAACAAGCATTAGAACCAGCGGGGAGGGACAGGGAGAGAGAAATGGGTCAGGTCTGTGGAGGTCCTGTGTCCGTGATGGTGTGAGGTAACTGCCTGAACTCTCTCTCTGTGAGTTATCACGGCACAAATGTAAGTTTGTTGAAAGCTGGTTATTGAATGGAAAATCATTTGCGAGACAAGTAGCAAATTTATCCCTATGGGTTAAATTTCTTCAGTTTCCACGTAGTCCATGTTTTCAGAACCTGAATTGGGTCCTGAGCCACATTAAACATGACTTAATATTAATATGGAAATGAGTTTACTCTGTTGCAAGTCCCAGTTTCAATCAGTAAGTAATTATGAAAATCAGTCTTAAAGATGCTGTGAAAGGCTGTTGCTTTCCAGGCAATAATTAAACCTCTGAATATCCCTGGGTGGTTGATTTTTTTTTTTCTCTTCTTAGTTGTCTTTTTCCTAAACGTACTTTCTGCAGGTGGGGAAAGATAACAAGTTACTGACTGAGGGAGTCATTAGTTGAGGGTAGGTAAAGGCCTCATCAAGAGCAGAAGGGAACAAAGAAAATGTTTTAAGCTCAAGATGAAGAAAAAGAAAGATCAGCTGCTTTTTCCTGGCTCAAAGGAAATAATTTTTTTAAAGTGTGAATAGAACTTTTAAAACTCCACTTGTTTTTATTGGAGTAGTTTTGAGCCAGTCTCAAAATGTGGAGCTAAATCTCCATTCTCAATGGGAGGCATCCAAACACGTTTGCCAATTTTAGCTTCTGGCCAATAGTAAACAGGTGCTCAAAAGTAGCAACACATTATTATTATTCATAAAATGCCATAGGAGCTGTGCATTATGAGAGGAGTGGATCCTGAAAGACTTGTAGACATGCTGCTCCCACGGCACCACGTGCCACTGTCTTCTGCTCCCGCCCTGCGCCACCACTCCTGCCAAGAGAACCTCTCCTACTGGAAGTCCAGGACGAAGCCACTTTGAAAGTCCTTAAAGTATGAGGCTTTCAAGAATGAGGTGCAGACAATGGCAATATTCTTCAACTTTATATCTGCTTACATTGCAGTCTTCCCGACAGGATGTTAGGAAGGAATATCTTTTTGTCTACACCATGCACAGAAACACGTTGTGGAGGGAAGTAGGGCTGCCAGATAAATGCCAGGGTGCTCAGTTAAACCTGAATTACAGTAAATAACAACTAAAAACTCATTTGTTGTTTATCTGAAATTCAGATTTGACTGAGATTTAGCAAATATTTTTATTTGCTAAACTTGCAACTCAGGGAAAGTCACCTCCGCTTGGGGACTGCTGGGCCCTTACAATCTCGGCTGAGTAGGAGTTAAACATGTCATCTTCAGCCTGTGACACGTTCCTCTGGCTTAGGATCCTTGTACTTTCTTTCGGAAGACAGAGTAGCTGTAACGAGGAATAATTGTAAAAGAGAAGGCAGAGTTTTTGGATTCAATATTATCAGAGATTTATACAAAGTTATAGCATAGGCAATAAAAAATACTTAAATTCAATTGCTTTAGTAACTTTGGGAAAAGTCAATGGCTGTTGATCTATCAGTGAGAAATGTGAGTGTGCTTAAATCTAAACATCAAGTTTTGGGGGCTATTTTTGTCATTCCATCATGTACTCAAATGATTTTTAATGCATAGACATACAGTGTATTTAGTGAGGAAATAGAAGTTAATATTGAAAAATAATCATTGAGTGAAATATTATACTTTTTAATTACTTTGGGCAGTTATCTTTTAAAGATCCTGCAAATAAAAATTTTGAGTAATTACTTACTTGTTATAACTTTGTCTTTTGTTCACTTTTTGAGGTAGAAAATCCTGGGAGATAATAGACCCAGCCCTCCTGTGCTCCCTGAATGATTTCACACCTTTTTGAGTAAGTGCCTATGTTTATACATTCTGAGTTCAATTTTGAATCTCTAAGACTTAAATTTTCTTAAGTTTCTCTAACTTTTACATGCTTAGACTGACTTTGATCCATGTTGTTGACCTCTGCTTTCCCTGTATAAGTCATATAGGGTATGACCAAGGTGATTTTTAAAAAATGGCTTTGGGCCAAGCATGGTAGCTCATGCCTATAATCCCAGCACTTTGGGAGGCTGAGGTGGGCATATCACCTGAGGTCAAGAGTTTGAGACCAACCTGGCCAATATGGTGAAACCCTGTCTTTACTAAAAATACAACAAAATTAGCCAGGTATGGTGGCGGGTGCCTGTAATCCCAGATACTCAGAAGACTGAGGCAGGAGAATCGCTTGAACCTGGGAGGCAGAGTTTGCAGTGAGCTGAGATCATTGCACTCCAGTGTGGGCAACAAGAGTGAAACTCTGTCTCAAGAAAAAAAAAAAGAAAAAAAAGAAAAAAAATGGCTTTGATTTCTTGCATTGCTTCTGTAAGTTAAGCTTATCTATTGCATGTATGAGTACATCGAAACTTTGTTTTATATATCTACGTATGTATATATTCATGTGCTTTTTCTTTATTTCTTTTTTTTTTTTTAATCAGACTCTCTTACAGTGCAGAGTTTAAGACAAATGCATGATGACGGGGCTTTGATGTGCTACCACATCCTGCACTTTTACAAGGCTCCCAAATGCCTTTCCCACGTATTGAACTGTCACAGTAATGATCAGTGGCTTAGAATGCTTCCTGAATTCCTGACCAGCTGCCAAAACAATTGCTTTAGTAAATGTTTCCTGATGTCCAATGACCATTAACACCCTCCAAGTACAACTGTGATGAGCTCAGCTTTTGAAGGTCTACTGTCCATTTTTCGTGAAATCTGCAAAAAACCAAGCTTAGCTGTTGTGGCCAATTGAACTAGGGAGGGTAAGTAAATCCCTTCAGGGAAGGACAGAGGCGCTTATCTTACATCTGTTTCTTCACAGACCAGTGTAGGTCTCTGAACTGCCAGATAAATGCCAGGCTACCAGCTAAACCTGAATTACAGTAAATAACAACTAAAAATTATTTGTTGTTTATCTGAAATTCAGATTTGGCTGAGCTTCCTATATTTTTACTTGCTAAACTAGCAACTCAGAGTCACCTCCATTGGAGACTGCTGGACCCTTACAAGCTCAGCTGGGCAGGAGTTAAATGTGTCATATCCAGGCCGTGACAAGTTCCTTGTACCTAGGATCCTTGGCCCTCTCATGGGAGGGTCATAGCAGGGCCAGCAGGAGGCAATCCATGTTCTGAGATGCTCATGCCTGGAACCCAGTGGAAATCTAAGACTGTCAAATACCACATTCTCTGTATAATGAAGTGAGTGCTAATAACCAGCAGGTAGTTAGACCTGTCTCAGGCCTCCAAGAGTTCCCAAAAACTTTGTCTATGGCACAAGGGCAATGCCTAGCCTAGGGTTGAATGTCTCCTTTTCTAGTGGGCTGATATTCATGAATACGAGTTTTAAAACCAAAGACCTTTAAGACCTTGTTTGTCCCAAAAGTGAAAAGAGAACTAGCACTTAAGACGAAACTACACCAGACTGTCTATTATTAGAGTTAGACCACTTGTCAGCTTGTTGACACAGCAGTGTGATATTTAAAAACTAGGCAGCCAGGGGTTTTGGTTTGGAAGTGTTTTCTGGAGTCACACGGGCCTCACAGAGCTGTTCTGGGCAGCCTGGGTGGGGGGGTCTCATCGTTGCTTCATTGATGCTCTTCTGAATGAGCAGTTTGTCATCACGTTCAGTTTCATCTTTTTGTTCTAAAAAGAACATTTATACCAACTTATTTCCTCTTAGGAAAAGACTGATTTTTGATGCTGGCCAAGGGTTTCTGGGGAGGGATGGGCTGTGGTGGAACATGATGATCTAAACTGGGTCATCCCGTATTTTCAAGCTATCATCAAACATAGCCCCTTGTCTTTTAGTCCCAGATGTAACCCCAGAATCCTTCTTAACTCAGTGTTCAAAGCAGTCACAGCTCATCAGTTGACGTTGGCTTATGAATTGATGCTGCTTTCACACTTTTGGTTTAGATGGATTACTTTTTCTCTTTCCTTCTTTTAAAATTAGTATTCAAAAGCAGTTCCTTTCGGATCTTTGTTAGGTATCTATCCTTTGGCTTTGGCAGAAAAAAAGTCTGGACTGGAGGCAGAAGGGGTGGTTTTCCTCTGGGTGTGGGGCATGTTTTAGTAGGGGTTGCACAGATGACCTTTGCTTTTGTCTTCTAGATCCCCTTGCCCTGTCACCAATGGGCATGGGCCCTAAGACTGAGCTAGAGGACCTTTTAGATTTACTTTCAAAGAGAACTAACCAGTCAATGCTCCTGTGCTTGGACAAATGTAGTTCCTTCTCATCAATCCCTCTAACTCCCACTGGTCTTTATGAACCAAGTCTGACTTATTTATGTGGACTTGTTAAGTTGGTGGCTTTACGTAAGCTATTGTAAAAGGCTAAACAAATTCATTTTTGAACTTATGTTTTAGAATCCTCTTTTAAAAATTATCATGCAGGCTGAGCTGTGAGTGACCTAGAATTCAAAGTGTAAGAAGCAAAACAAATTAAAAAAAAATCTGCTTCCTGTCTGTACTAATACTAACCCAGCCCCTCCTGCCATCAGGTCTCTGCGGCATTTTTAATCCACCTCTTGCTGCTTGAGCCAACCCTTGTCAGTGTTCTAATGTTGCAGGTCAGAGCTGTGCCTTCAGACAGTCAGAATGCATTTACTTAAACAACAGACCCTCTTGTTGTCAGTTTTGCTGCTCTCAATAATTTACCTTGACTTGTTCATCAGTGTATGCCGTTGGCAAAAGAGGCATACCTCCAAATTGGGCTAATTACTCAGCTATTCAATATCAGCACGACTGAAAGAAACCCGGCCATCTCCATGAAGGGATGCTTGTCCTCCAGAGCCAGCCTTGAATGTAGCAGGTGACAAGGTGAGCAGGGATGAGCCCAAACCAGGTAACATCTGGAACTCTCAAGGGAACTGTGAATGTTTTCTTTTTCTCCAAGAGTCCCCTTCTACATCCCTGTATTGAGGAACTGCACCCACCAAAGGCAGAAAATAGAAAGGAATTTGGGTGCAGTAGGAGGGACATCACGGGTAGCCCTAAAAAGCCCTAAAAGCCACTGTATTATGAATTTATAGTAACTAGTGAAAATGCTGAGGCTTAAATAATGCTTGGCAAACCATCATACATAGTTGAGCCTATTGATCACTGCACAAGAGCACCCAGCCAAGGGCTGGAGGAGGGCCAAGATCCACCTCATGTGCTGCCTAGCAGAAGGCTAAGTTGGCCTGGAGCAAGGGAGCTCCTTTCAAATACTCCCACGGGCACCTCTCTTCAAACCTTGAACACGGCAGGGCTCATCTGCCCAGAGCTGGCACTTTTCTTCATTTGGACAAAGGTGCATGTGAGCTAGTGGGGCCCTGATGCTTACTTACACCCAGGTCCTCAGAGTAGGTCAGACTTTTATGTGAACTCTGAATACATCTTGGCCGTTAAGGCTCAGAGACAGGCTCTCAATGAGTTCTCAGAGGCGGGAACTCTGATGGCTTGAGATGATTTCAGGTGGCGCACACTCAACACGTGTAACCAGTTATTGTCTTTTTAAAACTCTTTCAGTCCTATTTATTAGTTAAGAAGAAAGTAAAGTAGCCCTTTGTTAAAAAGGGGTATCAGCAAGTGCTAGAGATGCCTTAGTTAGACATACTAGCCACAAAGAAAGAGCTGCATGTAGACCTGGAGGCTTCTGGGAAATTCTGTAGACATTTACTCACAGCTTGAATGTTCATTGTATTTATTTTTAGAATTACCTTCTACCTTTACCAAGGGATAATGGCTTTCTATTTAAAGAACTAAAGGCACATTGAAAAAATAAATATATGAAATAAATCACTTTTAAAAAGTAGTTGGTAAACAGTAATGATGGGCCATCTTCATTGTTCTAATCAAATCCAGGTTACTATTGGCACAGCTGAATTCAGGAAACAGTGAGTTAGTGTAAAGAGACACGAAGTGAGACGGAACCATTGAGAGTGAGGAAGAGAGGCCTTCACAGTAATACATGTTCCTGACAACTTCTGCTGAGAAGCAAATAAAAGGCAACATTTGCACTGTTTTTGGAGGGATCTGGGCTTCGGATGCACAAGTATGCACGCGTGTCTGTTGTTTGTAGACTTGTTCCATAAGCAAAAACTGAGGAATCGATTTGTGGATGTTGAATTCCTGAGGGTGGGACCAGAAGATTTAGGAGTGAGAGCAGCTATTTAGAAGTCAAGTGATCGCCCCAATATTTTTTCTGCAAGGAAGATTTTTTTTTTTTTTTTTTTGAGATGTAGTCTCACTTTGTTGCCCAGGCTTGGTATAATGGTGCAATCTCGGCTCACTGCAACCTCCGCCTCCTGGGTTGAAGCGATTCTCCTGCCTCAGTCTCCCAAGTCACTGGGATTCCAGGTGCCCACCACCATACCTGGCTAATTTTTGTATTTTTTTGTAGAGATGAGGTTTTGCCATGTTGACCAGGCTGGTCTTGAACTCCTGACCTCAAGTGATCCATCTGCCTTGGACTCCAAAGTCCACCATGCCCAGCCTAGGAAGAAATTTCCAGAAGGGGAACGTATCTATTAATTCATACTTGACTCAGTCCTTTTGTATGTCCCTCTGTGTCCGTGTCCTTCACTGTCTCTCAGCCTTCCCACACATGAACGTACTCTACGTACATATACACCTCCCAGTCCACCTGTGCTTCAAATCTGCTGTCTCCCTTGACCTGTTGCCTGCAGAAGTCACACTGTATCATGACAGGCATGACAAGGGTAATTCCAGGCATTGTTTTTGGTCCTCTTTAGGTGAAATAACACATTCAGCAGTTGGCACAAACATGGTGGAGATGAATGCAGTGAAAGCATTGCACGGTATCTAGTGGCAACACTAACTTATGTTTACATAAAGAAGAAAAGTGTCCTCTGATATAATCTCAGAAAACTGCTGCCACAGCCTTTTGAAACAATTAGTTTAGACTATTTCACAGAGCATTAAGCTTAACAATGTCAGTCTGTTCCTAAATGCTGTTCAAGAAAAATTTTGCAATGAGGCCAAAATTTAGATTGGCAAAAGGGCACCCTCAAATAGGCAACCTCATCTTATTATTTTTAAACAGCTTTTTTGAGATATAATTGACCTCCAATAAACGCACATATTTAAAGTGTACAGTTTGCTAAGTTTGGACATATGTAGTATAGATCTGTGAAATTATCACCTCAATCAAGATAATGAACACATTAATCACCCCCAAATGTTTTCTTGTGCCCCTGGGAAATCTACCTCCCACCCATCTCTTCCTGCCCTGTTGCCCAGGCAGGGAAGTACTTTCTGCCACTATAATCTGCATTTTCTGGAATTTTATGTTAAGAATATGATGTATACTCATTTTTGTCTGGCTTCTTTCACTCAGGATCATTTTTGTGAGATTCATACATGTTGTGTATTTATATATATATTTTTGAGATGGAGTCTTGCTCTGTTGCCCAGGCTGGAGCACAGTGGCAAGATCTTAGCTCACCACAACCTCTGCCTACCAGGTTCAAGTAATTCTCCTGCCTCAGCTTCTCAAGTAGCTGGGATTACAGATGCATGCTCCCACGCTCAGCTAATTTTTAATATTTCTGGTAGAGATAGGGTTTCACCATGTTGGCCAGGCTGGCCTCAAACTCCTGATCTCAAGTGATCTGCCCAAAGTGCTGGGATTGCAGGTGTGAGCCTCCATGCCTGGCCATGCATATCATTATTTTTTACTGAAGTTTTATAATTTCAAGTTTTTACTTTTGCATCTATGATCCCTTTTGAGTTATTGTTTGTCTTTTAACAGTCCATTTTATCTTTATGCCACAATCTGTTTATCCATTTGCCTGTTGATGGACATTTGGGTTGGCTTGAGCTTTGAGCTATTACAAATAAAGCTAGTATGAACATTTGTGTACAGACCTTTGTACAGATATATATTTTCTTTTCTGTTGGATAAACAGCTAGGAGTGCAGTGGCTAGAACATTTGGTAGTTGTGTAGATAGTGTTTTTCAAAGAGTGATACCATTTTATGTTCCAAAAGCAATATATTTAGAGTTCTATTCCGCTGCATCCTCACCAACTCTAGTATGTTAGCTATTTTATCTTGTTGTTTAAGAGATAAAATGGCTAACATACTGTGTGTTGGTGAGCATGCATCTCCCAGCTGAGGAATGATGTCGGGCATTCTTTATGTGCTATTTTCCATTTGTATACCATTTTCTTTGATAAGGCATCTGCACATTTAAAAATTTGTGTTGTTTTCTCATTGTTTGTTTTGAGCATTCTTATATATTCTATATGTAAATCCTCTATCAGATATATACTTTGCCAGTCTTTTATTATAATCTGTGATTTGTCTTTTTTATTCCCTTAACAATGTCTTTCAAAGAACTGAAGGATTAAACATTGATGAAATTTATCAGAATTTTTATTGAGTCTTGCTTTTAGTGTTATATGTAAGAAATCTTTGCCTAACCCAAAGTCATAAAGATTTTCTCCTATATTTTCTTCCAGAAGTTTTATAATTTTAAGTTTTACGTTTTTGTCTATGATCCATTTTGAATAATTGAGTTGTTTTTCTTTTAAAATGTAATTTTAAAATGTGTAATTGCCACATAATTGTACATGTTTTTGGGGTACAATGTGACGTTTCAATACATGTATATATAGTGTAAAGCTCAAATTGGGATAATTATCATATCCATAACTTTCAACAATTATTATTCTGAATGGTTCAGCTTTTTGCAAATATATATCCAATTGCTCCAGTACTTGCTGAAAACTCTACCCTTTTCTCCTTTGAATGGCCATTGCACATTTGTCAAGAATCAGTCGTTCATATATTTGTCTATTTCCGTATCCTATTCTGTTCCATGAATCAATGGGCCGCGCTTGTCTTGATTACTGCACCTATGTGACAAGTCTTAAAATCCAGTAGTTGGGCTGGGCGCGGTGGCTCAAGCCTGTAATCCCAGCACTTTGGGAGGCCGAGGCGGGTGGATCACGAGGTCAAGAGATCGAGAC
>NW_016107342.1:6207477-6214586 GCF_001604975.1 Cebus imitator | reverse complement strand
TAATTTTTGGAGTTTTTAGTAAAGAGGGGGTTTCACCATCTTGGCTAGGCTGGTCTTGACCCTGACCTCATGATCTACCTGCCTCAGCCTCCCAAAGTGCTGGGATTACAGGCATGAGCCACTGTGCCTGGCCTATTTTTGGAGTTATTTACAAATAATAATGGCTTAAAAAATTTAATTCCAGATTGTTGCTGGTATGTAGAAATACAATTGATTTTTGTGTATTTATCTTACTGTATCCTACAGACTTACTAAAGCCACTTAGTAGTACTGGTAGCCTTTTTGAGGATTCCACCAGGTTTTCTATGTGTTCCAATATAGTTAGTTTTACTTCTGTCTGGATGTCTTTTGTTTCTTTGTTTAGACTTACTGCACTGGCTAGATCCTCCTGTGCAATACTGAACTGAGTGGTAAGAGCCGACATCCTTGTTTCTCCTCATAAGAGAAAGCATTCAGTCTTTCGCTATTAAATAGTATATTAACTGTAGGTTTTTCATAGTTACTCTATTAGGTCCCAAAATCCCATTCTGTTTGTAGTTTGCTGAGAGTTTTTATTGGGAATGGATGTTGAATTTTGCCAAATTATTTTTCTGTGTCTCTTGAAATAATCATATGGATTTCCTTTTTAAGTCTGTTAACATGGTAAATGACACTGATTGTTTTTTTCATGAATTTTAAACCAACCTTGCATTTCTGCAGTAAAACCTGTGTGGTCATGATATATTATTTTATGTATTGTTAGACTCAATTCACAAAAAATTTGTTTTGAACTTTTGTATCTATATTTATGAGGACTATTTGTTTGCAATTTTCTTATTATAATGTATTTTTCTGCTTTGGTATTCGAGTAGCGCTGATTTCATGGAATAAGTTGGAAAGTATTTCTCCATTTTAATTTTCTGAAAGTTTGTATATAGATGGTATTATGTCTTCCTTACATTTGATAGACTTTGCCAGTGAAGACATCTGGTCTGGTGTTTTCTTCATGGGAAGATTTTTAACTACAAATACAATTGCTTTAATACATATAGGGCTATTCAAAGGTTGCCAGTTTCTTCTTGAGCAACTTTTGGTAGTTTGTATCTCTTAAGTGCTTTTATATTTAATCTATAGTTTTGAAGTTTTTGGTATAAAGTTGTTTATAATATTCCCTTACTGCATTTCCAATATCTGTAGAACATGTTGTGCTCTTAACTCTTTCCTTCCTCCTTTTTGATATTGAAAATTTGTGATTTTTTCCCCCATATTTTTCTAATCAATCTGTATAGAAGGTTATAAAATGATTGATCTCAAAGAACCAGCATTTGGTTTTGTTTATTTTCTCTAGTGTTTTTCTGCTTTCTATTTTCTTTATTTCTTTCTGCCTCATCCTTTTTAATTTTGTTTCTTTTGCTTATTTTGGGGGTTAATTCTCCCTGCCCCTTGCCTGCTTTGCTTTTTTTTTTTTTTTTAACTTTCTTAAGTTAGAAGCTGAGGTCATTGATTTGAGAACTTTTTTTCTTTTTCATTACAGCAATCCCCCCTTATCTGCAGAGGATATGTTCCAAAGCCCCCAGTGGATTCTTGAGACCATGGATAGCACAGAACCCTATATACACTATGCTTTTTCTTAAACATACAAATTTATGATAAAGTTTAATTTATAATTAGGCACAGTAATAGATTAATAACAATAACTAATAGAACAATTACAGCAATATACTATGATAAAAATTATATAAATGTGGTCTTTCTTTCTTAAAATATCTTATTGTATCTAATCTTGCCATGTGTGTACCTATGCAACAATCTTGCATGTTCTTCACATGTACACCAAAACCTAAAATGCAATTAAAAAAAACTTATTGTACTGTGCTCATCCTTTTTCTTCTTGTGATGATGTGAGGTGAAAAAAATGCCTATAGGATGAGATACCATAGGAATCAATCTGATAACTTCGAAAGATATTAAGTGACTAATGGACAGGTAGTGTACACAGTATGAATATGTGGGACAAAGGGACGCTTTACCTCCCTGGTGGGATGAAGATGGATGGTGTGATACTTCATCACTCTACTCAGAACAGCATGCAATTAAAAAACTTATGAATTGTTTATCCCTGGAATTTTTCATTTAATATTTTTAGATCACAGCTGACCATGAGTAACTGAAACTGCAGAGAGTGAACCTGCAGATAAGGGGGGACGACTGCTTAGACGTTTAGTACTATAACATTCCTCCTAAGTGCTGCTTTAGCAATATCCCATGAACTCTGATATGACATGTTTTAATTTTTATTTAATTCATAATATTAAATTTTATTTTAAACTTTTTTTTTGATGCCTGGTTTATGTAGATTTGTTGCTTCATTCCCAAATATTTGAGGGTTTCCTAGCTATCTTTCTGTAACTGATTTCTAGTTTAACTTTGTTATATTCAAAGAACATATTTTCTATGACTTGAATATTTTAACTCTATTTAGACCTGTTTTTTTGGCAGAGAATATATTCTATCATGGTCATTGTTCCACATGCATGTAAAAAGAATGTGCATTCTGCTTTAAAGGGTGGCGGGATCTATAACTGCCAGTTAAATCAAGGTAGTTGATAGTATATCCTTACTTACTGTTTTTCTACTTGTTCTATCAATTATTGAAAGAGAGGTACTTAAATTTCTGCTTATAATGGTGGATTTGTTTCTGTCCTCTTTGATATGGTTTGGCTGTGTCCCTGCTCAAATCTCACCTTGAATTCCCATGTGTTATGGGAGAGTCCTGGTGGGAGGAAATTGAATCATGGAGGCAAGTCTTCCCTGTGCTGTTCTTGTGATAGTAAGTCTCACAAGATCTGATGGTTTTACAAAGAGTTCCTCTGCACAAACTCTGTTTCTTTGCCTTCTGCCATCCATGTAAGATGTGACTTGCTCCTGCTTGCCTTTCGCAATGATTGTAAAGCTTCCCCAGCCACGTGGAACTGTAAGTCCATTAAACCTCTTTCTTTTGTAAATTGCCCAGTCTCAGGTATGTCTTTATCAGCAGCATGAAAACGGATGAATACCCTCTTACAGTTCAATGAGCTTTCATTTCACTTATTGTAGAGCTCTGTTTTTAGGTTCGTAAATGTTTAGGATTGTCGTATCCTCTTTATCTTTATGAAGTGGCTATTTTCATCCCTTGAAATCTTTGTTGTCCTCAAATATATACTGCCTAATGTTCACGTCGTCACTCCAGTTTGTTTGTTGACTAGTGATAGAATCATGTGTCTTTTACCATCATTCTATTTTTAATCTATTTATGTTTACATTTAAAGTGTGTTTCCTATAAGCAGCATGTGATTGGGTCTTTCTTTTTTAGTTAGCTGACAACTTTTGACTTTCAGTGGGGGTGTTAGAACATATATTGAATGTTATTTTTGATGTATTTAAGTTTTTCATTTTATTTATTTTCTATTTATTTTATAATCACCTCATTTGTCCTTTGTTCCCCTTTTCTTATTTTTCTGGTTTCTTTTGGATTGAGTTTTTAAAAAATAATTCCATTTTAGCTTGTTTATTGACTGATAGTTACACGTTTGTTTTATTTTAATGGTTGTTTTAGAGTTTATAGCATACATCTTTAACTTACCATTGTCTACCTTAAAGTGACATTATTTCACTTCACTTAGCATATAAATTCCATCTCCCTGCCGCTAGCTTTTATATTATTTTTGTCATCATATATTTTACTTATACATATGTAAGGATCCCCACAATACATTATTATTTTTGTTTAAACAGTCAGGTATTCATTAAAAAGAGTTAAATAATAAGAAAAAATGTTATGTATTTATCTATGTGGCTACAACTTCTGGTACTTTTCATTCCTTTATATAGATTCATATTTCCACCTAGTGTCAGTTGAATTTGAAAGACTTCTTTTGATAGTCCTTGTAGTGCAGATTTTAAAGCTTTTGTAGGTCTGAAAGTCTTTATTTGACTTTGGCTTTTGAAATATGTTTTAGGTTGATAGTTTTTTTTTTCTTTCAGCACTTTAAAGATGTTGTTCTACCGTCTTCTTGTTTGCATTGTTCCTGATAAGAACTCTGTTGTCCTCCTGATCTTTGTTTCTCTGTGCATAATGTCCCCTTTTTCTCTGGGTACTTTTAAATTCTTTTTTTAATCACTGGCTTTGAGTAGTTTTATTATTATGTGCCTTGCTGTAGTTTTATTCATGTTTCTTGTGCACAGGTTCATTTACTGTCTCAAATCTTAAGTTTATAATATTCATCAAATTGGAAACATTTTAACTTATGTATCTTCAAGTATTTTTTCTGTTCCCCATTCTCGGTTATTAAGATAATTCCAATTTGTTTATTTATTTATTGAGATGGAGTCTAGCTTTGTCACCCAGGCTAGAGTGCAGTGGCATGATCTTGGCTCACTGCAACCTCCACCTCCCAGGTTCAAGTGATTCTCCTGCCTCAGCCTCCCAAGTAGATGGGATTACAGGTACCTGCTACCATGTCCAGCTAATTTTTATATTTTTAGTAGACATGGCGTTTCACCATATTGGTTAGGCTGGTCTCAAACTCCTGACCCCAAGTGATCTACCCACCTCAGCTTCCCAAAATGCTGAGATTACAGACATGAGCCACCATACCTAGCCATGTTCTCCTCTTTTAAAAAGATTCTTTGCCTTCTCTGTTTTATTTTTGATAGTTTCTATTACTATATTGCCAGATCACCTAATCTTTTGTTCTGCAATGTCTAATTAACCATTAATCCCATCAGAGGTATTTTTCATCTCAGACATTGCAGAGGTTTTTTATTTGCAAATGTTTGATTTAGGGCTTTAAATGTTTTTGTATATTTCTACTTTTCAAAATATATGGAGTACAGTTATAATAGTTTCAATGTCTTTGATAATTCTAACATCTGTGTCTGTTCTGGGTGGTTTTGATTCATTTTCTCTTTTCATTATGGTTCTGTTTTTCTGCTTGTTATCATGCCTACTAATTTTTGATTGAATGCCAGATATTGTAGATTTTACCTTGTTGGGTGCTGGATATTTTTGCATTCTTGTAAATATTCTTGAACTTTGTTTTAGGATGCAGTTAAATTTGTTGGGGAATTTGACATTCTTTTACTGTTCGCTAGGCAGGATTATAGCAGCATTTAGTCTAGGGCTATGTACTCCCCAGTACCGAGGAAAGTGCCTTCTGAGTACTGTATCATAAGACACGTGAGTTATGAGGTTTTTCAATCTGACCACTGAAGGTGGCAATTTGTATAACCTTGTGTATTATGTAATTCCATTTTAATGTAAAAATATATATAGATTATAGATATGTTTCTCTCATTTATTCAATGACTGTTTTTTGAATACAGACAATGTGATGGACATCAAATATGGAATAGTAAATAAAACAACATCTTTCCTCTCAAAGAGTTTATATTCTATGCCTGGAGACAGACAATAGTTATATAATATGTCAGATAGTAATATGTACTTTGAAGAAAAATAAGGCAGAGTAAAGGGAGAGAACAGTGGGAATTGGAATAGGATACAGTATTCTGTGTTTAGGAAGAACTCTCGAAAAGGTGATATTCAAGCAGAGACTAGAATGAAGTGAAGTAGGGTGGCTGGTAGCTATCTGGTAGAAAGGCATTACAGGTAAATGGAATATGAAGTGCTCAAATTCATAGGATGGGCAAGGAGGCTAGTGTGCTGGGGTATGGTGAGAAAATAAGGGAAAGAATAGTAGGAGGTGATGTCAGAGGGACCATCAGGAGGATGAGGGATCATGTAAGCTTTTCTGAAGGTGGTGAGAACTGTGGGTTTTATTAAAAGGGTGATAGAAACCATTTAGTGTTTTTGAGAAAGGTAATGACCTGACTTACCTTTTTAAAGGGTACCTTTGTTGCTTTGTGGAGAATTGGCTGCAGGTAAAGGGTAGAGCAGGGAGATCAGGTTGGAAGCTATTATAATCATCCAGGCCAAAGGAGTTGGTAATGGTGAAGGTGATGAGAAATCAGTCTGATCTGGGATATATTTAGAAGTTAGAGCTAGCAAGATTTGCTGATGAATTAGATCGTGGGATCAGGGTTGGGGAGAGATAGCTTAAGAATGATTTCAAGGTTTTGTTATTGTTGTGTGTCTCTTCATCTGACATTTATTGGGATGGAGAAGATTGGGAGGGGAAAATTAGATGTTAAGTTTTGACATGGTGAATTTGAGATTTTCTATAAAGTGTTGAAGCAATTGGACACACATGTCTGAAGTTCAGGGGAGAAGTCTGCCCTAAAAATATAAATTTGAGCATCATCAGCATATAGAAGGCATTTAAAGGTTAGGCCTGGATGAGACCACATAGAAAGTAAGCATAGACAGAGAATGAGAGATGATTAAAGGTTGGGGTGGTCCAACATTTAAAGATCAGGAAGATGAGGAAGAGCCATTTAAGGGGACCAAGAAAAAATGGCCAAACAGGTGTGATGAGACCCAAGATAGTGATATCATTGGAGCTGAGAGAAGAAAGAGGATGTGATATACTATGTCAGTTGCTGCTCAAAGTTGAGGAAAATAAGGTCTTAGAACTTTGGGATCTGGCAATGTGGAAGACATTGGGACCTTGACAAGGGCAGTCTGGTTGAAGTGGTAGGAATGAAAGTCTAGTTGAAGTGGATTAAGAGAGAATGGAGGAGAGGGGGTGGCAACAGTGAGCACAGGCAGCCATTGAAGTTGTGTTGTAAAGGGGAACACAGAAATGGGTTGTAAGCAGAGGCATGTCTGACTTAGGTGTCTTAGAGATGTGAAAAATAGTTCCCTGTAGTTACCTCTGAAAGACAGAGTAGACATTGGTATGGAGAAGATAGAGGAAAATTATACTTTGCCTTTTATAACTTTATATACTGTTTGATTTTTTCTTCCCAATCAAGTTGCAGTGCTCTTGTTGAGATGAAATCTTCACAAGGTTGAATATGTGAAAGTACATATGAAGATAGAATGTGATATATATAGCACGTTAGGTTAAACAAACAAAAAACTATGCAGAGAAAAGACAGGAAGAAATGCATAAAGCCTTAAAAATAATATTTTATGGTAGAAATAGAATGAGCTTTTGAATCTGGAAGTACTTGGGACTAAAATCTGT
>NW_016107342.1:6189059-6207456 GCF_001604975.1 Cebus imitator | reverse complement strand
TATAAGACAAATCACTTAATTTCTCTTACCCTTGGTTTCCTTTTTTGTAATATGTATATAAAAATACTACCATCATTAATGGTTAGTATGAGGTTTAAATGGAATGACTTAATGTTAAGTGCCTGGAAATTAGTAGGTTCTTGGGCCATTATATTATGATTTCTTCAAACTTTCTATATTTTCCAATGTTTTAAAAAGGACTAAAATATTTATACATTACTAGTGTAATTAATTAATATAAACAAGCTGGAACAAGTGTTGCTGAAATGTTAGCAGTGTTTGGTTCTAGGTGATGGGAATATAACTGATGCTTATTTTCCATTCAGTATAATATCTATGTTTATGGAACAAATAAGCCAAAATAAACAAAGAGTTCTTTTAAATAAAAACACCAGGTGATATGTATTTGTTCTGCCCCATTTACTGACTTGTTGGACAGGAGAAGAAAGCAGTTAGAAGGTATAGTAGGAGAGGAGTGAAAGTTTACATGATACTCACCATCAGAAAAATCAGGTGGAGAAAATGGAACACATCAAAAAAATAAATTAATGAAAATGTGATTTTATTTATAAACCTCCTTTAAGTTTTTATCTGCTCCCTAAGTTGTACTTCAGCAAAGACCTAAAGATTTATAAGGAGGTGGCTTGTAAAGATAATCTTAGTTTCTCTGTTGTCTTTGTGTCATTATGCATAGAGTTCCCTTTCATTTTCAAAAGTGTCCTAGTTTGGGTGTGAAGTATATGATCCCCCTACTTAAGGAATGTGGAACCCTTAAAAATTTTCACAGGACACGATAATGCTCTTGGATGGTTTTGCTCAAAGATTTGTGTATTATGATGGGGAGTAGGATGGAGGGCCAATGAGATTAAAAGGATATCAAGGTCAGCTTTTAGATGTAAAAGAAAGATAAATAGCATTTGGGATGGGAAGAGACTCTACTACAAACTTTCTGTCCTGGCTAACTGTCCAGTACAAGGGCGGGCTCTTCATATAGACCAGGGATAATATATTAAGTGAAATATGTTGCAATCTGTAAGGCACTATTCAAATGTAAAGTGCTTTCATGTGTATATGCAATTCTATTTGAGTCTCACTATATTTTCTAGCCGGTTTCAAAGAACAAATATAGAAATTGCTGGTAATTGATCTAGGAGTAAAACCCAGATTTCATGCTGTTTCCATTGGAACACTCATCTGGCACCTTCTCCACACTCTCTGGATAGGGCTTTTTCTGACTACCAGAAAAACTGAGTTCAGTTGACTTCCTGGAGTGAGCTCCATGCTTACTTTTTAGGAGATGAAATTATCTTCACTACATAAAGTACCTTGAAAGGTATATACAAGAAGGTGTAGAGTTTTGGACTGAAAACGCTTGTCTGTTTCTAAGGCAGAAGAGTAGGTGGTTGACAACTGTTAGATTTGGGTATGCGCCATTTATCTTGACATTGGACATTCCATTTCTTCCTCTTTCCCCTTGAAAGCTCAATAAAGCAAAGGGAAGGGAAGCTGTGGATAGAACTTCAAGGGCTTGACCTGATACCAGTTAAGGCTCTTGTTTAGTACTTTATTCACATACCTGCCTCTAAAATAAGGATTAAGGTATGGAATTTAAGGATTGAAAAAAAAAATAAGAGCTTATAGCTAATCACTCTTTCAACTCTTTTTCTGAGAACACAACCTTTGGAGAAAAGTCTTATCATTATAAGCAATGCTTTTATCTCAATGCCAAGTGATACTTCATTTTGATCTAGGAATCCAGGATATACATTTCTTTTGGGAAAGTGTTAGCATTTTGTGCTGCTGAATTAAATCACTCATGATAAAGGGAACCCCCAGTGCAATTCTTCCCTGCTGTCCTAAAACCATGTCAAGACCCCCCACGTCTGAGAGAAGGAAATTGTACCTTAAGGCTTAACACAGAAGTCATAAAGACTGGTTTCCATTAGAGCTGGGCTGTCAGCAGCCTCCAAATTAAAACTGTAGGGAATGTTGAAATTTAAAGTTCATTTCTAACATGAAGTGGTTCACACACTACTGTTCTAAGGGCTAATCTTTAGTGATAGATGCAGAGACAGGAGGTTCAAGTGTTCTTAGGAAAACCCAAGCATTCTTCCATCCTAAGCCTCTTTGGCTTTAATTTTAACGTCAGCCAGTCATTGCCAAGACTATGTTTGAAAGGACTAATTCCAGCTATTTTAAAGGGTCTTCTTTTGTATAATGTTCTCAGAGAATCATGTAATATTCTATTCTGTAATATATTTTAGATATAATGACTAAAGATATCAGTGATCCTAATTTTTCTCCTAGCTAATGTTAACATGGGCTTGTGGAAAGAAAGCTCATAAAGCTGGGAGGCAATCCTCACATAGTGATTTAAATTATTATTATTATTATTATTATTATTTTAGATGGAGTCTCTCTCTGTTGCCCAGGCTGGAGTGCAGTGGCAAGATCTCAGCTCACTGCAACCTCTGTCTCTGGGTTCAATTGATTCTCCTGCCTCAGCCTCCCAAGCAGCTGGGATTATAGGTGCTCGCTACCACACCTGGCTAATTTTTGTATTTTTTGTAGAGACGTGGTTTCACTATGTTGGCCAGGCTGGTCTTGAACTCCTGACCTCAAGTGATCCTCTCACTTGGCCTCCCAAAGTGCTGGGATTATAGGTGTGAGCCACTATGCCCAGCCTATAGTGCTTTAAATTAAATATTACCACTAATTAGATAAGTTGTTTAAACTTTTGATGTTTCAATTTCCACATCTGGAAATTCTAAGAAGTTCTTTACCTTACTGGGATATCTTTGTGGTCAAATGGATGATTAGATGTCAGATCCTTTGAAAAACTAGAATTATGATTGTGTTAGAGACTTAGGATGCTCACCCACGTCTAGTTTATCTTCATGAGAAGATTCCTCTTCCTGACTTCTTTTGCAATTGGACAGGTCATGTGACTTACTGGCCATTGAGTTATGGTTGAACTTGAGCCACTTTTGAGCCAGATTACTTAATTGCTTATATGATACCTGTTAGGACTCTCTTCCTCTGGTGTGGTGATTGTGGAAATGTTTAGAGTTGGAAGTGTTTCACAGTTTAGAGCTATCTGGAAGCTAAGACAACACATGAAATGTATTTATCTAGGAGAGATGACTACACCCACTGTAGGTTTTGAGGAAGCAAGAAATAGACCAATATATCAGTCTCCTCTTATCCATGGTTTCACTTTCTAAGGTTTCCATTACCTATGGTCAGCCTCAGTCTGACAATATCAAATGGAAAATCCTAGAAATAAACAATTTATAAATTTTAAATTTTGGGCAGTTCTGAGTAGTGTGACAAAATCTTTCAATGTCACATGAGTCATTTCTTTGTCCAGCGTATCCATGCTTTATATGCTACCTGCCCATAGGCATCTTGGTTATCAGACCTACTGAGGCAGTATTGCAGTGCTTGTGTTCAAGTTAATAGTAGCCTGGCATTACGTCACAATGCCTGTGTCATTTACCTCATTCCATTTCCTCACGTAGGCATTTTATCATCTCACATTGTCACAAGAAGGATGAGAATAGTACGATAAGATATTTTGAGAGAGAGAGACCATATTCACATAACTTTTATTATAGCATGTTGTTATACTTGTTCTATTTAATTGTTTTAAATATTTTATTGTGCCTAATTTCTAAATTAAACTTTATCATAGGTATGTATGTATAGGACAAAACATCATATATGTAGGGTTTGGCACTAACTGCAGTTTGAGGCATCCAGTGGAGGTCTTGGCATGTCTCCAACAAAGATAGGAGAGAATTACTGTACTGTGTCAGATCACTGAGATTGAGGGGTTGTTTGTTATGGCGGCAGAACCTAGACTAACTATATGCTTTAGTATAAAGAATTCTTAAAGTTGCTAATTGTGATTATTAGTGAGATATCTCCTAACCTTCTGCTAAGATTATTTTCTACTAATTTGCTGTTATGCCATTTTCTGACACCTAGTAGATTTGAATCTGACCACTTTGACTCTTTTCTCATCCCCCCAGACCCAAGAATCTCTCATGTCCTGGAAGGAAGCTGAAGTAACAAACTGTATTAGTAGTCATGGCATATTGGCAGTTACAACATAAAAGGATTGGAGCTAAATTCAAGAAGTACTGTGTCTGACATATAATAGGCACTCAACAAACATTTATTGACAATAGGAAGAGAAATTGGATGATGTGGCTGTTACCAGCGATTTCATGTGGCAAAATCTAGTAAATGTTTAGTTCTCATCTTCCTTGACCTTGTAAACAGAGTTTGGAGCTTTTCATCACTCTCTCTTTCTCAAAACTCTTTGATCCTTGGCTTCCTGGACATCAGAAGCTTCTAGTTTCCCCTCTATCCTAGTAGCCCCTGCTTGGTCTCCTTTGCAGTCTCCCTCTTCCTAATATCTAAATACTCTAGTGCCCCAGAGGTCAGGCTTAGGGCCTCACTCTTCTTGTTTACTTGAATCTCTCAGTCATGTCTGCTGTTTTACTGAAGTTATTTCTTTTTATTGATTTATACATTTTCTTTTAGTAACCCTCAGTCTATCCTACATTGCTAATAATTTTCCTCATTTGTTATTAGATTTTTACTTTATAGTTTTTATATTTACTACATATTTACTATATTTATAGTTTTTCATAGATGTTTTACATTTTTATATAATCATGTATGTCTTTTTTTTTTTTTTTTTTTTTTTTTTTTTTTTTTTTTTTTTTTTTTTTTTTTTTTTTTTTTTTTTTTGAGACTTTTTGGGTCTCCCTCTGTCACTCAGGCAGGATTGAAGTGGCCCGATCTTGGCTCACTGAAATCTCTACCTCCTTCCCAGGTTCAAGGGATTCTAGTGCCTCAGCCTCCTGAGTAGCTGGGGCTATAGGCAAGTGCCACCACACCTGGCTACTTTTTATATTTTTAGTAGAGATGGGGTTTTGCCATGTCGGCCAGGCTGATTTCGAACTTCAGACCTCAAGTGATCAGCCCACCTTGGTCTCCAAAAGTGCTGGGACTACAGGTGTGATTTATGATGCCTGGCCTCGTTCCTTATTTTAAAGGCTTTTGGAATTAGTGTGGCATTTTGGGGGTTTGTCAATGTGTGAAGTGGTTATGTTTAATATATGAGCCTGGTCTGTATATTAAAGCCACTTTCCTTTGTATAGCAGGACCTTGTTGCTCATCTGTCATTTTTGTCCATGTTCTTTGGGTTATGTAGCTATATGGTGAAGGGTTAAGTTGTTCCAATTTAACCTTACCAATTTTTCCTTGTTATTGTAATAATCATCAATTGCTATGTAACAAAGTACTTCAAAATTTAGTGTTATAAAGCACCAATAATCATTTATTATCTTTCATGGTTTCTCTGAATTCAGGAATTCAGAAGTGGCTTCGCTGGGCAGTTCTGGATTAGGGTCTCTCATGAGGTTGTAATCACCTGTTCGCTAGGGCCGTGGTCACCCAAAGGCTGGAGGATTTATTTCTAAGCTAGCCGTTTGGGTTAGCAAATTGGTGCTTCTCCATGTGGATCTCTTTACAGAGCTGTTTGAGTGTCCTCAAGATCTGGTGCCTGTCTTTCCCCAGAGCAAGTAATCCAAGAGACCAAGGTAGAAACTCCAGTGTCTTTCATGACAGCCTCAGAAATTATGCGTCATCATTTCCACCTAATTCTATTGGCTGTGTAACAGACTAGCCGGGCTTCAGTGTGTGTGTTGGCGCTGGGGTGGTAACATAGCTATGAGTACCTGGCGTGCAGTCACTGGGGACTGTTACCAAGGCTGGCTACCCACAGTAACGCTTTTTATTTGAGATGTTTTCTTGGGTTTGAGATACACTTTTAAACTGAGAACACAGGAATGCCAATCGATAAATACCGGATTTACACAAAGCACTGTTAACTTTACACTCTGTTAAGCAGAAAGAAAATGGATGAATTTTTGCAGACTGTTCTCTCGAGTAAGGCCCTCAGGGCAGAGGACACCCTGAGATTGTCCTGTTGTAGTTCCTTCTGGTATACTTTTTGGGACGAATTTTATTCATGATTTTCTGCTTCCTCCATATTTCTCTGAATCCAAATATTTTGAAGAAAACAAGTCAGAGAGAGGCAAGAAAATGTTTAAGACAGAGTAGAAATAGCTGCTAATAACAGCAGTAACCACTTTATTTCTTGAGTCTTGCTATGTGCCAGATATGTCCCAGATCTTTTGCATAAGTGATATCTTATTTAGCTCTTCCACTGACCCCATTTTAACTATGACAAAACTGATACTCAGAATAATTTATTCAAGGCCATGTAGTGAATTGTTAGGCTGAGAGTTGAACCCAGGTCTGTCTGTTTCTAAAGGCTGTGGTTAATCTACTGCCTCTGACTGTATCCCATTGATATAAACACACAAACACAATGTTTGGGCATCAGAAAGTTGAAAAGTGGTAGAGTTGTATATTATCTGAAAGGATCTATCAAAGATAAAAAGTGCAGGAAATGTAATCCCAGATACGAAAATACTCTGAAACTGAAAAGTGCTTTATAAATGTAAGGGGGCAGTGTTATTAATATTATTTAGCTCAGAGAAGTAAGAAAATGAAATGTGTAATTCCTCTGTTTCTTTTCATTCAGATTATAGCGGAACACCTGCTCATTAATCTTGACCTGTTAAAACAATAACTGCCTATCCAGGTAATACATTGGAGTTAATGTGTAATTAAAGAAAATTATTATCACTTGGCTATGAAATGGGACTAGCAATATTTCAAGTTAATATGTATTTTAGACCAATAAATGTTTTAGTTTTAAAAACTCTGTTAAATGTACAGTTTAGGAAGATATCAAACCATCAGTTTAAAATTAAAGCATAAGAAGCTTTATGTCTGTAAAAGCATTTTGTCATAATGTCGTTTTGATATCATATTTGTCTTCCTCACGAAGACATTGTCTTTCTGACAACCACTGTTTAAAGAAAATAGGCCTTGGGAATGGGGAAAGTACATTTCTCTTGGATTTTCCTGTCTTTTGACATGTACCTTGGTGGCGTGAACACATTAATGATGAACTCAGTTGATGGTCTTGAGGGTGAGGGATGATATGCAGCCTTCATTACATTGCCTTGGCGCTGGGCCCGTAGACACCAGCAGCAAGAGCTTTGATTTCATTTTAAAAGGCGTTAGAAGAGTATGAAGGTCATGGCCATCAATCTGTTATCACTGTGCTAGACAGGATCTCTTTAAGGAGGAGCATGAAACATATTTTAAAACCTTCAATGAAGGCCCTGAAATGGTAATGTTCATCCTACCACTTCCTAATGAAAGTGTGCAATGTCTGAAACAGAGATCACAAGCACTGCACAACAAAACTTATCTAAGGAAATGCTTTCATTTTAAATTGTCCCAGCTAGAGTCAGCATACATGGACTGTAGGTATAGTGAGGCATGTGGATGAAAGCAAAAAATATTTTGCAGTCATGTTAGGCTTTATTAAATTCACATTATTGTGAGTGGGTCAGTAGTCATCCTACTGCAGAGAAAAGGAATGGAGACTGAAGCTAAATGTTCTGCTTAAGGCTGCTTATTGATTGGAAGGCAGGGTATAGTTTTGGGAAGCCCTGAGCTCCCAGAATGCACCTCTGCTGCCATGAGGTCTCGATTATGTCCTTTGTTTTATTTTTAAGGATATTTTAGAAAAGACATGCATAGTACTTAGAATTTTGAGTTCTCCAACGTAGGATTTAGTTTTGTGAAATGTCATTTAAGTTTTAGGGACATGCATATATATTTTTATGTAATTTAAAATTCTGATACACATCCAAATATCTGTTCTACTTATTAATATAAACATTTATTTTTTGCTGCTATGCTACAAAGTCTTTTTTTTTTTTTTTTTTTTTTGAGACAGGGTCTTGCTCTGTCACTCAGGCTGGAGTGGGCAGTGGCGTGATCTCAGCTCACTGCAACCTCCACCTTTCGAGATCAGGTGATCCTCCTGCCTCAGCTCCCCAAGTAGCAGGACTACAGGTGTGTGCCACCACACCTGGCTAATGTTTGTATTTTTAGAAAAGACAGGGTTTCACCATGTTGGCCAGCGTGCTCTCAAACTCCTAACCTCAAGTGATAACACCTGCTTTAGCCTCCCAAAGTGCTGGGATTACAGGTGTGAGCCACCCTGCCTGGCAAAATCTTAATAATAATTCAAGGTAGCATCATAGTCCATTAAGTTGATATGTCACAATTTAAGAATTCCCTCCCAGGACATATAGTTTGTTTCTAAAATTTCCTTCTCTGCTGTAGATGACACTATACTAGTTTTCTTCATGAAGATAGCTTTTTAATTTCCTAAGGTATTGTTTTCTGAAGCTAAATTTTTTCAAAAGTGGATTTAGAGGGTCCAGTTCACTTTTGTTGTTTGTCTTTATGGGTTTGCTTCCCTGAGAGATGGTGAGTGGTTTTTCTACATTTTTTATGTGCATATTTTTCAAAACTCTAATCTGCATTTAGGAGTTTGCATAGTGACAATTTGACTGACCAGATTTGATGATTGTAATAGTCCCAGCAGAATACAGAATTCACCCCATTGTTTCCAATGAAGAGGATGTCATGAAGGGCTATACTCACAGAAGTGTGTTCAGGGTTAAAGAGCAAACAAGGGACTCCAACAGCGGAAAGTCATGTCCAGCCCTGGGCTGAAGGGATGAGAGAGGGACATAGTATTTCTTGAGGGCTCATGGCCAGCCCTGGGCTGAAGGGGTGGTGGAAGGAAGTAATGTTCCATGAGCACTTAGAGCTGCAGCCATGGAGAAGCAGGGCCTGCGGGGGCCGGGGCTGTAGAGGGACAAAGATTTCACTAGAGATGCTGCACTGAAGCCCCCAGTGAGTGGGAGGGAACCCCTCAGCCTCCCTTTCCTCTCTCCCTCCAGTCTCATGCTAGTGCCTCGCATTGGCAGAGCCCAACCAAAAGTCGCCTGGCACAGGACTGTGGGTGGTGCTCCCTTCAGGAGTCATCCTCCTGGAACACAGAGCAGGGCCAGTAATGGATCCAGTGCTGGTGGAGGTGAAGGGGCAAATGGAAAAACCCCAAACAAGAAACAAACAGGCCCAAAGAGACTACCACCATAATGGTGGAAGTTTGTTTCAATAGCAGCATGGGGGACCCATTTAGTGGAATCTCAAGCATCGTTCATATTTCACATCCCTCTGGAATGCAATCTTCCAGAAAGGCCTTAAACATTGCATCCATTTTACTACGAAAACTACCTCACAATGGGAGAGCTGGGGGCTCAGCACTTGAGATCGCGTCACAAGTCCATGGGTGCTGTGCTCGCTCTGTGGCTTTCTAGTCATCTTGTGTTAGCTCTGATTTTATTCTTTATAATAGCTGTTTCACTGCCCCAGCTCCTAACCCCACCCCACCCCCACGTTTTGATGGAAGCATGTTTCTCATTTCAGTGTGCACTTAGGGCAGCTTGCCTGTATAACCACATAGTCACCAGACAGCATTCCACAGGGAGGTTTCTCACTTTGGGGGCTGAGGGCCTCTGAACATTTATGAACTTTGGGGATTTGTGAATCCTCTATACAGATTTTCACGTGTTGCTTTTATTTGGATGACAATAAAAATTTAAGATAGGCATATTCTGGATCATTTGGATGACTGTCTTGTAACTGAGTACTGTGACATGGTTTCAGTACCTGCACCTACATTAGGTTTCTGTTCAAATTAGTGTCAAGCAGAACCACTTTCTATGTGGAGCTTTCTTAAGAAAAGATCAGGGTAGATTTAATTTGATCCCAAAGACCTGTTTACATTCAAAGACCAAATGCCCACACAGCAGGCTGGTGAAGAAAGGTTTCATAGTAGTTCCAGAAGGGCAGGTGGCAGGAGAATTCAGTCATCACATGGAACATGGAACATGGAACAAATGCTTGCTGAGCTCCAGAGAATCTATACTACAGTGATCAGCACCATACATCTCATCTGGGCAGCAGTGTGGTTTCAGCAGAACATCCAGCATGTTAAATTCATGCTATTAACTTGAATGCTATTGACTTTATGGTTTTGGTTGTATTTATTTATGCTGGTTCTGTGGTTTGGGTAGATTAAGGGTAGTATGTCTAAGGATTTTGGACCTGGTTTCATGTTGGTTGTTTTCTAAGTAACACTCTAATAATGATAGTTAGACTTAATATTATGGAAATTCAAGGGAAGATTTTTCTTTAAAAAAAAGATCTGTGCATAACTACAGTTGGACAATTACTGTGTAGAGGAAAGGGCACCAAACTGGTAATGTTGGCCTTTGTGTCCTCTTTGTGAGAAAAGGAAAGAAAAGAGAAGGGATGGAGGAAGAAAAGAACTATCTTAAAATGCTGTAAAAGACCACGATTCTTCACCCCAAGAATTCATGAAGTTTTGGATGATTTAGTGGCACACATTTAGGAAATATAATACTCACCTGATGTTATCCAAGGAGACCCCACAGGCTCCTTTGCTCTATGCTTTTCTAGTTAAGGACCAACTCCTATGGAATCCGAGGGCCGTTCTTCCTATTTCTACCATAACCAAGCAGCATAATAAACTCTCATAAATATTTACTCGCTAATTTTCTGATTTGTTGAAAATATAACACTTCTTGAGAGATGCCAATATATAGTCCTTTTTGGGGCTGAGACCAACTACCTTGTAATTATCAATGACAGTTTTTCCACTGGGCAGAGAACATCATCTCCTCTTTGCATATAGCAGATAATTGTTATCAATGCTCAGGGCAATTATGTGCATGTGGGAAACCCAGGTAATGGTATGTTTGGTGGTAAGTGCATGGTCTGTTTTTCTGGCAGGTGTTCTAAAACCCATGACGTTAAGTGATGATACCATGAACAGGTGTGCATGCTGGAGTAGTTGTCCTTAGCAACCCATGAGAGTAGCATCACTTCTAACAGTTCCAAAGTTGTGTTAGCTGGGCAGCTATTAACTGTTATTGCCACTGCTCACTAATTCCTTTAATGGAGTTTGTTGGAAATAGAGCCCATGCAAGTATTTTATAGTTCATAAATAATTTAGAACTGGCACTTAAATGTATAATGCAGTTTCTCCCTGGCCAACTGACCTTTCTTTTTGCTTGCTTTAGGATTACGTAAAAAGGAGCCCGAATTCCACAAATTAGGGTTTCAATTGCAATGTTGTTCAGCCCCAACTCTTTTCCCACCTCCCCTCCCTGTACCAAGCCCACTGTCCAAGTTGTCAGGGAACGTGATGAAGAAATGGCCACAAGACGCTTATGTGGGTCATTTTCCTAGAGCCCAACACTCAGGTAGACCCAGGCTCAGCAACTAGGTTACAAAGAAGGCTTTGAAGGATGGTCTTTCTGTGATTTATTATTTTCTAAGAGAAAGTTGGTGTGGGTCGATGTGGTCAGACTGCATCTGGCAGAAAAATTCCAGGAGGAAATTGGGTTCTCTCAGTCAAACAGAAACTTCTCATGTTGCCTCATTTCCACC
Organism: Cebus imitator; assembly: GCF_001604975.1. Classification (NCBI taxonomy): domain Eukaryota; kingdom Metazoa; phylum Chordata; class Mammalia; order Primates; family Cebidae; genus Cebus; species Cebus imitator. The sequence continues at coordinate 6,195,963 of NW_016107342.1, read as the reverse complement.
ACCCCAAGCCTCTGGATTGGTAAAACCCAGGAACTCAAACACATCTCACCTAGCAATCAGTGCTGTAACTTCACAAATCACTAATCTCCGAGCCTGTTTGCCAAAGTCAAATACCGCCTAGCCCTGTCGAAGCCGTTCACAAACAAAGCCACACCTGGCCTGCAAGTTACGATAAGTAGATTACTCTCTAGACACAGCTGAAAGTTTAAGCTGCCAAAACTACTCACTTTCCTCCTCCTGGAGGCTTTTCTTTCTTTTTTTTTTTTTTGCTCTAAGTCCTTCACGTACCCAGAGAAGCCACCCTGCCTCCAGGGGCCATGGGATTCCTCCTCTGGAGAATTTAATTCTGTCAGGAAACAAGTCAATCTCTCCCCCATCACAACTGTGGAAGGCAGGCTTGGCTGGGATACATTAGGCTGGGAGGGAAAGTGGTGAGGGAGTCCTGGTGCGAGGTCTTGGTGAATTAGAGTCATGTTACCATTTTCTCCCACTGTGAATAAAGTTGGTATCCTAACCCCATTTCCAAACAACTCTGCATCTTGGAGTACTTTAACTCCAGTCACTCTCTCTCTTGAATTATATGCTATTGTTGTCTGATATTTTAGTTATGACTTCTTTTTACCACCACAATGTAAATATTAGTTTTGTTTTACAGACACAATTTAAAAATACTCATTTAAAATTACATATCTATATACCAACTTTTCTGCTCTTTGATGTTCCTTCTGGGCTTACCTACTTCCTAAAGTATGGTCTTTAGAAATTCCTGTGAAGTTTTGTTGATAGTAAACTCTGTTTTTCTTTATAAGAAAATATATTTATTTCTCATCCTTAAAAAATTTCTTCATTGAGTATTCTAGTTAAGACTTAGATTTTCTTCTGCCGCTTTGAAGATAACTACTGTCAGTTTACAGGTACATGAGTATAACTGATCCTTGAACTTGTCGAGAGATGCTCAAACTCTTCATAATTAAAGAAATGCAAGTGAAAATGAAAAGAAGATAACCGCTATCATCTGACCGCAGTTATGGCTGCTGAGAAATTAGCTGCCAGTCTGATGCTGATCTCTTTTCTGGCTGCCTTCATAATACTGTGGTTGCTTTTGGTATTCTGTAGTATCATTTCAATGTATCTAGATGTGGAATATAGTTGACTCTTGGACAATGCAGGGGTTAGTGGTGCTGACCCCTCTGCATGGTCAAAAATCCATATATAGTTTCTGACTCCCCCAAAACTTACCTACTAATAGCCTACTATTGGCCAGAAGCTTTACTAATAAAATAAACAGGCAATTCATACTTATTTTGTATGCTATATGTATTATATGTTGTATTCTTACCATAGAGTAAGCCTGAGAAAAGAAAATGCTATTACGAAAATCATAAGGAAGAGAAAGTCTATTTACCATTGATTAAGTGGAATACGTGGATAAAGGTCCTCATCCTTGTCATCTTTACATTGAGTCAGCTGAGGAGAAGAAAGAGGAAGGGTTGGCCTTGCATTTCAAGGGCGGCAGAGGCAGAATAAAGTTCATGTATAAGTGCACCCACGCAGTTCAAACCTGTGTCGTTCAAGGGTCAACTGTACTGTTGGTTTCTTCTGCTTGGGATGTAGTGTGTTTCTGCATCTTTGGATTGGTGTCTTTCATTAGTTCTAGAAAAACTCTGGCCATGGTGTCTCAAAATTGCCTCTCCTCCATTCTCTATTCCCTCCTTCTAGGATGTCCATTAGACTTGTGTTCAACCTTCTCCTGTGCTTCATGCCTATTAATAGCCTTTGAATAATTTCTATCTCTTTATCTTTCTCTCTGTACTGCATTCTGATCATTTTTTTTTTTCATAAGTCTTGTCAGGTCAGTAATTCTCTATTCAGCTATATAAATCTGTGGATTAATCTGTCCATTGAGTTTTCAGTTTTAATGATTTTATACTGCTGTTGTTTTGTAATTCTCTTTGGCTAGTTTGCAAATCTTGCTGGTCATTTTCTTAAAGTCTCTTTTTGTTTTTTTGTTTTGATATTTCATATTTTATTATTTGAAATATTCTACATGTAGTAATATTCTATGTTTAAGAATATTAGATATTTGGTAATCAAGGGTGTAATTCTGTTATCATTTATGCCAACTCTCACTTACATTGTTTTTGTTTTCTTGTGTTTGAAAAAATTTTTTGTGTGAACTTATATTTGATACAATTTAATTTATAACAATATCGAGGGCTCAAACTGAGTGAGAGCTTTCCTACAGAGAGGATTTGTATTTCTTGTGTCCTGGAGCTTGGGATCAGGACTGACCTGAGACTGCTTATCAGTCTTTAAGGATCTTGACTTATTACACAAGTGTCAGGTTCAGCTGCTCCACCATGCGAGGGCCCTGGTGCTCAATCTCTGGTTCTAGAGGTCTGCTCTAGAACCTGCTCCCAGGGCAACCCTGACTTGTGTATGTGCTTGCCACTTACTATTTTGATGTTATATTTCCTTCCTTTTTTCCTTCCTTCCCTTCCTCCTTGTATATATGTATGTATGTGTGTGTATCTATGTACTTTCTTGGGATATTTTCTCTAAATTTTTGGTGGTCATAATGCATTGTAAGAGTGTTGTATTTACCTGGGATCTTGTTGTATTTTAGCAAGAAGACCTTGCAGAATATGTGCTATGAGCAGAAAAATTGATCTGTTTAGAGAATGTCCCCAGTTCCTTGTCTCCTTTCAGTTACAGCTAACTTGGGCCTAAGTGTAAAATGAGACCTGGGACTACTCTACTTTTGGTTTATGGGTTACAGGCGTACAATGGTGCCATGATACCCAGCACCCTTTCACATTCTACCTAATGATCTTTTTTTTGGATCGATCACCCTGAGGTCATTGGCCAGAGGTGTATCTTCAAAATATAGTACTGCATAGGTAAATGATGATTGTTTTTTTTTTTTTAAAGAAACAGATGGGACCCAATATTTGGATATTCAACTCTTTTAAAAGATATGTTTTTCAGCTAACATACATCATTTACAAGATTTCTTAAAAGAAAAAACATAACCTATTGCTTCTAAAATCTTTTTGTTCTTTTATCTCGGATATGATGTTGCCATCATTTGCTTCTTGAAAATCAAGCTTGAGTCTAATATTTATTTTTGCACCTAGTCACATCTAGCATGTAATAAGCTTTCCTGGAATTGAATCGCATCTTCTAGATGGTTTGGTAGAGATCTGGGTATGGCATTTACGGATGTTCCATCAAATAGCATTTTCAATCTCCTGACAGGTCACTCTTTAATTAGCAGAGTAGTTATTTGGTTCAAATTATAGATCCAAATCATGGACTTTAGGGATACTTTCTGAAAACTGCTTTCTTGTCCTAGTTCTAATCATTGACACTGCATCTTTTTCACATTATTGTTGAGCAGTTACTGTAATTACATGGGAGAGTCTCACAAGGATGGAAAGTGGAGATAGAAGTGGGTTTTATTTGGTGTTAATCAAGACAGTCTTTAGTGTTTTTGTTTCACTGGGTAGAGGCTATTGAAAGAAATGTGTGAGGCACTAAGTATTTCCCAATGAATAGTGTTAAGAGGGTCTTTCAATGTGAACATTTCCTAAATTTTATCTCTTAAAAAATAACCTTACGAAACAAATCAAAATTTCTTAGGGAAATTACAGAGCCTTTATATCAAGAAAATAGCAACAGGATGCATTGTAGAAGGTTATATATCATTCATTGCTCAGGTGCACAAGGAATGACAGGAAAGAATGTATCATCTGCTTTTTCTTGCTTTTAAGAGACTGTTCTGTTTTTTTAAAATCTTGCCTAGTGTTCTGATCCTCTTCGTTATAACCGTAGAAAATCTGATGAGCATTAGGTAGGCCATCTGCCCTAACTTCACAAATGAGGGAAAAGTAGAATTTACCTAGGGAACCTCATCTCTTTTCTGATGAAAAATGATAATTAATCCATAACTGGTTGAAATGTAATGTTGAGTGGGTGAATAGCAAAGGGCACGTGAGATTTGGGGAGCTGACTGCATGCTTCCTAAAACTCAGCATGTACAACACATTGTTTAAACACAAAAAGGTCCTCTGCTGGTTATCTGCCAGGGTCATGCAAGGTAAGAATAACTAAAATTTATATATTTAGGACAATTCTTGAGAAAGCCATCTCCTGTAGACTTTTAAGATGCTAAAGCAAACAAATAAATGTAAGAGCTATAGCAGGCGAAATTACTTAGGATATAAATGATTTCAACAAGCTTGGGAATTTACAAAATATAGGAAGCAGGATGTTTCTTGAGAATGTGGCCTAAAACACTTCCGACAAGGGCCAGGCTTGGGCTACTCTCTGGATATGTGTCCTAATCCATACTTCTTTAGGGAACTTCTCCTCAAACTGTCTATCTGAAAATCTCGTCTTTGGGAAGGATGCAGTGACCTTCTTCCTGCTGAAGTACAAGTGACTAATAAGCTTCATGGGTTTCCTCCTCTTGGTTTATAACTGGAGATAATCTTTAAGTCAATGGAAGGCAGCCGCAGTTGTGTAATAGCTAAGTGTCTCCTTTGAGGAGGTGGTGAAGAGTTCTAAGTGCTGTTTAGAGTTGTAAAGCTTTTCCTGTGGTGTATGTATGTAATATAGCATCCCCAGTTGCTGATGCTATGATGAGGCAGGTGAGACTGATGATGGACTTTATGCAGCCTTCTTGATGGGGCTTTGTAGGCAGAGCAGAGAGCCTGTGTAATTCATCTTTGTATTGTTCATTCTAATTCATTGCCTGGTGCAAGGTAGAAGCTCTGTAAGTATTGGCTGTTGGATGGAGGTCAACCTGGGACCTGTCAACAGGGCTGGGGTATCTGGGAATGAAGAAGGTGGAAGTATACACACAGGTGCCTAGACGTCTGCTTCCACTTCATCCTAGGTCCTCACCTTTACCAGGAGGCTGGGTACTGCAGGCTTTGTGCTCCAATTAAGTGGGCACATCCCCCTCTTTCCTGTAGGTCCCTAAGAGGCCAAGTGGACCAGAACTCCAAATGACAGCTTTTTTTCCCTCCAGTTCTTAAGTCGGTGGCTTTCTGAGCCTTGGATTGATCAGGACACAGAGGAAGCTTTGTTCCCTCAGGAGGCTGTTGCTGAGGATAGTTTGTGCCAATCTACTGATCTTTCCCCTAGCCTTCACTCTCAATATGGCAAATTTCCAGATGTGTGACATTTTTATTATTCTAGGGAAAAAAACCCTTTAAATGCCTTTTGAAGTGGAGGAGAAGAGGACAGAGTGGTTTGGCTTGGGTCCTATAGCCATATCATAATGAGTCTTTATTTAGGCATGTATCCATGGAGTAATGAATCCAGGAGGGACAAAAGTTAGTTATTTCTCTTAGGTACCTGACAAGTTCTGTTTTATACCTGGAGGTAAAGTTCAAGATGCATGTTCATAACCAAAAACTTCTGCATCTAAAAGAGGGTATTAGGCCTAGCCCACTAACTAATAACAGAGCTGGATTAAGTGACTTTCTGTGACTGAGGAAAGGAGTATTGACTGCATTTGCCTTCCTAATTCCTGCAGACACTAAAAATGTGTATCAGCTCCACTACATCCTGCCAAATCTTTCTACCCAAGCACAAGAGGATGCTGTACAAAATCTGAGTCTTTCTTGTACCTGGTTTGTGGTTATGAAAGGTTATTAAGCCTAAGGACCTCTTTACAATGTGTCCCCAGCCTAAAACCCCCCACTTACTTAAAATCTCTTTATCCCAAATGTCTACAATATCAGTCGTAATGATACCTTTTCATGTTCATTTGTTTAGATATGCCACACTTCTGCAGGCCTTTGGCAACCCTCCTGGACTAGGCTGCTCTTGTTAATCACATGGATGTTGTGAGTATTATGTTCACAAGTGGATGTAGACAAGATATTTTTATTTAACTATAAATCTTCACCACATGAGCTACTCATGCTTAGCAAAAATATATTAAGCATTTGTGATCTGGAGTTTCATTAATCTCAAGGATTACGCTGCTTGTTCATTGGTTAAATAATGTGGTTTCAGTATCTTCCCTTAATCTTATTGACTTTTTGTGAAAGAACTTTTGACACAAAGCTGTGTCCCAGAATGTTTTGACATAGAGGTAGCTGCTGAATTTAATTTGCGATTGTGGATTCATTTCATCTTGTATGCTTTTACGTTATAGGTTTCTTAATGCCGTCAATGTGAAAGTGCTTCAGATGGCTTTGAGCCCTAATTTGTGGTTCTGTTCACTGAAGATAAGCGGCAATTTTTTGTTGATTTTACTTTCCTATGGATCACCAATAGGCCTAAATAACCTCCTTAGTTGTACTGGCAGGAATGAGTAAAAAGACACGGGATAAGGAGGAGGGAAGGAAAAAAGGAAAGAAAGAAAGAGCGAGCAAGTATGAGAAAGAAAAAGAGGAGGGAAAGAGGAAAGAAAGAGAGAAGTGTCTTGGGAAGGTGATATAGGTCACTAATTACTTTAGAGTTGCAAGCTTTCTGCACAATAATTTATTTGTAAGCCCAGAGTTAGAAAGGGACCATCTTCAGAATCTCAAAAGCAAGTATATAGTGGGCTTGTGTGGCTGGTCAGCACCACTTCTCTCCTCCCTAACTTTAATGATCAAAGGATGAGAAAGTTGTCAGATCTCTTTCTGGATCTTAAGTCAGTCTCCTGTGTGACTGATTTGAAGAGTCATAGTGAAAATCTCCCAACATAAAGCAAAGGACATCTGACCAGCAAAGTCTTTGGGAGTTAAAACAGAATGAGAGGCTAGAAAGAATTGATGATGAAAATACTTCTTTCAAAGAGAGAAGCATCTCAGAAAAATCCACAGAACCACAGAATCTTAGACAGCACTCTCAGATGATTATATTAGTCGTGTTATTTGTGCTTTTTTTTTTTTTTTTTTTT
>NW_016107342.1:6170425-6188759 GCF_001604975.1 Cebus imitator | reverse complement strand
AGCAGCATTTCAGATGGAATGCAGGGAACCTGGGACAAATTTTCCTTCTTTTCTGCCCTTTGACTTTAGGTGCTGGAAAGGGAGTCGGTGAAGCCAGAGTAAATCTGTTTCACTTCAAAATCATAACTGGGCATTGCTGTTGATTTCTCCTCCCTTTGGGAAACTCTTAGAGAATATTTCTGGGAACCATAGAGAGTGGGTGTCTCAAGAGCATCAGAACCACTAAGTTGAAATACATTCACACGTTGGTCTGTAAGGTATAGTCCTAGATGTATTACCGCAGGATTAGCAGAACTTCTTGGGGCACTTGCTTCAATTGATGTTGACTTTTTGTAGAGTCCTTTTCTTTGCTAGAATCAAGGAGAAGACGAGGTCAGAGAATGTTCTTTCTACCTTCATTGTGCTTTGGTGTCAGTATGGAGAAGCGCAGGGAGAGCTAAAAGAGTGAAATGAAGAAAATCTATTTAGCAAATATTTATTGCATGCCTACTTGGACTCACCTTTCATGTACCATGATTTGGTTTCGGTTTGGGCAAAAGGAAAGGGACACAGAAAGGTACATAGGTTAACGACAAGTGGAACATGATTGCTTAGGTCCTTTCTCCAGGCAAGGGGTTAGAGGCAGCTTGATTTCTCAATCCCTGGCAGCTCTAGTGGGTGCAGGGCCAAAGCCCCACATTTTGCCTCCCTCTTCTTTTCCACAGATGGAAGTGAAGTGAACTCATTGGCAGCTATACACCAAGGAGGAGAAAGGCTTTGAAGCGCTTTTAGAGCTACTTAGCAAGGAGAGTTACTGCTAAAGACTGGGGACAACGTATTTCCATCTTACAGATGTGCAGTTTGTTAACTGCGCTTGGCCTTGCCCCATTAAATTAGCCTTCCGTTCGTGGTAGCTTGTTGAATGAATTGCTAGGGCTCTGCGTCATTGCTGCTTGGCAGGCAGTTTAGTAGGACACTTTGGTAGCAAGCACCAAAACAGAATACAGAGACTTAGAGTGTCTCAAAGTCTGCCCAAAGCCCTCAGCTCCTGGGAACTGATGCTATTATTTATTTATTAAAATTTTTTTTCTATGGTGCATTCCATTGTAGTGACAGACCAAGAACAATTATGGATCAGGAACCGTACTGCTTATTTAATTATATTTCAGAGTTTTATTTTTACTAGGTTCTAGATCTCCAGTGAATTAAGTGGCCCACCGCCTCTCATTTCTATGTATGTCTGGGTTGCTTCCTCTTGAGCCAGACTTAGGATTTAAAGGGTCCCATAGACTCTTATTCAGGACAGTGAATGTCTTTGGCTACAGAGATTCTAAACTGCAAAGTAACCTTGGGAAACTGGGGCTCTGTGGTCAGTTTAATGAGGTACTAAGACCCAGGAAAAGTACTAAGGCTCTGTGGTCAGTTTAATGAGGTACTAAGACTCAGGAAAGGTACTAAGCAATATATTCATTAATATCATTTTATTAATAATCACTGGGTCTTAGTATCTTTCCTTCTTTTCTGCCCTTTGACTTTAGGTGCTGGAAAGGGAGTCAGTGAAGCCAGAGTAAATCTGTTTCACTTCAAAATCATAACTGGGCATTGCTGTTGATTTCTCCTCCCTTTAGGAAACTCTTAGAGAATATTTCTGGGAACCATACAGAGTGAGTTTCTCAAGAGCAACAGAACCACTAAGTTGAAATACATTCACACGTTGGTCTGTAAGGTATAGTCCTAGATGTATTACTGCAGGATTAGCAGAACTTCTTGGGGCACTTGCTTCAATTGACATTGACTTTTTGCAGAGTCCTTTTCTTTGCTAGAATCAAGGAGAAGAGGAAGTTAGAGAATATTCTTTCTACCTTCATTGTGCTTTGGTGTCAGTATGGAGATGCACAGGGAGAATGTATGTGAGCTAAAAGAGTAAAATAAAGAAAATCCATTTAGCAGGTATTTATTGAATGCCTGCTTGGTGCCAGATGCTGTAGATATGGTAGTGAACAAATCACTGTTCCTGTTCTCTGGGGATATGTTGTGTTGAGGGGAGAGGAAAGACCAACAGACAATATGTTTCTCATGGTGGCAAATGCTGTACAAAAACAAATAAATGAAGGAGGGTGAGGAAGAAGGAAGGAAGAGAAGGCAAAGCAAGCCGGCAGGGAAGCAGGTTGGGGAATGCTGGGGTTATTATTTTGTGAAGTACGTTTCCGAGAAGCGGACATTGAGCAGACATCTGAAGAAAGGAGAGCGAGCCCTGTGTAGTTGAGCTGGAGAAGGATCGGGCATAGGGCTCAGTGGGATGGAGTCAGCTTCTCCCTGCGGCTCTTCTCTGCAGTCACATCTTACTACCTCAGCCGCTTCTGATTTGTAAGTTGGCTATTCTCATTTTAACCATAGTTTTATGAGGTGGCCACTATTAGATGAAAATTATGCCTAGAATGTACTTTATTAAAGCAGTTCTTGCTGTTTTTGTTGTTAAGCTCCAAATCCATCATATCTCAATTACATGGAATTCTGATTTTTTAGAAGGCTGCAAAAAAGACTCTAGCTTACCAAACTCTTTATCGCTTCTAAGGTATCTATAGGCCTGGAAAACTATTCCTTGGGGGATGGGAATGCTCACATAAATGTAGAGTTGTTTTACTGCCCCTGCAATTCAGATCGCTAGAGAGTATTCATCTGAAATAAAAGTAGGTTTGCTTGGGGATAGATTTCAATCAGTGATATAACTTGAAGTTATGCCAACAACCCCATTCTCTCATAGTATATGATGTGGCAGAGGGAAAAGTTGGTATAGGAGGAGGCAAAGGAATGCAAGAGCTTTGCATTAGTCAAATCTGGAAGCAAGCCAGGATCCATCTTGAGACCGTGTAGTCAATCTGGGTTGTCAATCACTGTCTACCAGCCCAGGGCTACTTGATCAAGGTCTTTGGAATTGTTGTGCTGGAGTGAAGAATAGTGAGGCATGCAAGGTTAAGAATACACTATATTCATAAAATATTTTTAAAACAAAGTTATTTTAGAATCATGGAAAATATTTACAGCAACCATCAACTGTTTGAAGATTACTTGTAGGGCCGGGTGCAGTGACTCATGCCTGTAATCCCAGCACTTTGGGAGGCTGAGATAGGCAGATCACTTGAGGTCAGGAGTTCAAGACCAGCCTGGCCAATATGGTGAAACCCCGTCTCTACTAAAAATACAAAAATTAACCGGGCATGGTGGTGCATGCCTGTAATCCCAGCTACCTGGGAGACTGAGACACGAGAATTGCTTGAACCTGGGAGGCAGAGGTTGTAATGTCAAGATTGCGCCACTGCTCTCCAGCCTGGATGAGAGAGCAAGGCTTTGTCTCAAAAAAAAAAAAAAAAATGACTTGTAGTTATGACTGATTTCCCCAGGTTCCCTTTATAATGTCAATTGTAAACTATTTTTTTGTAAGTTTTGGGAATTCCTTTGTTAAAAGGATATTGTTTAGTGAGCTTTGTGTGTATATTTAAATATGGGTAGGTATAAATAAAGAAATGTATATTTTTGACCGGGCACAGTGGCTCACACTTGTTATTCCAGCACTTTGAGAGCCCAAGGTGGGTGGGTCACCTCAGGTCAGGAGTTCAAGACCAGCCTGGCCAACATGGTGAAACCCCGTCTCTACTAAAAATATAAAAATTAGCCAGGGATGGTGGCAGGTGCCTGTAATCCCAGCTACTCTGGAGGCTGAGGCAGAAGAATCACTTGAACCCAGGAAGTGGAGGTTGCAGTGAACCGAGATCGTGCCACTGCACTCCAGCCTGGGCAACAGAGTGAGACCCTGTCTCAAAAAAAAAAAAAAAAAAAAAAGAAAAACCTAAAAAAAAAAAAAAAAAAAAAAAAAAGGAAAAAAGTGTATATTTTTTTCCAAACGATTTCTATGGAGGCTTAAAACATTTTTAAAGAAAGAAGTAGGAAGCATCAGAAATGAAATGAGAGATAATTTACTAAGAGCCAGAGCTGATATCCTCTGTCATATTAAGGGGACAATTTACTTGATTCTCCCTGCCATCCCTCCCCACCTCAGGCTGGGAGTGGGACCTTTTCTCTGTGCTTCCAGAATATCCCATGGATTCCTAATCATAGTCATGGCTACCTGCTAATACAGTATCTTTCCATGACATTCTGGAGGGCTGACACTGTGTCCTTGAGCTTAAAATTACCAGCAGTTTGCATGGTGGCTGACACGTCATAGGGGCTTTGAGTATGTTTATTGACTACATAGAAGAATGAATGAGTTATTAAGATTTATATCTTATTTGGAACTTTCTGGCAACCAAAGCAAAAATAAAATGTATTGGTTTCACAGTTTCACATGCATATAAGTCTAAACAGAGCATTATTTCAGAAGTTACATTTTTCTCTCCTTGGTGCTAAGTTTCTGAAAGTATCTGATGAAACATGGTATAAAGGCAGTGAGTTTCATAAGAAATATCATTTTCAGTATTTCATAAGCTACCAGTGCCCTGGACTAAATGAAAGAATTACCACGGCTTTTGATAGTACCTTACAGCCAGAGGCCAACTCCAGCATCCAAAGATTCCGAGTCTTCATTAGCTGCTTAGCAGATTCACCATTAGAACATCTCATTCCCAGATGGCAATGGGTCCACGAGCCATCTTATTTTATGTCGCTGGATTTTATTTTCATGATTGCAACTATCTAATAGATACTCTACTGAAAGATTTTACCGTGTTCATGGGCTGAAGCATTAGGTGAAGTGTACGAATTAAGGAAAAACATCCAATAGAAAACAAATTGTGAGGATGCTGCATTTCAGAAGGGTATGGCTCCTCCAGATTCTGCAGAGGCATTTGCCCTCGCTGAATTAAAAGCTTTGTGAGAAAATAATTATTTTGTGAAAACAAATGTGAATACTGGTGAAAGTAAGCTAATGAATATTGGCCCAATTAAAAAATATTTTTAGGCAGCTTCTTCTATGAAGAAGGAACAGTGCTAGTAAGTACAAAGATGTAGTTGCTGAAGGAAAGACGATTGATTGATTTTTGCTGTGTATATATGGGCTGAGATAGAGAAAGAGGACAGAGAGGAAAATTAAAAATCCTTTGATCCAGCAACAATAATTCTTCATTTAAATGTTTTGGATGGATGCATTTCCTTTTAAGTTGGATAATAAATTAGTAGAGAAAGGCAATGAGTAGTTGTGTTCTGAATTCCAAGGCAGTCTAAGGAGAGAGTGAAGACAGCAGACATTTATTGAGCATCTGCTGTTTTCTAGGCATTGTGTAAAGGGTTTTAGTTATTTTTTTTCTTTGAACTTTATAGTAATCCTATGAGTCAAAGAGGGGGAACTGGATGTGTGAGGTTAATTAAATAGTTAAGCTCATGCAGTTAGTGTATATGTCAAAGCCATGATTGAATCCACTTAAGTGTGTTCCAAAGTTCAGGCTGCTATTATTTTATTTTTAAGATACTCCAGTGGTTTTCTATTTGCAAGTAAGCGACCTACAGGGGCTTCGGAGAGATTGCAAAGGGCTCATTTAAGTGTACATCTGGCTTATCTATGTATAAGAAAATATGAATCTCTGAAATATATGTATGTCTCTATTTTAAAAATATGTAAGTATTTCAAATTTTACCAATTAAAATTTTATTTAAAAACATTTTGTCTAGAAAATAAATTCAACAAGAGCAGAGATTTTTGTATATTTTATGTGATATAATTGACGTGCTTAGAACCATGCACAGCATAGCAGATGCTCAATAAATATTTATGCATACAAGAGTGAAACAATCCTTATAGTTCTTTAAATACACCAGAGTTTATTTAATCAAATTTTCATTAGTAGATATTTAGATTATTTTTATTTTTTCTTTCATAAACAACACATCTGTACTATAAATAAATTCCTATACATATATCTTTGCACCTTACAAAGAAATATTCAATTATTTTATTATAAAAGTTTACTGGAAGTAAACTTGCTGGGTCAAAGGAATATATATTTTGAATTTTAATACAACCTTTCTGGGGCAATTTGGTACGATATATCAATGCTACTACCTTTAATACCATGTAAAATTATCTGTTTCACTTCAACCTGGCTGACACTAGGAGTTAATCTTTTCACTCTTTACAAAGTATCATTAAATTCCAAAATTCAGAAGGCTTATTGCTTCCTCTGAGTCTCTATAAATATATTATTCTGCTTAGAAGCTAGAATAATATCCTGTGGCTTCTTTCCTCCTCAGTTGAGTTTGTGTGATGACATTATTCAATGAAATTACTTTTTTAAAAAACACAAATTACATTCTCTTTTCTATTCTCTGAACTCTTGTTTGAATATATGGATTCAGACTTTTGTCATTGGTAAATATGAGCCTAAGGAGAGAAAGGAAGTCTAGAATTAGTTGCACATTATTAGCAAGGGGAATCTGACCACTTGCTGAGAAACAATTTATGTATTGCTGAACAGCACTCCATGTGATTTCTTGTGCTAGGCCCAACCAGGCCCAACCAGTTTGAATGAAGGTGACTCCATAGTATGTTCATGTTGGCCATTAAAGATGTAGAGAAGAAGCTACTGACTTTGATCTTTGCCACATAAGCAGTGCAGATGTGGATGGGAAAATCCTTGTGTGGCCAACAGATCTTTCCACCCAGCAAATAAAGAAAAGAGCATTGGCCTTTTGCATAGGTTTTCAGCAGAGGAGGTTTTCTTTTTTTAAGTAACACGGGGTCTTGCTCTATCACACAGGCTAGAGTGCAGTGGTATGATCATAGCTTACTGTATCATTGACCTCCTGGGCTCAGGTGATCGACCTCCTCAGGCTCCCAAGTAAGTAAGTGGCTGGGACTACAGGGATGTGTACCACACTTGGCTCATTTTTGATTGCTTTTTGTAGAGATGGAGCCTTGCTATATTGCCCAGGTTAGTCTTGAACTCCTGAACTTCCTGGCCTCAAGCAATCCTTCTACCTTGGCCTCCTGAAGTGCTGGCACTACACAGGTATGAGCCACCGCACATGGCCATTAGCAGAGAACTTTAAGAACACGCAGAAGAATGTGTTCAACATTCTCCAAAACAATCTTGGCAGTTTTATAAAGCAATATTCTCTTCTGTCTTATGCACATGAGGACTATGTAAACTATATTCCCCTTGCTGTTTACGAGGAAGTTCAGAACCAAATGTAAATCTTAATAGCTCATTCATTCATTTATTCAGTAAGGATACATGGAAGCCCTATGACATGCAGCACCGTGAAGTGCTGGCAGTCCTGAACTCAAGGTTACAGCATCAGCCTTCCAGAAAAGTGGTTCGAGTTCCAGCTCGGGAAGGAACGGTTTATTGCCTCCTGGAGTCCCTATACTTTGGATGCTTGCCCTGGAAGGGGAGAGCACAGCTTTTCCCATGAAACATAACCCATTCTCCACTAAACTTATTAGCACTAGAAAGGGGGCAGCTCATTTTCCTCTCAGGTGTACTCAAAGGCTGCTGTTGTCCAAGGGTGAAGGGCCCTTGGTGGCTTGATTAGCACACAGCCTGGCCTGTGCTGATTTTCAGATGGAGACCATCAGATACAATCTGCCGCTTCATTAGGTTGGCACTTTTCCTGCCCCATCTTGTAATAATGCCACTGGAGCACTTAATAATTTTAGGTAAATGCTGTAAGCATACGCTTCAGAGGCAACCTAGGGTCAGTGGTGACAGCTAGCAAGGCAAATCTTTTCTCATTCCCTGCACTGTTTAAAATATAACAAGCAAAGAGGCATCATAATGGGGAAAGTATAAGTATTAGAGGAGCAGAACTTACAGCAATGCAACGACTTTAAAAAAAATCTCTCATTCAAATTTGCAGTGTTTCAACATCAAGGGGGCCATGAAATAAATGGGATGATTATTATGGACTTACAAAAGAGAGCTTGTTTATCTTAGAGAAGAGAAGACAGAGAGAGGACTTAAGTATTTGAAGATAATGTAATATGGATCATAGTTACAAACTCCTCTCCATTTCCCATGAAAATGGGAGACAGATAAGTCTTACATTGGTTCAAGAAGGAATTAGGTTAGAGTGTAAGAAGCACTTCCTAGGGACTGGAAAAGCCCATGGGTGGGAAGAAGAGAAGACTTAACTCTTTTTACAATTTCTTGCTTCCTTCCTTTCTTTATGTTGATTGGGGGCGGATTTTTTTTCTTTACTGGAACTGAATTCCAGAAGTAGTTTATTGGGCTGACACCAGGCTCTGTATAAATTCACGGATGTGTATAACCTCCTCCCAGAGGACCATGTGCATGTGGGAGGGATTGGACAGGTTGTTCTATATTTCCTAGGTGACAAGCTGTGGTGGGAAAGGGCTGTGGACTCGAGTGTTTGGCTTGTAGCCCACACCTAACACCATTTTTTCTCGGTCAGTGCTGGTGTTGCCAAGGCAATGAGTGAGCTTTTGGCTCAGTGCTTTGCATGACACGGGGCTCCCTTAAAGAACCAAAGTGTGGGGAGTGCCTTCAGGGCAGGGCTGCTGGGAAGTGGCAGGGTGAGGAGGCTTCCTTCTGTCCCCATGATTCCCTCACGTAGGTTAGTGCTAAGTGAGGTCTGGAGAAGGTAGATGGGAGAAGTCTCATAGAGAGTTGAACTTGTAGGAATCGGGGGTGGCTGTTCAGGGCATGGCAACTGAATCCTTGATCCTCGGGGACTTAGGTAGATCTGACTCACACCTGCTGGACCATGAGGGCCAATGTCCCTTCCACACTCTTAGATTCAAATAATTTCTTTAAGCTCATCCTTGTATTTAGAATGCTAGTACTTTAGTAGCATTGGTGTTATATTTTCCACACTGGCTGAAAGAAGGTTTTTTCTCACTTTTATGATTGGGTGACCAAGAAAATAAAGGCCTGGTGAATTTTCACAAAATCCAGCATCATGGCACAAGTTCTTTCTCTCCATCCTTGAATTTTCTTTCTCCAGAGAAAACTTTTCTCCATTTGTTCTATCTTAGATCATTAGTTAGGTATAAAAGATGAGAGGAAGCTGCAGTTTGCAAAAATAAACACTTTAGAAGGAGTTTGGCCAAAACATAAAGAAAAAAGAATGTTTAGATGTCCCATCTGCAAATATTATGATAGAGACACATATTTATTTGGTGCCTACTGTGTGTTACTAGGTACTGATAGATAACAGTAACAAAGTCCCTGTCCTCATGGAGCTTACCTTCTAATGTGAAAGGCCAACAAAAATCATCAGGTGGTGGTGAGTAATGAAGAAACCACTAAAACCGGATAAGAGATTGACAGGGTAGAATTTTTTTTAGATAAGCTGGTCTCGGCAGGCCTTTCTGACTAAGTGACATTTGGGCAGAGAGCTAAGTGAATTCAGGAAGTAAGCCATGTGACTATCTGGGGCAGAGCATTCGAGGAGATGGAAACTGTGTGTGCAAAGGTCCTGAGGCAGGGCCCCAATGTATTTGATGCATCCACATGGAGTACAGAGGGGAGAGAAATCGAGGAGATAGCCAGGGTTCATCACATTGATTTGCTAGTAAAGGAAGCAGTCTTACCTTGTCTGCAGTGTTCTTGCCCTGCAGTTTTTTCTGAGTACCTTTGCATGTGCCAATCAGGTAATGACCTCCTTGAAAGCCTTGTTGAATGTGTTTGCTGGTTTCAGTGCACAGGCAAGTTAGCCCTGACAGTTCATCCATAAAGAAATTTAAAAGGACTGTGCAAAGGAATTTGGAATATCTGCGGTAGGTTTATTAGGCTTATCACAAGAGACTTCATTTTATTTAGATGTTGCATTTTAAAAAAATAAATAAAATGACTACGGGCTTCTGCCTATTTATTATTTAAATAGTAATTCGTAAACATGGTAAAAATGCAAGTCTTACAAAAAGGTATTTAGTGAAAGTAGGTCTCTCCTGCTTCCCTGTACTTCTTTCTAGAAGCATATTACTTTTTTAATAGTAAAAAGAAAAAAGTAAGAAAGATTTCATATAACAAATGCAAAATAACATGGCAGAAATAAATTCAACATATCAGTAATTCAGAAACTATGGACACATTACATTCACTTGGAATGCAAAATGTTGAATGGCTTTACAAATCTGATTCATTGCTATGTAATTCCTAATGACATTTCCAGAATAACAGAACAAAATGATAGAAAATATATAAAAGATATAGAAAATAAAAGACACACCAAACAATTAAAAAAAAAGCTGACATGGTAATCCTGATACCAGAGACAAAGGGAACAATTCATAGCGAATTGTTAGCAGGTTCTTGGTTATGTTCTTAGAATGTAAATACTCCTCTTTTTATATAAATATTAAGATTGTGACCATATATGTTGCTTTGCATCTTGCAGGTCTTGGAGCACTTCCATATTAGTAAGCTTGGAGCTGCCTAATTCTTGTTAATGTTTAACTATAGGAGGAGATTGTAGTCATTCCCACTTTGATGGACATTAAGGTTGTTGTATCTTTTGTTGTAACAATCAATATTGTGATGAAAATCCTTATACATTTGTTAAGTGTATCTATAAGAAAAATTCCTGGAAGTGGATTGGAAGCAAAGGGGAAATGTATATAGATACCTACTTCCCAAATTCTGTTCATATACATTCTGCCATGGCCAAGCGTCCCGTTTCTCACATCCTCATCAACACAGGGTGTTACTGTTCTTTTGTATTTGCAATATCATTGAAAAATCCAATTTCATTGTAGTTTAACTCACATTTCTTTCCAAGTTAAGTTGAATTCAGAGATAAAAAATATTGCATTTTGGTCAAGGAATGCTGTTTGTAGTAACCCTGATTCTTTGAAATTTATTGGGACTTCCTGAAAACCTAGTACATGGTTAATTTTATGAATACTCCATGTACTTAAAAAAAAAAAAAGAATGTTAATTATGTCCATAGGGAGTAAGGTTTTAAGCATATTTTTAGATTCATCTTGCTGGTCACGTTGTTCATATCATCTGTAGTCCTACCAACTTTCCACTGTGGGATTTTCCATTTCTCCTTATAGTTGTCAGTTTTTCCTCTAAAGTTTTGCAGGCTGTGTTGTTTAGGGACATCTTCTTAGTGCATTGCCACTATGAATTGTTCCCTTTGTCTCTGATACCCAGTATTACCATGTTGGCTTTTTTTTTTTAAAAAAGTGTTTGGTGTATCTTTTTCNGAAAAAGATACACCAAACACTTTTTTAAAAAAAAAAAGCCAACATGGTAATACTGGGTATCAGAGACAAAGGGAACAATTCATAGTGGCAATGCACTAAGAAGATGTCCCTAAACAACACAGCCTGCAAAACTTTAGAGGAAAAACTGACAACTATAAGGAGAAATGGAAAATCCCACAGTGGAAAGTTGGTAGGACTACAGATGATATGAACAACGTGACCAGCAAGATGAATCTAAAAATATGCTTAAAACCTTACTCCCTATGGACATAATTAACATTCTTTTTTTTTTTTTAAGTACATGGAGTATTCATAAAATTAACCATGTACTAGGTTTTCAGGAAGTCCCAATAAATTTCAAAGAATCAGGGTTACTACAAACAGCATTCCTTGACCAAAATGCAATATTTTTTATCTCTGAATTCAACTTAACTTGGAAAGAAATGTGAGTTAAACTACAATGAAATTGGATTTTTCAATGATATTGCAAATACAAAAGAACAGTAACACCCTGTGTTGATGAGGATGTGAGAAACGGGACGCTTGGCCATGGCAGAATGTATATGAACAGAATTTGGGAAGTAGGTATCTATATACATTTCCCCTTTGCTTCCAATCCACTTCCAGGAATTTTTCTTATAGATACACTTAACAAATGTATAAGGATTTTCATCACAATATTGATTGTTACAACAAAAGATACAACAACCTTAATGTCCATCAAAGTGGGAATGACTACAATCTCCTCCTATAGTTAAACATTAACAAGAATTAGGCAGCTCCAAGCTTACTAATATGGAAGTGCTCCAAGACCTGCAAGATGCAAAGCAACATATATGGTCACAATCTTAATATTTATATAAAAAGAGGAGTATTTACATTCTAAGAACATAACCAAGAACCTGCTAACAATTCGCTATGAATTGTTCCCTTTGTCTCTGGTATCAGGATTACCATGTCAGCTTTTTTTTTAATTGTTTGGTGTGTCTTTTATTTTCTATATCTTTTATATATTTTCTATCATTTTGTTCTGTTATTCTGGAAATGTCATTAGGAATTACATAGCATGAATCAGATTTGTAAAGCCATTCAACATTTTGCATTCCAAGTGAATGTAATGTGTCCATAGTTTCTGAATTACTGATATGTTGAATTTATTTCTGCCATGTTATTTTGCATTTGTTATATGAAATCTTTCTTACTTTTTTCCTTTTGACTATAAAAAATTCCAACCTTCTGTTGCATTATCAAGTTTTCTCTTATTCTTCTTTTCTAAGTTTTCTCTTATTCTTCTTTACTCCCTGTACCTAATTGGAAGCTGTATTAATTTCCTAGGGCAACTATAACAAAGTAAAACAAGCTGGGTGGCTCAGAACAATAGAAATTTATTGTCTCATTGTCCTGGAGGTTAGAAGTCTGAAATCAGGGTGTCAGTAAGGCCATGCTTCCTCTAAGATCTGCAGAGAAATCTTTCTTCTCCTCTTTCCAGCTTCTGTTGGCTTGCTGACAGTCTTTGGTGTTCCCTGGCTTGCAGCTGTGTAACTCCAGTCTTGTCTGCACAGTGAGTTCGTAGCTGCTGGAGAGAAAATAGTACTAATTTGGAACTCTCACACCTGTACTGTTACAATAATTAACTGATAATGTTGAGACTTGGTCTGCTATCATTTACCTTATAGATTCCTGTATATGTAACCCTGCTGTGTATTGGAAACTTGTGCTCAGCTTTTAAAAAATACTGGTGTTCTGGCCAACTTAAGACCAGTTAAGTTTGAATCTTGGTTGGTGTGGCTCTGGACATTGGCATTTATTAAAAGCTCCCCAGGTGATTTCATCATGCAGCCAGGGTGCATCGGGGTAGACAATCTGGACAAATGTATGTTGAACATCAGCTGGGTGCAGCTGGCTCTGCACTGGGCCTGGGAGGCGCACCTGAAGAAGGCCCATGTGCAGCCTCCTTGCTTTTTCCAGGAATGGGATCCTGTGGCATTTATGAGGGTCTTACACCAGGGCTCAGTTAATATTTGTTAACTGGTTGATTGAATTGCAGATCACTGATAAGGGGCCTGGGATACCAGTGAAAGAAATTATGAGTGAGAAGGGAATTGGAGGGTGCCAGCCGAGTATTAAATTAGGGTAACTGGATAGGAGATACTGCATCCTTAAAATGCAAACCTTGTTTTTGCCAGTTTCTTTTGTGTTTGTTGTATATAATGCTCATCAAAGTCTCCCCCCATAGACAACTCTTTCTTATTTCTTGTCTTTTTTAAAAAATATGTGCTAATTTTAGACACAGGATCTCTCTATTTTGCCCAGGCCAGCCTTGAACCCCTGGGCTCAAACAGTCCTCCCAACTTAGCTCCCCAAGTAGCTGGGACTAAAAGTGCATGCTACTGTACCCAGCTTTCTGCCCTTTGAACTAAATATATTTTTTTAATCGGCTTTTTCCTTCTTCATTTGACTACAAGCTACATATTTTAATTATATTCTTTAGGGAGTACTCTTATTTTTAAAACTTAATAAACTTTTTACTTTACAGTAGTTATGGATGTGTGGAAAAGTTGAAAAGATAGTATGAAGAGTTCACGTATACCTCACACTCGGTTTCTGCTATTATTCACATCTTACACCAGTATGGTACATTTTTCACAATTAATGAGCCAATAACGGTACATCCATATTTATTCAGATTTCCTTAGTTCTTTTCCTTTTTTTCATTATCTCTCCCACAATCCCATCGAGGATATTATATTTATGCACTACACTTTAAAAAATATGCACGAATCCATTTATTTCCCAGCCAAGTTTAACTATTCTAATTGGTAGCTTTCTGTTTCTATAAGATGAGGCCATTAACACACTCTAATTGTCACTTTGTTTTTCCATCTCAACTTCTTGGCTCATTGTAGGTAAACCTTTTTTTAGGACAATGAGTTTATCATCTGGGCAGGGAGCTTCAGTGAGCAATGGTAGTTCTTCTTGGTCTTCTAATGCTGAAAACTACAAGTCTACACCATGTTTTGACTATACAATTTGAAAAGTTTAGAAATTTGTGTTCTATAATTGCAACATATGATGAAAAAAAAAAAAAAAAGAAATCACACCACCATTACCCTAAAATAATGACAAGGGAAATTAGCTGTGGGCAACAATAACTTGTCTTATCAATCGCAGAAGTTCTAGACCAGATCTCTCCTTCCAATTGTCTCTTCTGAGAAGCATAAAGACAGAATCATCATGAGATGCAGTAAATAACCCCCACAGAGTTTAATTGTTTTTAAATTGCAATTATAACTAATTAAATGCTAAGATGTGAACAGCTGCACAAGAATATTTAACAGATTTCTTGGCATCATCCCCACTTTTAATATTACTTTTAAAAGGCTAGCTATGGAAATACATAGTGAGTGGTTATTTTATGCTTCTCACATCAGAAACTGAAAAAGCAACCTGGAAATTGGCAATGAAAGGATTCTCTGGTTTTTCTAAGTCTCTCATTTTAGGTCTCTCTAGCCAGTGAAGAGCCACAGAACTGAGCATAATTGAGTAAGTGTGGTCAGCAGGTCCTGAGAGATGAGATGAGATCAGTTCAAACTGCCTGATAAGGGAGGTCTTTGTGGCAGATTCTTTCATTTAACATATATATATTAAGCTCCTACTGTATACTCATCACTATGTTAGAACTAAGCCCCCAGGGCAACATAGATGACTTTTGCCTCAGAGGAGGTTGTAGTATGGTGTGGGAGATAGATTGGTTCATCAATGGCTTCAGCTTAATGCAGAGAATGGCAACTATGGCCTGTGAGCTGAAGCCAGGCTTCTGCCAGTTTCTGTATGGCTCATGAGTTCTGAATGATTTTTATGAAGAAGAAAGAAAACAGTAATTGGGATGGGGTCTTTGGGCACTGTCTCTTTTTGGCATTTCTGTCCAATGTGGAGCCTCTATCTGGCCCTTTAGATGAAAGACTAGTTTTTCTCTTTTTTATTTTATTTTATTTCATTTTTTTTTGAGGCAGAGTCTTCTCCTATCACCAAGCTTAGAGTGCAGTGGCGCGATCTCAGCTCACTGCAATGTCCACCTCCCACGTTCAAGCGATTATCCTGCCTTAGCCTCCCAAGTAGTTGGGATTACAGGCACCCGCTACCATGCCTGGCTAATTTTTGTATTTTTAGTGGAGACAAGGTTTCACCATGTTGGCCCTACTGGTTTTGAACTCCTGGGCTCAAGTGATCCACCCACTTCAGCCTTATAAAGTGCTGGAATTACAAGCATGAGCCACTGTGCCTAGCCAAGACTAGTGGTATTTTATAAGTAAGAATCACAGCATACTCATGAGGCTATGGGAACACAGAGGAGGGACAACAAAACCTTACTGGGAAAATTAGAGAGGCCACCCCCAGAAGAGGAGATACTGTAGAAACAGACATTTAGTGCCTTTTCCACTTGACGTGCCTTCAAATACACCAACTTTCATATCTTCCATCCCCGATTTTTATTTAAGATTTGGCTGTTCTTTCTACTGTTCACTCTGAAACCTGGTGTTAACTGCTCTGCTTGTCACTGTCCACTGATTGTGTTCCTTAATATGAAATCTATGGATGGGGCTTCAGAGGTCCTGAGAACCCCCTAAACTGAGAGTGAGCAGATGCATATGTGCATTTTTCTGGGAAGAGGGGTTCATAGCCTCCATCAGATGCTTTAAGTGGTTTGTCATTTGAAAATGTTGAGAAACGCAGTTTTAAATTAAGCTCCTCAGAATTAAACTTGGTACCACGGATGGTGGGCTCTGACTACAGAATCAAGCAGAGTGATTATGAGCTTCCTTCTTTTAATCCAGGCCAAGTTTCCAATAACTTCATCCATTTATAGGATATTTAGAGAGAAACTCTTCTCAAACTACTGTATTGTGTGCTGGGACTATATATACAGTTGCACTCTTAACGGGACCTGGGATATCAGAGGATATCTGCCTGGACACTCAAGAGAGCAGAGTCTGAGAAAAAAAAATTAAGATGTTAACAATTTATTTGGAAGGTGCAAGTCCAGGGGACAAGAGTGAGGGAAAAGAGAAGTGAGACAGAGAAAGATACAGTGAGCACACTGGGATGCTTTATTGCGCTGACGGATGACTTCCGGCAAGCCTGAAGAACCACATCTGTCTCTTCTGCAGCTAATGCACGAGGGTCACAAGGAGGGGCTACGTGCTGAAGCAGCCCATAGGAGAGAGAAAGAGGGGTGGATGTATCTGCCAGCCTCCCTCCCTTCTCCCTTTTAACATCAGCAACACTTTGTACCATGAGCAGCTAACGCTACCTCACTTGAAGTTGGCATCCCCCGCCCCTCAGAGACTTCTCAGGAAGCTCCGTGGTGTTGTACGTTGTATTCTGGTCAATGCAAAACAGAGTAGTGACGCAGTGAAAGTGAGGGTGCCAGTCAAAAGAAAGAGAAATAAAGGCAGTGCTTTCAGGAATCTGGGAAGGTGCACAAGAGTTTTTCCCAGTAGCAGGGGAGGCAGACCTCCGAAGAAACAACAGGTGACAGCTGGGGGCAAGGACCTTCTGGACAGAGGAAACATATGGCCAGAGGTGAAAACTCGAGAGGATAAGGTGTGCAAACTGAGACAGGGAAGAAGAATACACCATCCTGCTGAGACAGGGTATTCAAGCTTCCATCTGCATGTCCATCTGATACTCTTAAGCCTCTATTCTGTGCCAGTGATGATATCAGGGAACAAAAACAGACATGATCCTACCCTTACACAGCTTAATATCCAATGCAAGGAACAGATATTAATCATGTAATTATACAAGCATGTGTAAAATTACAGTGACATGGTGTGTTCATGGGAGAATGAAGAGTAGACTGTGCTGTGAACCTTTATTGGGTAGAGTTAACCATGGTGAGTGAGGCCAGGCCCTCCAGGCTAAGTGGTGTATGCACTGAGATAGGAAGGAGACTAAGAGTTAAGAGCAAAAGAAAGGGAGGAAGGGGCACTGTAGTGGGGGATACCGTATCCAGAGACTCTGCAGTAGGATGGAGCATGGCAAATATGAACCACATGGCAGAAAGAAAGCCGTGTGGCCAGAGCCAGCAGAGGATGAGGGAGAACGGCAGGATGGGAAGTGGGCAGCAGGGCTGGGCCGCACCAGGCTGTGTGAAACGAGTTTGCAGTTGTCTGAGAAGCAGTGGGAGCCTTTGGAGGCACTTATGTAGATAAGTGTTATAGAGATCATTTGGAAGGGCCAGTAAAGAGAACCCCTAGATATTAAACACCCTCTCTGTTCAGACAGTCTTGGCCAAATTGTGGCTGTTTGGGGCCACTCCTCAGAAACCCCAAATGGTAACAACCCCAAGGATGTGTGAAGGAAAAGCAACTCCAGGAAAATTCCTATAGTAACAAACAATAGGCATTAGAGACTTTAGGGCTGGTAGCTGTGGAGTTAGAAGACCCTATGCTTACCTGCTGCACATATTTCAAACACTGTAGAATCTTCTATAAATTATTATTTCTTTTATTTCTTCACAACACAGGTAGGGCAAAAGAAACTCGAGGTGTACACATGGAAAGTTCTAGAATTGAATCATGAATACGGGCCCCCTCCTGAGGCCTCATCTCTCCAGTGGGATTGCTGGGGATGGTCAGGTGAAGGGCTCCCCACAGAGTCTGAGACTCCAGGGCGGAGATGCACATCCCCAGCTTCTCAGTGGTTCCCAAGCATTGACTCAGATTATCTTTGAGCCTTGCTATGCCCAAGGCTCCGATGCCTACTCAGCTTCCAGGAGATTTGGGATTAATTGTGTGGCCCAAAATGTTACATATTCAAAAGAAAACAAAAACAAAAACAAAAAACAAAGCAGAAATCCCATTGTGAAGCAATTTGAGGAGGAAGAATTTTATCAATCCAACTGCTAAGTTGCCTTTAACTTGTGATAAACAGAGTAACCCAAGTCCTTAACCCAGGGGAAAGTATCTCTGAAGGACAGGCTTTTCTGCCTCTTGAAAAGCTTTGGAAGGAATTGAAACGAATTCTCATCTGATAGGAATTTATTTATGTATCGTGACTACCTCCAGTCAGATCATACTGTGTGATGCTTTGTTTGTCTTTTATTTTTTTATTTTTTTGTGACAGGGTCTTACTCTGTCACCCAGGCTA
Source organism: Cebus imitator (assembly GCF_001604975.1). Classification (NCBI taxonomy): domain Eukaryota; kingdom Metazoa; phylum Chordata; class Mammalia; order Primates; family Cebidae; genus Cebus; species Cebus imitator. Next base: position 6,170,461 of record NW_016107342.1, on the reverse strand, counting down.
GAGTGCAGTGGCACAGTCTCACCTCACTGCAGCCTC
>NW_016107342.1:6168574-6170287 GCF_001604975.1 Cebus imitator | reverse complement strand
TTTTAGTAGAGACAGGGTTTCGCCATGTTGGCTAGGCTGGTCTCGAACTCCTGATCTCAGGTGATCCACTCACCTTGGCCTCCCAAAGTGCTGGGATTACAGACATGAGCCGCCACACCCAGCCTTGTGTGATGCTTTGGTGTGACTACAAGAGCTTCAAGATTGAGTAGGGCAGGCTTGGCTGATTGGCTGATTGCAAATTTATGCGCATGGGCCTGTGTGTGTGTGTGTGTGTGTGTGTGTGTGTGTGTGTGTTGTGTTTTGAGTGTGTGTGTATAGTCAGAGATGATTGCAGTCATGTGTTCGGAACTATGTGTAGTTTCCATTCTTCTTCCTGTCATTCAGTACACAAGCAGGCAAAAGAAATATCTCTATGCAAGATTCCAGTGCCTCCCATTCTCTGAAGTGCCCTGCATTTTCCTTTCTGAATTGAGCAGCTGCATGTGAAAATTGATTTAACATGTCAAATCTTGGATATTTCTTCTAAAAGCTTTTAGGAGAACCCTTGCTTAGTAATTCTAAACTGTGTTACATCTTCCTGGGGAAAAGAAATGCAGGACTTCACAGTTGGATTTGGACAAATTGGAGGCTTTTAGGAAAGACTCATAAAAGTGATTAAGGGCTGCAGGGAGTGACTGAAAAGAGATTAAAGGAGTGAAATTAGGATCTTTGCCAAACTACAGATGTGGGGGGAGCAGAGGGCAAAACACTTTGAAGATGATAAAATGTTGGGGAAGGAAGAGGGGCTGTTTCAAGGCTCTTAACCTCTTTTTGGGTCACAGACCTTTTGCAAATTCATAATAGCTGTGAACCTCGTCCTTAGAAAGATGTCTAGGCTCATACATTTTTGGCCAGTCTCTTTTCTCACTCTAGTCTCCAGACATGTGTTATCGTGTAAGTCAGAAATGGCCAGCCCTTTGCTTTTTCAATAGAAGTTAGAAATATAGACTTTAGTGTGAATTTTTCCATTTAAAAAACTGTGTTGGCCAAATTAACCCCCTCTCTGGGCCACTGTACCCTCTACAATGCCAGTTTGCCTCCTCTTGTTCAGAGCAGTGCTGAGGAAGGCCAGATGCAGTGGCTACAAGTGTGACAAGAGCACCTGGCTGACCTGCAAAACTAGGACTATGGGACAGTGGACGAACATGTGTCTTACAGACCTCCTACAACCTGTAGTCTTATTGAGCAAACAGTAGCTGCTTCACCAAATCAAATATATAATAGAAAATAATACTAAGAACCAAAAGAGAGCCCACATAGCCAAGTCAGTTCTAAGCAATCACAGAAGGCATCACACTACTGGACTTCAAACTATACTACAAGGCTACAGTCATCAAAACAGCATGGTACTGGTACCAAAACAGCATGGTACTGGTACCAAAACAGAGATATAGACCAATGGAACAGAACAGAGGCCTCGGAGGCAACACAACATATCTACAACCATCCAACCTTTGACAAACCTGACAAAAATAAGCAATGAGGAAAGGATTCCCTGTTTAATAAATGGTGTTGGGAAAACTGGCCAGCCATGTGCAGAGAGCAGAAACTGGATCCCTTCCTGACACCTTACACTAAAATTAACTCCAGATGGATTGAAGACTTAAACATAAGACCTAACACCATAAAAACCCTAGAAGAAAATCTAGGCAAAACCATTCAGGACATAGGTGTAGGCAAGGACTTCATGACCAAAACACCAAAAGCATTGAC
>NW_016107342.1:6164159-6168004 GCF_001604975.1 Cebus imitator | reverse complement strand
AATGTTCATTGCAGCACAGTTTACAATAGCAAAGACCTGGAACCAACCCAAATGCCCATTGATGATAGACTGGACAGGGAAAATGTGGCACATATACACCATGGAATATTACGCAGCCATCAAAAACGATGAGTTTGTGTCCTTTGTAGGGACATGGATGAACTTGGAAACCATCATTCTTAGCAAACTGACACAAAAACAGAAAATCAAACGCCGCATGTTCTCACTCATAGGCAAGTGTTGAACAATGAGAACACATGGACACAGGGAGGGGAGCATCACACACTGGGGTCCGTTGAGGGGAAATAGGGGAGGGACAGCGGAGGGTGGGGAGAAATGCCAGATATAGGTGAAGGGAAGGAAGGCAGCAAATCACACTGCCATGTGTGTACCTATGCAACAATCTTGCATGTTCTTCACATGTACCCCAAAACCTAAAATGCAATTAAAAAGAAAAGAAAAAAGAAAATAATATTAAGTGCTGTGTAGAGGTGGCGAGAACCCACGGAACTAACCAAAGCAGAAGGGGGCATGGAAGGATTTCTAAGAAAGCCCCTAAACTGAAACCTGAAGGATACATTGACAATGGTGGGGGGAGGAAGAACATTCCAGGCATTTGGAATTACACCAGAATGACCAGAGGTCTGCTAGGTGGATGCAAAAGTAATTGCAGTTTTCACCGTTAAAAGTAATGGCAAAACCACAGTTACTTTTGCACCAACCTAATAGAAGGAGCTTGACCATTTATGTGTCTTCACATGTTATTTTCTTCATTTGTAGGTAAAAACAACTCCCAAACCAATAAACTAAGCTCTCTAGAAAGATTTCCAAGAGTTTATTTTGTGTGTGATTTTTATATGCTATTTTTCTTTGATTCATAGTTTATTGAGCAAAGATTATTCTCCTAATCTTTGGATTAGGAGCACACACACACACACACACAGACACACACACACACACACACAGACACACAGACACACACACACACACAGACACACCCTATGTCCTGTCTGCATAGTAATTGCTAACCCTATTCATCTTAGGTGATTTTTCAAACATTCAACTTACATTTAAAAAATAACTACTGAATGCAAATCCCTGTAGAAGATACAAAGGAAGTACCTGCCTTTGAGGAATTTATATTCTAAACGGCCGGGGAAGACTTCCGCACAAGAAACAAGAATGTATCACATGCATCATAATGTGGGTTCCTCGATTAAATTCTTTTCTCACCCTTCCCCACCCTGCTTTATTCCCTATGCATAATCTCCCCTACTTCTAACTGTAGAAGGACATCTTGAACTTTCCTTCATATTATCCATCCTCAGAAAGTACCCATGAATCAACCCTTTCCCTTTCTTTTTCTCCATGCAACCTCTAAAGGGCATATAACAGAAGCCTTGTGATCCCCATCCCTTAGTCCTGCTCTGTAGAGACTACTTTCCTTTATTGTTGTAGCTGTTTCTTTTAATACTGATCTCTGCATTTCTAAATAACATATATAGACCACTCTTTCTTGTCTCGTCGGTTTTGGATGATGTTTATGACTTTTTGCTATATCAAAAGGCTCTAGTTAAATTAGTGGTAACAATTGACATTATTATAATTCTGCAATTTTGTCATTGCTTACCCAACAATGTACTGTGATCACCTTCTCCCTTTCTTGTATATCTTCTCACTTTACCCGGAGGTTATTATTGGCTGAACATATGTAAACATCATTGCTATAGAGCAGCTTGGAGTCCTGAGTCCTCTTGTGTTAATGTGGATGGGTTGCTGTGGTGTGGAGCTGTGGTGGTTCTTTGTTCTGATATTCTTGTTTTCTGAATCCTTTATCCTCTTTGCTTACTCTTTTGTTTTGCTGGTGCATACACTCTGATTTCTTCCTATGTATCTTTTAATAGGAAGTAAATTCTTGACCCTTTGCAGATCTAAAAGTATCTTTGATTCTGTTTTTCTCTCTCAAGTATAAAGGTTGAATAAAGAGTGAAATGGTTTTTATTTTATTTTATTTTATTTTATTTTTTAAGGATTTTATAGTTACTTTCCATGCTTTTCTGTATTTGTGTCTATGGAAAAGACTGATGTCATTTTGGTTTGTGACATTTTATTTGTAATTTTTTCCCCTTCTCCAAAAACTGTTAGAATTTTCTTTTTTTCTCTGGTTCTGAAATTTCACAGTAATGTACATGTATTTTTTTTTTCTTTTAACTCATCTGTATTTGTTACAACTTTAAGCAGAATGTGACTCGAGCACTACATTTCCATCCACAAGACTGGCTCTGAGTTATTTTTGAACAGCTTATAATATGCGTAGGTAGGCTAATAACTGCTCCTCCAAACAATACTTTTCTTTGGAAAACAAGCCCTGTGGAGAGTTCCATCAAGTTGCTTCAGTTCAACCTATTTCTAGAGGACTAGTATATGCAGAGTTGGCAACTACAGGGACTGAAAAGTTCAGGAAGTAGATCCTACAAGATATAACAAATACTTTTCTTCTAAACATCAAGGTAGAGCTTGGGAATACTTCGATAACAAGATTTGGTCTACTAAGGAATCCAGCTTGATAGCTAAACACTTTAGACCGCAAAGTTAACATGCTACATATATTTTTTCATTCATTTTGCTGGGCCTTCTCTGAGCCCTTTCAAACTGGAGACTCAGGTACTTTAGTTGTAGAACATTAAAAATATATATTTATTTGATTACTCCTGTCCTTATATTTTTCTTCCTTTCCTTTGTTTCTAGAACTCATCTGGCTCGTGCACTGATCTTCTGTGCCTCTTATCATTTCTCTTCACAAATGTTTCTACTGTCTGACAGATTTCTTTGACTTCGTCTTTAACCCTTCTACTGATTTAAAAAAAAAATTATAATAACTTCTTTTTACTTCTAAGAGTCCTACCCTATTTTCATTATTCCTTTTACAAAGAAACATTGCATCTGTAAAACAATAACTAGATGACATTTTTATCTTTTGAGAAAAATATATATGTAATTTTCATATTCCTTATTGTCTCTGAGTTCTATGTATTGTTTGATATTTTTGGCCCCACTTTTTCATGTGGGAGGTTTGCCTCCAATGTCTGATGATCCTGGGCTGTCTTTAAGCTGAAAGTTCGGTATGAATGGGTGGGGCTCTCCTGTAGGTGCTGGATGGTGGATATACATGGTGTCCTCTGGGGCACTGTAGTTTCTCCAAAGAAGAATTCTCCAGTCTCCTGTAGGAGAGAGGCTGGGTGTGAAGGAGGACACAGGGAGAAGGCTTGTGTTTCTGCAGCTGGACGCTGCTGTTATAGGAGTGGGGTGCTTCATTGTTCAGACTGTGGCTGAATCTCCCAAGTCTCAGCTTCATACTTTAACCACTGCTTCATTTTGCCTGATGTTTTCAAGTACAGAGAACCCTCTAGTTAATTTTTTTTCCAAAGGAGGAAGCCCTAGTCTTCTGTAGGATCAGTGCCATGCTACGCAGGGCTCAGGAGATGCTCTGGAGGTCTAAGGTGCTTTGTCTACTGTTTAAAAATCACCTTGTTTTCAGCCTAAGATTCATCCCTGCCTTCTTGCCAATGCATGTTCTTAGGTGCCAAACTCCTCAGGGATTCTATAGAACAAGTTAGCTTGCTTCTTCTTTTTTTTTCCCATTTATTTATTTTATTGCATTTTAGGTTTTGGGGTACATGTGAAGAACATGCAAAATTGTTGCATAGGCACACACGTGGCAGTGTGATTTTCTGCCTTCCTCCCCATCACCTACATCTGGCATTTCTCCCCTTGCTATCTCTCCCCAGCTCCCCACCCACCACCGTCCCTCCCCTATTTCCCCCCAACTGACCCCGGTGTGTAGT
>NW_016107342.1:6143881-6159384 GCF_001604975.1 Cebus imitator | reverse complement strand
CTTTTTAATCAGATGAATGGGTGACTTCCCGTGGCTCTAATCGACAGCCAGAAGGGCCCCCGGACCGGTGCATTTGTACGGAGAACCGCTGCTCCGGGGCGCCGGCAAAGCAGCCGCGCTGGGCAAAGCAGCGGCGCCAGCCGGCACAGCCGCGCTGGCCGAAACAGCCGCCCTGGTGACCTGTGGAGCTCCACTGCCTGGAAATTTCCCAGTCTGTGGGCAATAAAAATGCGGCGTCCACTCACCCTCTGCGCTTTCACTGGGAGCTGCAATCCTGAGCTGTTCCTAAACGGCCATCTTGGATCCTCCCGGGCGTTAGCTTGCTTCTTGGTGTCTTGCTAGCAAGCTGCTGGTAGGGCAAAGAATATAATAAGCCAAGTTAATAACCAATTGTCCTTCTACTCTCTATTTTCCAAAATCCTCTGTAATTATTTCTTTCTTGTTCTCTTTATGCTAGTAAGAAAAATTTAAGAGCATTAACCAGCATTGTTTTAAGTGGGGATTTGGGATGGGAAAGGCGGAAGCATGTTACTGGTTTGCCAGTTTTAATAGGACCTTTCCTGCTTCCTGATCGGATCCCCTCTTAGTTCCTCAGGACCTTAACTCATCTGTTTTACTTTCTCATCTTTTTACAGTTTCTCTGCCACTGGCTCTTTCCTTACATCCTAGAAACATATTCAAATCTCCTCTTCTAAACCCAAAAATAATTACCCTTTAACAATTTTTTTGGCCTCTCCTTGCTTTCAACACTGAAGAGTGGTTTAACAATGCTGCTTCCAGTGTTTCAAACCCCTGTCACACTCTGACTCCTCCCCACATTATTGCTGCTGCTGTTTGAAAGGTCACTGATTCTCCATGTTTCCAATTTAATGATTGCTCTCAGTCACCCTCTTCAGTCTCGCACTGTGTCACTGTGGGTTCTTGACCTTGATCCTTCCTGTGGCTTCCTGATCGATCCCAGCTGCACTTCTGCTCAGGCCATAGTCAATTTCATAGGTTTGCTTCATCTGAGAGCTACTTCATGGGCTCTCTCCTAGACATACACATCCCTTAAGGACCTACGCTAGGCTTGTCTCTCTCTTTTGAAACAAACATGCCCATTTCCATGTGTATAGCTGTTACCTTTAAGTAGAGAATTCTGGATCTCCGTTGTGAGCCCAGTTCCTCTCTCTTGACCCAGCCTAGTTCTTATGAATGCCTGTTGGAGATATTGACACAAAGGTCCTGTGGAAATCTCAGATTTACACACCTGAAACCTACTCAGCTCTGTCTCCCACAGCCTGTTCTTCCTGTTTTTTACATTTTTGTTAATGGTGTCACTGTCATCTGATTCATTCAAGTTAAAATCCTTAGGGCCATTTCTTAGCTACAACTTTTTCTCACCCCCAAATATAATTAGTTATGAAGTCCTGTCACTTTTATCTCCACAGTGTCCTGGGACCTGTCCCCTGCCTTTTATTTCCGTGACTGCCATCTTTGCTTAGGACTTCTTCACTCTTGCTTGCTTGATTGCAAAACATTTTGACTGTTCTTTTTACCTGTACTTTCTGTTCTCTCCAGTTCATTTTCTATATCACTGACTCCCAATTGCAAATCTAGTAGCATCAAATGAACTAAGATTTTTTTTTAAAATTGCAGAGTTCTGGACAACTTTGCCCAGTGATTGTGATTAATTAGATCTGGGTGGGATACAGGAATCTGAATTTTGAAAAATGCTCCACAGTGAATAAAGCAAATTTAGGACAATATTTACTATATGAACCATTTATATAATTTTAGCACAAAAAGCAATGCTATCTAGGTTGGGCATGGTGGCTCATGCCTGTGATCTCAGCACTTTGAGAAGTCAAGGGGATGGATCACTTGACATCAGGAGTTTGAGACTAGCCTGGCCAATGAGGTAAAACACCGTTTCTGCTAAAAATACAAAAAAATAGCCAGGTATGGTGGTGCATGCCTCTAGTCTCAGCTACTCAGGAGGCTGAGGCAGGAAAGTCATTTGAACCTGGAAGGCAGAGGTTGGATATATACATCTATCTTTCTCTCTTCCTCTCTTTCTCTATGCAGACTAGAAGGATAATCACCAAATGAAAGTATTTATTTCTGGGGAAAGAAAAAGGGAAACTCAAGTAGAGGTATAGTTTACTTCTCTTAAAATTCTAAACAAAAGTGGAAAAACGTCAACATGATTGTGTCATGTATTGTCATTGAGAAATCTTGTATTGTCATTTGTACTTTTCTGTATATATTAAGCAATTTGGAAGCTCTCCAGGTGATTCTGATGCACATCCCAACTTGGTTTCTGCGTTGTCGTGTAATTGGTCATCTGAAAATGCAGATGTGGCTACATCATACCTCAGCTCCACAGCCTTCCATGGCTCCCATCTCCTACAGACTCAATTTCAAATTCCTTATGGTGGCATTCCAGATACTGGCCTCACTTTCTAGCCTTGCCTTCCACTGCTTACCATTCTGTGTCTTTTGCAGATGATTTTGCTTCTGTATTTAATTCTTTTCCCTCACTCTCTGACATTTGCTCATCAAAATATTGTTTCTCCTTCAAGATCCATCTTAAAATCTACCTCCTTCATAAAACTCCTCTCTTTGCAAAAGCTTTATTTTCTGTGCTCCCTACAGAATTTCATTTATATTTCTTTTATGATACTCAGAATATTATGGTATAGATCATAGTTATGATGATCTATACGCTTATCTCATTCTCTTCTGTCTCCAAATTCAAGCTCCTTAAAGGGAAGGACTGTATTATTCACTTATTCTGTATATCTTATATTGATAAAAAATATTTATGAGTGCATGTCATATGCAAGGCCCTGTGCTAGGTCATGGTGTATGTATATAAGTAAAGCAGAGTTCTGATACCTGGGGTCGTGGTTACCCCAGAAAGGAGTACTTTCCTGTTCATTGCCATGAAGCCAACACACGAAACCAAAAGTGAGTGTCAAACGCTGCAGGCTTTAGTCAATGGCCATGGAATTGGACAAGTGGAAGTGTAGCTCACAAATCAACTTCTTGGTTCCTAAGAAGTGGGAAGCTACAGATTATAGGGCATCCTTAATGAAGGGGCTGGGCGTGAAGAACAATGGGAGGCATCTTCATGCTTTTTCTTGGAAAGGGAGAGAAATTTTCTAGGAATCAAAGAGCCTCGTTCATTTTGTCCTTTTTTGGTCTCATCCAGTTGTTGTCATGGTGATTGTCAACTGTCTTGGCACTGGTAGGAGTATCAATCAGTATGGAAATTGGATTATAATTAAGCCAGAGTTTCTTCAGAGGTTGAGTAAGCTGCCTAAGATGGAACCTCTGACCACAGACATACTATTTCCTAAAAATAAGCAATGTTCAAGCTCAGTAGGAGTTTAGCTATGTTGCATAAACACTGCATTGAGCAACAAAAATGGGCTAGGGGCCCAGCTAAGTCACCTAGGCATTGCAGTAGGTAACAGTTCCATCCATATTCTGCCACAAGGCTTATGGCAAGTGCTGTAAGGGAGCAGTAAGTCCCCTAATGGAGCAGTAAGTACCCTAAGGGAGGAGACAACAAGAATCCCTCATCTGTCTGGCATGTTGTTAAATTTTAAAAGGAGGAATCTGGTGTGGTTGATAAAAGCTGAACAGGGTCTTATAGATGAGTTGTCTTGAGCTGGGCTTTTCTGTGTAAGATATTAACAAGGAGCATGGGTTGAGACAAGGCCTTCTTGAATTAATGAATAAATCCTAGGCAGAGTCCTCCAAGACTTGGAGGCTCTATTTGAGGACAGTCAGTAATCTATTTTGACCAGGGCTTGGACCAAATGGAAGAGAGCAGTGGAAAATAAGCTTGGGAGAGGAGTTTGGGACCCATCTTAGTAGACCTAGGTGCTTGGTTATAAATAGATTAGGTTTTATTTGGCTTGATGCCACTGATAGCTCATGGACAGTATCATGGCATGGTCAGGATCAGTGTGTGGTATGATCAGTAAAGGAAGTGGGAGAACAGTTAAGAAGAGGTCTTGACCTGGTCCAAGACAGGTGATCCATGCTGGGGCTTGGGTGATTGTGACAACAGGCCTGGAAGAGAGGACAGGCATGATCACTTGTGCAGGGCACAGCTGATTCAGTTGTCCTTCATTACTGCGGATTATAGAATTTATTAGCAATGAGGAGTAATAAGGTGAGAGCCCTTGAAGATGACTCAAGAATTCAGCCTGGCTCTTGACTAGGAGGATGGTGATTCTAATAATATGAAGATAATGGGGAATAAGATGGAGTTTTGTGCTGAAGACGACGTCTTCTGGTTTAGAATATTGTGGTGGATTTGTATCTCCCCCCAAAAAAATCCAAGTCTCAACCCCTGGTACCTTTGCAGATGTAATTAAGAATTTCAGGATGAGCTCATCCTGAATCAAGTGTGGACCCTAGGTCCAATAACTGGGGCCCTTATAAGAGAGAGGAGGGGACACACAGATACAAGGGGAAGGACACGTGAAGAAAAGGCAGAGATTGGCATTACATAGCCAAAGCATGGCAATGATTGCTAGAACCACCAGAAACTAGGAGAGAGGGCTGGAACACAGAGCCTCCAGAATGAAGCAACCCTGCCAGCATCTTTAATTATGGCCTTCCAGCCTTCAGAAATGTGAGAATTGATTTCCATTGTTTTAAGCCAGCAGTGTTTTGGTAATTTGTTATAGCAGACCTAGGAAACTAATTCAGATTATGTTCAGATTTAAACATAGAGGACAAGAATTTACCAACCAGCTCCATCCTAAACTCCTCATGATCCTTATATGATCCACTGAAAAGATGAATATTCATTGAGAAGATCCTATTGCTGATGTTAGCAACATTTGGTGATGGGTATGGGGTCGGGGTCAAGAGTGGTGGAGTGGTGTTATTTAAAAATGAGGCAGGTTCAGTTGATTTGCTTCTCTACAGGAAAAACTCCTATTTCAAAAGCAGGAAGCAATCAGTAATTGAGCATTTACTGAGTTTCTATTTTGTGTCCAATGCTATGCTAAGGACCAAAAGAGATACAAGATAATAGGATTCCATGTGGACACCTGAAATACTCACAATCCGATACAGTAATTGAAACAAAACCCTTTAGGAAAGCTAATACCTAACCAATTGGTAAGGGAAGTAAGGAATATCGAACTGCATATGGAAAATTTGTTTCTTTTTTATTAGATACTTGAATTTTTTTTTTTTAAATTACCATCCAGTTTGAGATTCTGTGACAAAGTCACTCAGAATCAAGGGTGTGTTCCTTGATCCCTTAAAGTTAAATTACTTCTTGGCTTGAGGCATGATGCATACTAAAGTAACACAAGAGCCCTGGAGTTTGCAGGCTGAGAAATCATCCTTTCGCTTCTCACTTCCTTGCTGGGAAAATGCTCTGCAGCCTGCAGAATCAGTGGCGGGTAGAAGCATAATCACCTTCCTGGTCACGTGAACTGAATGCATTCATGAACTGTCTTATCTAAATGGTTTGACAAATTCTCTGTTCACCTGGCTAATTGCATCAGGTCCTCTCCTTTTCCCTCCACTGCTGGAACTTGGTACAAGTGTCAGTATTGCCCAGCGGCTGAATATGCCCTGAACAAGAACTCCCAGAGCATCACTGCAACCTGGAGAGAACCAAGGGCCTTGTTTGCTGCCCCAGGGAATGCTGCAGGGCATTACTTCTAATAACAAAGGATATTTCATATTCATTTGTAGATACCTCTTGGCAGAGCTGTGCCAAGCTTGTATTGGCTTTTTCCAGAGGCTGGTGAGCAAGAGCAGGGAGTCAAATGGACCTGGGACATGAGGACAGGCTAAGTGATCCCTCATTCTAGCACTGTCACCATGACTTGCCTCCCAACCGTCCATTTTGTTTTGTTCCCCATCTGGATGCATTGCAATCCCCTTGGAACCATAGGATGGGGAGTCAGATCTAATGCCCACCTATGCTATAGGTCAAAAATTGTCTGTGGAGGCTGTAGAAATTAAACTATGGTGTTCATGACTCCCAGCACTAACAAAAGACATCAATCACCTCTCCTGTGTGAACTCCTCCAGTGAAGGAAAAAGTGATTACTTGTGAATCAAGCCTTGAGGCAACTGGGAATCTTTTTGTTGCTGATAATCTCTTACCCTGGACTTGGTTCTGTAATGTGCAAAGATTTTTGCCCCTACTTTTTCTTTCTTTTCAGAAAGAAGAAACTGGTTGGTTAAGGCACCTGAGCCAGCCCTGGATGTCAAGGTAATAGAAATGAGGACACAATTTCTGGAAATAGCATCCCAAAGATGCTGTTTTCAGGGCAACCTCTTGTCAGCACAGAACATTTAAAAAGGGTGCAGAATGCTTCCATGCTATGGAAAGCTGAGGTCATGGGGAAGGCAGTGGTCTTGTTTCAGATTTGGGATCTTCAGGATGTTTGTGAGGTGTTCCTGTTTGTCACTTTCTTTGAATTTAGAGATTATCCTGCTTGGGGATAAGGGAATGAATGACAGTGAGGTTCTTAAGTAGGACACAGAGTCTCTGTGACCTTTCCAGACTCTTCCTTGGGAATCCTGGTAATTAGAGGAGAAAGATAAAGGGAAGGTATCTTAGCTCAGGCTTTCACAACAAAGCCCCACAGACAGGGTGGCTTAAACAAAAGAAATTTATTTTCTCACAGTTCTGGAGGCTGAAAGTGCAAAATCAAGGTGTCAGCAAGTCTGGGTCTTTCTGAGGGCTGTCTCTGTAGCCCGTGGATGGTCTTTTCCCTGCCTTCATATTTTCTTCCATCTGTACATCTGTGTCCTGATTTCTTCTTATAAGGTCACAAGTCAACTACTGGATTGGATTGGGGCCCACCCATATGACCTCATTTTTAATTAATTACCTCTTAAGACTCTCCAAATATAGTAATATTCTGAGGTACTGGGAATTAGGACCTCAACATATGAATTTGGTGTGACGGGGTGGGGGCAGGGTACACAATTCAGCCCAAAACAGAAGGGAATTGTTATTTACAAGTTCAAGTTCAGTTTCATAACTGATAAGCCTTGATTGCCTTATCAGGGTTCTCACCTTTGAGAATTGAATTCAGGCCAATGGGACTTTTCTGGGGAGAGTTGTACATCAGAAAGGCCTGAATTAACTTAATTATACTTGAGGGGTAGGAATGGTATTCACAGCTAAAAGTTTAGTGCTCAAATTGTGCATCTCATCTCTCCAGAATGTGTATTACTGATGTCTTGAGATGGGGTAATTACTTGGGACAGAGAGCTGAGTGCCTTCTCATTCTGGGGTTCCTGATTAGGCTGACTTGAGATCCTTTGTGTTAGCATCCTCATTTCAGTCTGTTGGGGTCTTGCTTCTGCACCCTGTGGGAATGTCTCCTGTTTTAGAGGCAAAGGACTGGTTACTTACATACTAAAAAGAACAATCTTAACAGTATTCATTTGGTCTTAAAAAAAAACCAAAACACCTTGTTGCTCTAGAAGTCAGTCTTTAAAAACACAGAGGAGGAACCCAAGACTTAATTTTGTGTAATTTTCTACAACGTCTTTTGTTGTTTAAATATGTTCCCAACTAACCGAACACAGAAGTAGTGAATGAACTTCAACTCAGCCAAGTGCTAACAATCTGAGATGACAGCAGATCCTCCCAGCTGTGAAGTTTATGCTGAACAGAGTGGCCTGAATCCTTTATGGCTATTGATTTTGCTTGCAATTCCCTTGCCAGTGTACAAAAATGGTTGTTTCTGGTCGGTTTCCTCTGGATGTATTTTGATGACTCACACAGTGCCAGTTTTGTGAACTCAGGTGTGCACTGACATTCCCGCTTCATGCCATCTGCTCTTCTATACAGAAAGTTGAAGGTTAAGACCAGGGAACAGAGGAGCTTCTCTCCTTTTCTTTCAACTATTAGGTTCTCTTGCACACAGAATGCTAGTTACCTTATTTATATGCCCTAGAAATGAAAAGCTTTTGGATGATATTTTACCTGCAGGGATAGTAGCCAATGCTTCAGGGTACCGCAGTGCCTGACTTTTGACATCAGCTTTTTGATAAAACCTCATTATCACCGGGTGAGAGGTCAGGAATGACACATTCTAAGCTTTAGGCACGTGGTATGAAGAGTTACACGTAGCAGGGGATATTGTAGCCCCGCTTCAGCATTAAATATGAGGAACATTAATTAAGATTGGAGTGGGGAGATTTACCAAACCCTTAGGGAAGAAAAACTGTTTAACAGACTTTTATCTTCTTGCTGTTGCTAGTGATTCTGAAACTAGGATTCGTATAATTAACTGGTTCATTGTGGAGTAGCTCTTTTACCTCTTATGTACGTTTCTTAAGAATATAATTAATATTTTTAAAAAAGAAGACTTTTCACACTGTAAGTACTCTATAATTACTTGGTGAATCAATTATATAACAATTGATTCCAGGATAAACAAAATGTGGTATATGCTTACAATAGAATATTATTCAACCATAAAAAGGAATGATATTTTGATACATACTACCACATGTTTGAAACTTGAAAACAATGTGTTAAGTAAAATAAGCCAGACACAAAATGGAGAAATATTGTATGATTCCACTTATATGACATACCTGGAATAGACAAATTCAAAGATACAGAAAGTAGAATAGTGGTTACCAGGGGCTGTGGGTAGGGGAAATGGGGAATTAGCTAAGAGTTTCTGTTTGGGATGACAAAATTTATGGGAGTGGATAATGGTGATGGTTACAGAACATTGTGAATGTACTTAATACCACTGAATTAGACACTCTAAAAATGGTTAAAATGATAAATTTTTATTTTGTTTGTTTTACCATAATAAAAAAGTTTTAAAATATTGATCCCAATGCAGGACGGATATTTGAGACTTATACACATACAAATATATAAATTTAAACTTTTTATTACTTAGACATTTATTACTTAAGCTTAAAAATCTGCCTGAGGGAAGTTTTTCTGTGGATTTGCTACTAATCAGCAATAGAGAAAACTATTCCAGGCTGTTACCAGGACTGTAGTCTCAGACAGTTTTAGCCCAGTTCCTACCCAACTTTTTATTGGAAGAAATAATAAAATTTATGGAAAATATCTCAAAGGATATGGAGTTCATTAGTTTTTCCAGAAATTGTAACTTTTAGCCCTGGATCAAGCCAGATGTCCAGATTTTTATGTGTTTTTTTCTTTGCTAGATCACTTTAGTGAATTGTACTTTGGTGTCATATGTGACGTTAAGAAGACATTACAGGAGATTCCCTACTGTATATACTTAGAGACATTGTTAACGAATTACTCTGCACTTCAAATGTGGATGATAAAGGATCCTTTAAGAATTTGCCTGAGGTAGGGAAGGTTAACAACTTGGAAAAAATTTCTCAATGATGCGAAGCTAACACTCATGAGGAGTATATATATGGTATTTTATATCATGTTCAGTGTGACCAGAGTTTGTCTATTTTCTTCTTCACTTTGGCTACTAGCATGCTCACAGCCTAGTTTATGAACCATATCAGTAATAATTTAGCACCTTACAACATACATTTCTGTGGACTTTTTCTCATGTTCTTATAGCCTCTTTTTATGTTGTCTTCTTTACATAGTATATATGTTTTGTAAATTAACTCATTCGTTTTTGAAATTAGATGGCATACTAGTACTAGTTAGGGTTCTTCAGAGAACCCTGACCTAGAGAGTGTGTGTGTGTGTCTGTATGTGTGTAGAAAGAAAGAGAGTAGGGGGAAAAGGATTTATTTTAAGAAATTTTCTCATACAACTGTGGGGGTTGGCAAGTCTGAGGTTCACAGGACAGGCTACCAGGTTGGAGATCCAAGGAAGAGTTACTGTTGCAATCTTGAGTTTAAAGGTAGGCTGGAGACAACATTTCTTCTTGGGGGACCTCAGTCTTTTCTCTTAAAGCCTCAACTGATCAAACAAGGCCCATTCACATTATGAAAGGTAATCTGCTTTATTTAAAATCTACTGATTAAAATGCTAATCACATCTTAAAAATACCTTCTCAGCAGCATGGGCTGAGGTCTGACCAAACAGAGGGGCACCATAGCCTAGCCAAGTCGACACATAGAATTAACTAGTACATTAACCAGGTGTGGTGGTACATGCCTGAAGTCCCATCTGTCAAGAGGATAAGAGGATTGCTTGAGCCCAGGACTTTAAGGCCATGGTGAGCTATGATCATACCATTGTATTTTAGCCTGGGCCAGAGTGAGATCTCTTACAAAAAAAGATATAAATATATAATAGAAGTTTCTTAAAATTGGGCATAATTTTTGTCTTTTATATTTGCTTATTTGAATGCATATAGGGAAACATTCCAATTCCCTCCCACCGCCTCATCTGGGTTCAAGACTCATGTTGTCATTATTTCATCAGCTGGTAGGGCTGTCTTCCAAACCAGGTTAAATGGTACAGAGTCTTCACTGTGGATGTGTTGAATGCGTGAATGTGTGAATGCAGCGACCTGCCAAATACCCTGATATATGCCAGTGTTATAGACAGTTCTGCCAGCTCTTTGGTAAACAGACATTTTTGTGGAGGGACGTGATGAAGTGTATGATTTCACCAGTTATTACCATTCTTAATTAGACGGGGCCCAGGTGTGTGTTAATAAAACGCTAGTTCACACTCTCTGTAATGTTAATGGCCCCACCTTGACTTGATTCCAGGGATTTCATGCATTTGAGATTGTTCAATTGACTGTATTGCTGTCCTGTTCTGAAATGTCTCCGAACATTGAGAAACCTGCCTTTTGTTAGAAAACATTCCAGTTGTTCAGGAACGTAACTCATCGTCAGCAGTGGCTCTTACCTTATCTTTTTTATCTCTGGTAGGCTGATTACTCTGAGTGTAAACCTTTTCACTGTTCCCGAGAGGAGCCTGACAACCACATTCTGTTTCTCAAGGTAAGAATGGCAGCTGTTACAGCAGCCCTCGGCTTTTCATTTGGGAGCTCTGGTTAGGTAGTTGGGCGTGGACTTCTGAAAGTCCTGGGACTCTGTCTTTTTCTCATCACCTCGGCAGTTTGCCAGGTTTCCCATCCTAAGCCCTCACTGCTTACTGTGGTCCTGCGGTTTGGAAGTTTGGCTTGAGCTTAAGTTATATTTCTGGTGAACCAAAGAGGGGAGTCCCCATGCTCAGCAAATGGTTAGTAGATCAAAGACTTCTCTGCTTACCACAGAAGCTAATTTGGTCAATTGAAAGAGAACTTCCTCAGAGTAACCTTCTCAGTGGCAGATAGGGGGTGTGTCAGGGGTGCGGCGCAATGTTCAAAAGTGTCTGCAGTAAGTGACGTTGCTGAATACACCTAGAACGTGTGTGCACTAATTACTGAGCATTTTTAATTATAGGACCTTTACATGTTAAGCCTTAGAAAATATTTACTGATCTAAAACAGGACGAGAGTCTTGCCCCAACAAAGAAGAGAGACAGCATAGATGGATGTGGGCACATTGAATGTTATGTGTTCAACTGATGATTGCTTTTTACTTGATGCATTTTGCCTTTTGGTTTTAGGTATGGTGCTTATTGCACAGGTTGACCAGGTTAGTGTGTCAGGCCTGAGTCCATTTTTCTAGGTGAAGACATTAAATCAGAGATCTGATTTTTCTGAGGGCAGGCAGCAAATGCCAAGGAATACCTGTGTGAGGCTTCGGGGACTGGCCCCGGTCCTCTGAGTAGCCTTCTTGGATATCCAGACTATCAAATACCAGCCCAGAGGCCTTCTGCCTTGCAGACAGACCTCCCACTTTGCATCTGATTGGTGGAAGCGAGGGAGGAAACACACAAAGCAAATTAACTGAGATTATGAGCTGATCTGGCCAGGGCCATGTTTATGTTATGTTTCTTGCCTAAAGAGCAGATTGAATTATTAGCGCCTGTGTTTGTTAATGATAATTATGTGTTTCAAGTACAAAGCAGAATTCTGTAAACTATTTACTAAGATGCTTTTGTAAATGGATAACATTTTATGACCCTAATAAGGCCCAAGACAACCAGCAGGAATTTGTATATTATCATCATTCTTTTCCCTGGGGCGTATTGGGTGGTGTGTGAGCTGTAACTTCAACTTGAGAGTCTGCTAGTAAGAAACCCAAAAGACACAAAGATCAGGGGAATGACGATCTAGTCTTGAGATACATGGAAACATTGGGTCATTTTCCAAAGGAAGGAAATGTAATTCTTTGTTAGTAACAGTGTTAAACAGTGTCAGGATCATCATCATCACCATGTTGATAAAGTGTAACTCTAGTATTAACCGTCTCTATCACCACCATCACTACAGTTAACGTTTGTGCTTTCTTACTCTCTAACAGATACTAGGCATTTTGTATGGATTCTGTCTCTCACTCTGCACAGCATTCCTGTGAGGAAGGGTCTATTAATATCCACCTTTTACAGTTGAAACTGACGCTTACCTAAGAGACTAGATAAGTTGCCCAAAGTTAGACAGTCAAGCCAAAAAGTGGCCGAACTGCGATGTAACCCACTGAACAGCACAGAATGGGGCCAATCTCACATGGCTGTGCTTTATTCGATGTCCACACTCACCACTGCTCACATTGCCTTTGCCCCTGACCACTACCTGCTGTTGACATTCTATCTCTTCTGCACGAAAGTAGTCAAAAAATTCAGGAGCATTTAAGTAGTTTGAGATCATTAAAGCATATTTGGCCTATGAACAACAGCAGAAAGAATTAAGAGTAAAAATCACCCAATTTTAAAAGGTGCCGGTTGTCGTCATGAGCACGTTAATGTATTTTGCTGCTGTTTTCCCCTTTCTATATAGTTTTTTCACATATTCTCTATAGACTTAAGTTTTGAATTTTAAATATAACATAAGTCATTTCTTGTGCTTTTGCCTATTTTAATGGCTGCTGAGTACTCTTAAGTGTGGGTAGAGAAATTTAAGTCTACACCACAAAAAGTTATAATCTTGACTTGCTCCTACATGGTAAGTGCAGAGTTTCTGCCCCCCATCCCCACCTTATTTGATAGCTAATTTCTGTTTTCTGAGCAACTGAGTTGGAATTATGGGGTGCCTGCATCCCCTCACATTGTAAATACCTTGTATGTTGAGAGGGGCCTCTGTGGAGTGGGGCAGGGGTCCTGCTTTCCTGGAGCCCAAATCCAGCTCTGTACCAAAGCTAGCTGCAAGTTCTTGGGTTAGTTACTTTATTTTATGGCATCTTCATCTGCGAACATCTCATCAGCTCTGTAATTCCACACTGTCAGGAGTTTTCTGAACTCTCTTGATTCATAACCTGATCACTTTCAATAGATTCAGCAATTTTGGTTGGGCTCAATGGAATTACTCTGAGATGCTTTAAGCAGGGAATTTTGTTTTTCAAGATGATCAGACCTGTAAGCTCTTAGAATTGTCTTACTTTTATATAATTCTTGCCTTTTCCGCTTCTGCACCCTCAACAACTTTTCCCTCCATGCCGATATATCCACAAAATAGATACTACAAAGAATGAGCTCAACAAACAAGAACAAACAGGTAATGCACAGACAAAGGCTACCGGCCTTGTGTAAGAACCTTTAGCACCATGGCTGTTCAGCTTAGCAAATAATTGAGTAAGATTGTTTTCATTTAAATGTGGTAGTTTTGTTTATAATAAACGGGGACTTAAGCTTCCAGAGCCTTTGATCACATATCTCAGAGCAATTTCCCTACAAAGTTGAGTATCAGTTCTTCCCTCATGTTACAGGGATGGGAACTCTGATTTATGGAGCTTGCTATTTTTTCCCCCTGTGTCCTACAGTGAAATAACCTTTGGTTTAGGTCACAGTAAAATCACAGCTTAGAATATAATCATTCTCTTGTGGTGGGAAGGGAAGACTTTCACTCTAACCTGTGGGGTCAACAACTGGGTCTATGAAATAAACTGACAACAGGCAGTTGGATTTTGGAGCTCATATACTCTCTTCACAGGACAGACAGGAGGAGGGATATAGGCAACTAAGGGAAGAGTAAATGATTTTTTGGGAAGATGAATGGGCCCTCAGAAGAATAAATGGGAGATACACAGTGGTTTGTGACAGAGTTTGTCTAGGTGGGGTGTGTGTTCTAGTCTTCTTACCTATGATAAGAGTTAATCTCCCCTGGTTGATGAAGCTTCTATGGAGAGAATTGATGACAGCCAAGTTCCTTTTGGAGCATCTGTCTGTCTTTAGGCAGATAACGGGAGCCCAGTGAAAGCCTCTCTCTGCATTTGCTGTTTTTCAAATGCCTTCAGCTCAAAAGAATCATACGAATACGGTATGTTTTAGAGTGGCATATCCTGAAGTCCTTCACTTGCTTTGACCAGCAGAATAAGATGGAGGCATTCGGAGCTTCCTGCATTCTTGGAGCCACAGATCTGGACCATGGAAATGACATGATTGGTTCTGACTGGCTCCCTTGATTCTCCCCTAGTGATGCTGACCTTGAATTGGTTGGCTCATGCCATGAAGGTGTCTACCCACACTGTTGTGCAATATTCAAGTGTTCTGGAATAACACTGCTTCCAAGGAAGCCAAATTCATGCATTTCTGGCTTTGTATTTTATCGTAGACCAAAAGGAACAAACAAAATCTTGCATTCCCATGATAACCCTCTACAAGAATCTAACTTGGCACCCTGCCTTGGTGCAGAAAGCTTGCCTCCATCTTTCCAAATCTGATCACTAATTTGTCTTAGCTTTTTCCAAGTGAATGTGCTGCCTCACTGGCCCTAGGTGCACCGGTGAGATGAGAGCTTGGAAGCACCACTTGATGGTTGGTAAATCTGCTGGCAAATAACCAAGTGGCCTGGTTTTATGTGTGTGTGTTTGAATTGCTATTGATAATAAAACATCATTTGTGTAGGGCCTTGTGTCAGTTATCTATTGCATAACAAACCATCTCAAACATAGTGGCTTAAAACAACTGTTTTATTTGCTTATGATTCTGTGGGTCAGCAATTTGGGCACTCTTGCTAACATTGCCATTTGGCCTCAGCTGGGTGGCTCTTTTGTTAGTTTCACCTGGGGTCACTCATACCCTGCACTCAGCTGGTACCTGGGAGCTAGGTGATCCAGGGCATCTCAGCTGAGATGACTCATCTCTGCCATGTGGTCTCCCCTTTCAATAGGCCAGCTCAACCTCCTTCACATGACAGAACTTTCTGGCAAGAGGATAAGAGCAAAAGCTATAAGCTTGAAGCCTAAACTCAGAAATTACATAGCCTCTCTTCTGCCACATTCTGTTGGTCAAAGGAAGTTTTAGAGCCAGCCCAGATTCAATGGGAGGGGATTGGAAATAGACTCCACCTCTAACTCAGAGTAGCTGCAAAGAATTCATAGCCATTTTACATTTTTTGCAGGCTCTTAACTTTGATATAAAAGCAATCTGAGGGCCGGGCGCGGTGGCTCAAGCCTGTAATCCCAGCACTTTGGGAGGCCGAGGCGGGTGGATCACGAGGTCAAGAGATCGAGACCGTCCTGGTCAACATGGTGAAACCCCGTCTCTA
>NW_016107342.1:6137670-6143672 GCF_001604975.1 Cebus imitator | reverse complement strand
TTTTGTCTTTGAAAAATCCTGGAAAAGGCATAGTCTTGTCAGCCCATCTGAGCGAAGTCTGGAAAGCAGAGGTCTTTGCTAATGTACCTAAGAATATAGTAAAGTTAATAACAACACAAGCAGACACTAATATTTTTTTTACTGTATGTCCAGCACTATCTGAAGTCCTTTACATATCATAACTCATTTGGTCATGACAAGATCTTATGATTAGGTATTATTTTTATCCCCAATTTATAGGTGAGAAAACAGACACAGAGAGGTTAAATAACTCCCGTCGAAGCCATGTAGCAGCTAAGTGGGATCCCACCCCAGGAGATCAGGCTTCACAGTCTACATGTTAGCCCTAAGGCTTCTTGAGTTAATGGAAATTAAATCTTTGTGACTCTCAGCAGAGTTCTCTCTTGGACTGTGTGGTTTTTCTAGAGACAGGGGGATTGGCTATTTAGAGATGGTTGCTAGGCCTTCCTAGGTACACCCAAGTGACCAAACATGGTTCTGTCACATTGTAGGAGACACTAATTAGATGTAATAAAGACACTCACGATCCTGTGGAACACAGAGTAATTCTCCTGAGCCCAATGGTATTTCTTGGGGGTAGGGGTAGGGGCAGAGGGTTCTTATTCTTCTCTTTGATTGCAGGCATTTGAAGAATGAGGATATTTAATAATGTCTTCTATAACCTTTCAGATAGCCTCTTGTTATTAGGCTTCAAGTAATCAGAAAGACTTTTCCCCAGAGAAAAGAATGTTGTGTTTATTTAGCTTTTTGTTTGAGGACTATCCCAAGCAAAGGGTGGGTTGATAGCCTTTTAAATCCAGTGTTTGTTGAACTTAATTCAGTCCAGTGTCCATGCAGAACAGGTGGTTTATCTAAGAAAAATGACAAATTTTGCTGACATTTTTGAGGTCATCCTTTCAGTCATGAATAAAGTAGCTCATAGTACCAATATGAGTTGCAATAAGAAGTTACTTAATCTCTCTGTGCCTCAGTTTTCTCAGCTATAAATTAGGGACCCTTTCTGTTTGAGGGGCATGGACATATTTAGGAGATAGGACTAGACTTGTGTCGCAGGATCGTCCTACCTCACTCTCCATTTAGCTCTGGAGTGAGGGAGAGACTGCTAGTCTAAGGCTTAAGGGAAGTTACTCTGGCTGCCTAGCATCTTCTCTGTCCCTTAAATCCCGTCCTTGTCTCTTGATTCTACAACTGGCCTCCTTCTGACATCCTCATCGTCTTATGTGGGCTCTGGTTGGCATCGATGTCTCTTCCATTGCTATTGAGAGTGTTTGCTACAACTCTGCACTCATGAGAACTTGCATGTTCACCCTAATATGAACTCCAGCTAGACTCTGAGCTGGAAAAAGGGCAATCTGGACATGTACGGCCCCACCAAAGAGGAAATATCACGGGATGGGGACTAGGGAGACCCAGGCTGCAGATTGCCCAGCCCCTTCCATCATTGCTCACCTTCCCACATCAAGAGCTTCTCAGAAGGACAGATTTCTTGCTTGTCAACCATGACATCCTAGGGATATTTTCCCATACCAGTGGAAACTCTGTTAACTTCATAATCTTTTCCTTCACCTAATCTTGAAGAGTTTATAATCCTCTTCTGCATTAAATACTTTTTTTCTTGTCGATGCTGATTTTCCTCTTGTGTTATTCAAACCAGCTGGGACAGTTTATCCCCCTAGCATAGAAATGAAAACCTGACAGGCAGGTCTTTGCAGCGGAGATTAGGCTGGTTCTCTCTCCAAACAGTGTTTTACTGTTGGCTGCTGCCACTGAATAGCTCAGCCTGCCATTGTGACAGAATGGCCCAGAACAGACTACAGGCAGGAAGCATCTTTTGTTTCAGAGGGCTTTGGAGCTGTTTTTTTCCCCTGCCATAAACTTAATTGCTTTCTGTGATGTATCTGGCAAACATACCAGCATCCTTTCTGCTTCCTCCTGCTTGGTCAACCTGGACTACCAAAGCCTGCAGCTTTGCTTTTTAGGAGGTCTGGTTGATCAACATGAGTTTGGCTTTGCTAACATTGCCTATTTTGGGGAACTAGTGGTGCCCAGGAGAAGGATGTGAGTGTGGTATGTGTGTGGTGGGGTATAGGGGAGAGAGAGCTGGGTCTTCTGGGACAGTGGGGAAGCAGGCATGATTCAGTGGGCTCAGAAAATTGTGGTTCACCACAGGGTCCTCATGTGCATGAGTAAGTCATCCTGCTTCCTGAAAGGGAGGTTTTCTTCACCTTAGCCCCACAGAGGATATTTCAGATGTGGCAATTCCTTTAAATCACTGAAATTTTGACTCACCCTAGGATTTCTGGGTTTAATTGTTCCCCTTTCTTGATGGTTTTATGACCAGTGTTGCAGGAAAGACAATACTTGAAAGTTTGTGGAAGCCCCTCCTTTTGATTTTTTTCTTTGCACTGAAGATGATTGCTTAACAATAATAAACATAGAAAGAATATTTTTTTGTTTGTTTTTTAAAGAACTTTGGGCCAGGTGTGGTGGCTCATGCCTGTAATCTTTGGGAGACCTAGGTAGATGGGTCACCTGCGGTCAGGAGTTCAAGACCGGCGTGGCAAATGTGGGAAAACTCCGTCTCTCCAAAAATACAAAAATCAACCAGGCAAGGGGGAATCTGCCTGTAGTCTCAGCTACTCAGGAGGCTGAGGCAGGAGAGTCACTTGAACTGAACCAGGGAGGTGGAGTTTGCAGTAAGCCAAAAGAAGAAAAAAAGAACCTTGCTCTAGGCTGGTTCTTGGCAAGGAAGACAAGCTATCGATGGTGCTTTGAATGGTCAAAGGCATATTTACTCATTTGCACATGCAGCTGTCAGGTTCCAGTCCGCAGTTGCAGCCACTTTAGCAACTTTCTCATAACCCTCAATAGCACCTTCTTTAAAGCTTGTTATCAACAATCCAACCAAAGCATTGCATTTCAAATTTAACCTGAAGCTTCCCTTGACATTTCTTCCTCAGGAAGTCTTTCTAGAATGGAGATGAAAACCTCTTCTGTGTCTAAACGTGACAAGGCCATGCACGATTTGCCTGTTCTCACCAAGATCATTTCCATATTTAAACTGTGAATATTGAGTTCTGTCTGTTATCAGCTGTGTTTCCCCATGTCTATTCTCTGAATGTAGGTCCTTGCTAGAACAAAAAGGGTAAAGATTGTTATTCCTGGATGGCAGATTGTGTAACCACCAGTGTAGTGCCACCAAATAGATGACGAATGACTATGTTTGGACAATAATGGAACCTGCAGCACACACTCTGATTGTAGGGGTCCAGCTTCTCTTTTGCATTAAGCCTCAGGTATGCCTTGATCAAGTGTGTGGTCAAGCCTTTTTAAGTTTCCTTTGAAGCCTTAGCAGTGTACGCAAACAGATTGTTGCCCAAATCACACATGGTATGAACCTATTTAGGTATTATCTAACAGAACTCTAATGGGCAACAGTTATGTAGACAGTTTCTTGTCCTCTATTAAATCAGTGTATTTTCTATAGGTTTGTTAATAGTACTTCATTTGTAATTAAACTATATTTTAACATATCCCCTCCAAAAGGGTAAATTAGAGTAATACAATACAGAAATGGTAAGAAGATTCAGATTAATTAGGAAATGAGAATCCCTAATTCATTCATGGACCCACTCTTGGGGTTCCAGGTGAGAGACCCAGCTGTCTCTCACTTGTCCACTTTCAACACACACATCACACTCATGTCCATCTCCTGGGCACCACTGTTTCCCCAAAATTGGCAATGTTAGCAAAAGCCAAAGGCAAACTCATGTTAATCAACCAAACTTACTAAAAAGCACAGCTGGCAGGCATTGGTAGTCCTGGTTGACCAAACAGGAAGAAGTATTACTCTGAAAGTCTGATTGGAGCATGACTCTGAAGGGGATAAGGTTCTCAACGGTCGAGTCTTTAAACTGGACTTCCACGTTAGAGGGTTTTACTGTTCTTTGTCAACATGTGCATCTGGCTTGCTTCAAAAAGACACTGCATTCGTTGTATAAAAGGGATTCCTAAAATAACCAAGCGAGTGACCTAAGAGACAACCAGCTAGTGTTCCTATAGGGTTTCTCTCTTGAAACTAAAGTTACAAATCTCTTCTCTTCCATTTTTCACCTATCTTCAGTGGATCCCTGTTATCACCAGAGGCCGAATGGATAGTTCTGGGGATTGCTTTCCTTGAGTTGTGAGCTGAAATGTAGACTTTAAATACAGGGTTTTAAGATGTTAGGTAGGAAAGTGACATTGATTTATTTGTTCTGTTCCCTGCCAGCCTGAGAAACCTGTCCCGTCAGGTAATGAACAACTGTTCTTATCCTAACTTCAAGAGAACGATTACTCATTCCATCATTACCACTCCCCCTGAGTCATCCAAGCTGGTGCATTTTGGTTTCCACTGAATAAGAATCTCCAGGCAATGGGAGTCTAGGGCCAAGGATTCTGATTAGTAATATGAATTATATAAATGTGCCTTGGATACAGAAGTTGTGGCTCCTTCCAGAAAGATATTTCATAGACCCCGGTCTTCAGCCATGTCTCTATTTGAGAAATTGTATTGGTCGGTATTGCCAAAAGTGGCCACTTATTGGTCAGTACAGAACGATTATATGAGTGACTAGACTCTACAGCTAGTCTGGTTGATCACAAGGGCAAAGATACAGCTATGAAAATGGATGGCGATTTGCCTGTACCTCTTGCCTGTAATTTCATAGTCATGTTGCATGTTAACCACTCAGTATTCAATGGGGATTTAAGTAAATCTTCTTTCAGGCCTTGTTTGTGACAGTGCTGAGAGGGCATTTACACTTGACATGTACCATCATAGATGAGGACTATTGAAAGGCAGCTGGAGTCATTTCCATTTTACAAATACCATCTGTCTTCTATCACTTCGCTGTTCTCTGTGCTATTCCTAGGTCCTGTTGTGCCTGATTTGGGAGACAAATGTCTCCTAAATTGGATTGTCCTGGATTAAATTTGAATGTATAGGTAGTTATAGAAATCAACATTGATAGGCATGTGTGTTCAGTTCATTTCAAGGTTCAGTTTATTTCAGAAGTCTTAATATTTGTATTCATTACAGATCTAGACACACATAGCTTTGAGTAGGAGCTGTATTTTGAAACATCGTGGTTCATGGGAGAAGCTGGCATGTAGAAAATGCTGAATGTAAGTTTGTGGGTTAATAGAAAATCCTGCCTCTTTTCTACAAATTCTTAACCTAATCCTTCCTAGGTTTAAATAAAACCAACAAGCACTATTATAACAGCTATTCTGTCACCTTTTTCTGTCTTCAGGCACTTGAAAAACATCATTAAACAACATCAGAATTAATCCAAGGCCCTTTAGACTTTAGACAGAGCTCCTTGGGGCAGGAACCTTGTCTTCTTCATCTCGAATCCTTAGAACTAAGAAAAATAAATGTTTTATAAGCAGGCATATATGAAATAATTAGTAGCTGTGAAAATAAAACAAATGGTGATCCTGAAGCCCTGACAGTTTGACAGCATGTCCTGTAAGGTCAGTGTGAGATAGGACCTGGTTGCAGGTGGGAGCAGCCACTCTGGGACTCTCTGATAAGGCCTGAATGAAAAGGCGATAATGTGTGCCCGGGAGCGGGTTGACTTTACCGTTGCCTGCAATTCCTGTGTTGAAATGGGAAGGCCGAGCCCAGGCAAATGCTCAGGAGACAACACCAACTCTTTTATTACTCTCCACAACATTTATAGCCAAGGCCTATTCCATGCCCTTCTCCTTGAGGCATTCTGACAGTCATTTTAATGATTTATTTTCTTTTTCACAATCAAAAAACAAATAAAATATTTTATTACCTTTTGGGTAGACTTGATGTCTTTCTCTTTATTTCATCACTTTCTGGGTCTGTAAAATTCTCCTTCTCTTTCAATTTTTTTTACTCAAAGATAGGAATTCTGTTTTTCTCATTCCTTATGTGAGAGCTTTTTTTGAAGTCTGTTTTTTTTTTT
>NW_016107342.1:6117106-6137660 GCF_001604975.1 Cebus imitator | reverse complement strand
TCGTATATCCCCAGCCTGTTTTCTAGTTGTTAGTTTGTATCTGTGAATGTCATGGGTGGAGAAGAAAGGGGTATATGGAAAGGAAGACTCAAGAAAGGCCACATGTTTACAATAACACATGGATTGCAGGGAAAGGTTTTGAATAAGAAAATTATTTTTCAATGCTCTTCTCCACTATTTAAAGATATAAGAACATTGGCAGTATTGCTGTTGAAGTTGTGGTTGTGTTGGTTTAGGAAAAAAACACTCTAGTACTGAAATTTGCTCTGTGGTTTCTTTCCCAGGATCTACAATAAAAACCAATAATCTGTGTGAGAGCCCATGGCATTGTGATTCCCCTCCATCCTGAATTGCATGTCTTCAATCTGAGCACCCTGCTTTATGGCTCCCAGGCCCCTGGTTTCTACCCTCTGCCCTTTTGGCTCATTTCTGCCTCATTTTACATATCCCTCTGTATTAGCTTATTCTCACACTGCTAATAAAGATATATCGAGACTGGGCAATTTACTAAGGAAAGAAATTTGACTGACTGACAGTTCAGCATGGTGGGAGGGGCCTCAGGAAACTTACGATTATGGCGGAAGGGGATGCAAATATGTCCTTCTTCACATGGCAGCAGGAAGGAGAAGAATGAGCAAAAAGGGGGAAAATCCCCTTACAAAATCATCAGACCTTGTGAGAATTAACTCACTATCACAAGAATAGCAGCATGGGGATAGCCACCCCCATGATTCAATTACCTTCTACTGGGTCTCTCCCATGACATGTGAAGATTATAGGAACTACAATTAAAGATGAGATTTGGATGGGGACACAGCCAAACCATATCAGCCTCCTTACATTAAGGTGTCAATAGCAGGATCTCCTCCTTCAGACCAGTCATCATGGGCTTCAAAACCTACCTGACTACATGCATGGATTTGTAAGGACAAAGCTCTTCTTGGAGAGGTGATTTCAGGTCAGAGTTGATGCAGCATGTGCTTGTGCCTTCTTCAGTGGTACAACCAGGACATCTGTTCTGTGGATCTCCTAATCAGAACTCGATGTAATATTCCAAAGAAGATCACACTCATTGTGATGGTCTGGGATGCTGGGATAACTAGTAAAACATTATTTCTGGGTGTGTCTGTGAGAATGTTTCTAGGAGAGATGAGCTAAACTTTAATTGGTAGATGGCCCTCTTCTTCTATGTGGGTGAGCACTGTCGAATCCATTAAGGGCCTGAACAGAATGAAAAGGCAGAGGAGGATTGAATTACCTCTCTCTGCCTGACTGCTTGAGCCAGTATCTTTTAATAGAATATATATATATATTCTGTTGATTCAATTTCTCTGGAAAACCCTGACTAATACAATTGCGAAGAAGAATTTTGTTTGATTAGGATGAGGTTCAGTTGTGCATTAATTTAAGTAGCAGCACTATTACTGTATTTTTTTTAAAAAGACATGGTGTTTTTAATTACTTAAAATTCATATAGACGAATTGCTATCTAGCAAGGTCTTGGCTATTCTTTGCCTGTGTTGTTGATTATTTGAAACATAACTTTATATTTAACATCTTGTTGATTTCAGCTTGATGCTTTAGTCTGTCAAGCCTTTTTTTGCATCTTTATTCTGCTTGAAACATAGTAGCTGCCATTCCTGGCTTTGTGCTATCAGTAAATTTGATTAAAAAGTCATCTTTTCTTTATTCAAGTAATTGATAAAAATGTTAGATACAATAAATGACAGAGTTCTTCAGGATACTATTAGCACATTTAGGGTTGAGACTCATCTATTTAAAAAACATTATTTGGCAGCTCATAATTTGCTATCATTTCCCTAAGGATAGAATACTCTATGTATTGCTTTGCCAAAATCTAGGTTGTGTATGGAATTCTACTGATTTAATATGCTGTAACCATGTCACAAAAGAAGGGAGATTTGATTGGCTCAACTTCATGTTATGATACACATCCTAAACCTAACTAATCACTTCCTTTTTTTTCTACTTGCTTGCAAACCAGCTACTTATCTGCACGTTGATCTGCACCTTTATTTATTAATTCAGAGAATTGTTCATTTGTGAATCTTCAATGTGGTGTCTAGTACTCAATTTACAAGATGTGGTTCCTGCTTTCAAAAAGTTTATAGTCTAGTTCTGTGAAGAATGTCAATGGTAGTTTAATGGGAATAGCATTGAATGTACAAATTGCTTTGGGCAGTATGACCATTTTCACGATATTGATGCTTCCTATCCATGAGCATGGAATGTTTTTCCATTTGTTTGTGTCATTTCTGATTTCTTGGAGCAGTGGTTTGTAGTTCTCCTTGAAGAGGTCCTTTACTTTCCTTATTAGCTGTATTGCTAGGTATTTTATTCCTTTTGTGGCAATTGTGAATGGGAGTTCATTCATGATTTGGCTCTCAGCTTGGTGTGAAGGAATGCTTGTAATTTTTGCACGTTGAATTTGTATCCTGAGACTCTGCTGAAGTTGCTTATCAGCTTAAGAAGCTTTTGGGCTGAGATGCTGGTGTTTTCTAGAAAAAGGATCATGTCATCTGCCAACAAGGATAGTTTGACTTCCTCTCTTCCTATTTGAATACTCTTTATTTCTTTCTCTTGCCTGATTGCCCTGGCCGAAACTTCTAATACTATGTTGATTAAGAGTGGTGAGAGAGAACATTCTTGACTTGTGCTAGTTTTCAAGGAGAATACTTCCAGCTTTTGCCCATTCAGTATGATATTGACTGTGGGTTTGTCATTTGTGGCCTTTATTATTTTGAGGAATGGTTCTTTAATACCTAGTTTATTGAGAGTTTTTAACATGAAGCATATTAAATTTTATCAAAGAGCTTTTCTGCATCTATTGAGATAATAATGTGGTTTTTTTGTCTTTAGTTCTGTTTATGTGATGAATCACATTAATTGATTTGTGTATGTCGTACCACCCTAGGGATAAAACCTATTTGATTGTGGTGAATTAGCTTTTTGATGTGTTGCTGGATTCTTGTCCAAGGGTGGGGAGCGGGAGGAGGGAGAGAATCGGGAAGAATAGCTAATGGATACTGGGCTTAATACCTGAGTGATGGGACGATCTATGCAGCAAACTGCCATGGCACACGTTTACCTGTGTAACAAACCTGCACATCCTGAACATATGCCACTGAACCTAAAATAAGATTTGGAAATAAAAGCATTAAGTTTATATTCTAGTGAAGGTAAGAGATATATAATTATAATACTCTGTGCATAATCTCTTTCATCTCCCTCTCTGTGTGTATGTGTGTGTGCGTGTGCGTGTGTGTGTGTGTAGTCAGGTGTTATTTAATGACAAGGATATGTTCCGAGAAATGCATTGTTAAGGAATTTCATCATTGTGCAAACATCATAGAGTGCACTTCCATAAACCTAAATGGTATAGCCTAGTATGCACCATGCTATGTGGTATAGCCTATTCCTCCTAGGCTACAAACCTATACAGCATAGGACTATACTGAATACTTCAGGGAGTTGTAACACAGTGGGAAGTATTTGGGCATCCAAATATATCTAAACATAGAATAAGTACAATAAAAATACTTATTATAATCTTATGAGACTACCATCATATATGCAGTTTGTATTGAACAAAATGTTGTTATGGAAGCACATGATAACCTGTATAAGAGATAAGAAGTGGTATGCATGTATAGGGCATTTACCATGAATAGAACCTGCAACTTCACTCACTCTGTTGGTGAGTGAGTGAGTGAGTGAATGTGAAGGCCCGGGACATTACTGTAGACTTTAAAAACACTATACTTAGGCTACACTAAATTTATTAAAAACATTTTTTCTTTTTGTTAAATTAATTTTAGTTTACCGTATAAACGGAAATATTTTTAACTTTTTAACTCTTAAGTAATAACATTTACCTTAAAACACATTTTTCAAATATACAAAAATATTTTTTCTTTATACCCTTATTTTATCCACCATTTTTCTATTTTTTAAATTTTTATTTTTATTTTTTTACTTTTTAAAGTCTTAGAAACTAAGACACAAACACACATATTAGCTTAGGCCTACTCAGGGTCAGGATTATCAATATCACTGTCTTCCACCTCCACATCATGTCCCACTGGACGGTCTTCAGGGGCAATAACAAGCATGGAGCTGACATCTATGGTAACCATGCCTTCTTCTGGATATCTCCTGAAGGTCCTGCCTGAGGCTGTTTACAGTTAACTTTTTAAAACAAGCAAATAAAAGTATACTCTAAAATAATAAAGTATATTAAACACATCAAAGTAAGTAAATACATAAACCAGTAGTGTAATCATTTATTAAGTATTATGTACTGTACATAATTGTGCTATCATTTTATACGACAAGCGGCACAGTAAGTTTGTTTACAGCAGCATCACCACAAACAGGTGAGTAATGCGCTGTGCTATAATGTTATGACTACAAAGCCAATAGGGGATAGGAATTGTTCAGCTCCATTATCATCTTATAGGACCACTGTTGTATATGCTGTTCATCCTTGACTGAAACATTATTATGCGACATGTGACTGCATGTGTGTGTACACACACAATTGTGTGTGTTTGTTACTTGTATAATAAAGATGGAATTTTATAAACAATATGTGGTTGTGTCACTTGTATAATAAAGATGGAGTTTTATAAACATAAGAGAATAAATAATACCTAGTACAGATATGTCCAAGAGAACAGATAACCACCTGCTGAGCTCAGGACAAAGGAAATAAAATTTGAGCTGGGCCTTACAGAATAAGGATCATTAGTTTCACAAAGTGTGGCAGGGTATTGAAAGAAAGGAATAAAGTCTCCATTGATAAGCTGTCTGGAGCTAGACTCCAGACCTCCCTGCACAGACCTCTCTGCTTGCCCCCATGACCTCCTAACCCCTGACCTGTGGTTTGCACTCGGTCACGTTATCTACTGACTTTCTTGCCCTTTCTTCAACCATTTGATTCACAGACTTCCAAACTATGTCTGCTGTTTTACTTTGGTGGGGTGTTCAGGCTAAACAGGTGACTACAGGCAGTTGACAAGACCTGCCTGAGGGCCGCCTACATGCTAGCATGGTAGCACCCCAAAGACTCTACAGAAGGCAGTGCATTTGATTCTAAAAGATGTCTTGTGCAGCCATATAGAATACATACCTGACAAACTTTAAGATTAGAGGAGCACCCATGCTTTAAACCAGTAATAACTCTACCAAAAAGTGCCTCTCCCTGTACACACATCCACCATCCAAACATCTCTTTGAAATGTCTTACCTGCTTTCATCCTCAGTTAAATTGTTTTTGAAGATTTCAGTGGATCAATTCAGCTGTGTTTGCATCCTGCAGAGCATGAAAAATGGTGTTTCAGTTCTTATTGTGACAAACTGAGTACCCAAATGCACAGCCTGGGTTTTTAGATTGCAGGTGGAATTGGCAGCATCTGTGGTTAGAGAACTGGCCCCCAAGCATGTGAACTGAGTAAATTTGATTAACGTTGCATGGAGAGAGTCAGCCTGGAACACCCCAATGCCATTCTTCTCCAAATGCATTTTCAGCTACTCATTTGGTGGGGGAAATACTTTTATTTTTCCATTGTTGGTTCTCTCTTTCCATCAAATATGTAGCCATGTGTCTAAGGTGGTAACTCGCAAAGCTGGCTGGGATTATGTTTTTAGTGTCTTGAATGTTTATTTGATTATCTTTGTTCTGCTCCTATTTGGCTATTTTCCCCTGTCTCTTACTCCCCTTCACCTTGTTTCTTTGGCAGCCAGTAGCGATGCTTTTTGTAAAGAAAATGGATGTAAATTACCAGGGGTAATGAAACAACTCATATATTGATTTTTGGCTTAGAGGCCCAACATTTTGGGAGTCAACAGCAGGATGCTTTGCTATGGGATCTGCAAGGGATTGGAGTAGATGGCTTATGCTGTGTGAGCAAATCTCATTCCTGCCAAGTGCTTCATTATCCATTCCCTGCAATGAGCAGCTTTAGCAGGCAATGTGCAGAGCCTGTTTATAGGACTGATGGTGGTTCAACTAAATCTGCCACCTGAACAACAAGAAAGCTCAAACTACATCTTCTCCTTACACAACCTGGCATTGTATCCCTTCTGCAAGAGTTGTTTTTTTTTCCTACTAGAAAGTGAATAGAACTGGTAATGTTTATTGAGCACTTAGTATATGCTAGGCATTGTAAAACTTACTCTATAGTTAATTAATTTAGTTTTCACTGTATTTTTTTATAATTTACTCTGTACTATATCCCTGAAATTGAAGTATTACTGTCCTGATTTATAGATGAGAACATTGAGACTCCAAGAAGTATTTTTTTCAAGTTAAACAGTTCCTAATAGTTCTTAAATTGAGAAAAATAACCTTGACTCCAATTAAGTCTAAAATACACTAAGCGTTAAGAATAACTTGTGTTCCATTAGGGGCCAGAGGTTTAAATACTCAGGCCAAGAAGCAATTAGGCTTCCAGCACAACTTTTCTATGTGGATTCAGCATAGAAACAGTGGTCCGTTGTTCTTTCCTCTATTGCCATCCAATAATGTCGGGGCTTTAATATTTATTTTTCATCTTTTAGAAACCTATTTTAAAATCTTATAATGACAACATCTTGTCCACCACTGTGATCTAGAGGTCAGTGAAAAGTTAACCAAAAGTCAGTTTCCTATCACTTTACTCCCCTCACCCCCATGAGACTCAACAGTGCTACCCGAACTTTCTGTCCTTTTAGCTGACAACAAAACAACAAAATGACTGAGACTGCGTAGCATACTCCCTGTTCACAGAGCAGAGCCTGTCAAAGTCGAGGGGTTCTGAGTCTCCACCAACTTCATACACTGGCAGCTAACTCACCCTGCTTTTGAAATTTTGTTTTCTGTTAAAATTGAGAAATGCCTTTAATGCTTTCTTCCTGATGCTAATACATTGTAGACATGATCTTCTAAGCCTAACGGCTGTTTTATGAGCTCCTGGAAACCTGTCAGTGGTATATATTCTTCTCTTTCTCAACAAATGATGCATCCCTGTAGTTACTGTAGCCAGTGGGTCTTGTCAATAAATCTGTCAGAGGCCAGGCCAGGCTGCACAAACATGCTCTCCACCTTCCCTGATGGAATGAGAGGCAGCCCTTTAGAGCTTGGTGGGATGGAGATTGCTTTTTAAAATTGAGCTCAAGAATGAAAGTATATATCTATCAGTTTTCATTTCTGTCTACTACCGTGGTCAGGAGATTACTTATTTTTCTTTCATTAGCCAATTTGTAGATTCCCAAGTTTGGGAGTGGGGAAAGAAAATCCCAGCTGTACACATTGACTTCAGAATGACCGACTAGCTGCAGGCAGGAGATGAGTCCATGTCGGCTGGCCTGCTCCCACCTCCCACGGTTATGCTTAAATGCTGGTCCTTCAGGAAGAACCCAAAGGGAGGCTTGTGTATTGAGTTATCAGGTTGGGGACCTGAAAGCCTCAATTTCTCCTGGCATAATGATGGGTCTTCAGTATGAATTAGAAAGCTCTGCAGTTCTGCAGATAATTTTCAGAGACAGCACACACAATGTTTTAACCCTCAAACCAAGTCTACCCACCTCAATAACTCTTAGTAGCTAGCTGACAGTGCCGATAATGATGATAAAATCTGGAGCTTTTATGTTGGTGAATTACTTATGATGTATAGAAAGCTGTGTGACTTATTTTAAGGAAGTTTTATATTCCTAACGGGGCGATTAAAAAGACAGACTCTATTGCTCAGATCAGCATATATGCCACAAATGTGTTTTCCCACCCAGATTTCTAACTGGGATGTTTCTGTTAGCAGTGTTGGTGAGTGCCTGAAAGGTCATTTTGATTTCTTATTTTTTTAAACCAGGCATTCAGAATATCCAGGAGTTAATCAGTGCACAGAGACCTGCTAATTCATAACTTACAGTCTCTTGCTACTAATGTCACTGCAAGCAAAGTCACAGTCCCCGCAGCATTCTCCATCCTGAAAGGGTGTTGTGCCACCCCACCAGTGGAATGCTCACCTGGCACTGTCGGTTTGTGTATCATCTACATTCTCCCTGGTTTTACTAAATTAGTAATAGGAAGCATAGTTGGTTTAGGAATTATTTTAGATTAGATAATAAAGCAGTAGGAAATCATTCAACCTAGGTTAAAACATAAACAGCCATATCTTCAGGAGACATTTTCTACAAAATTCGATCACTTTTATCCATTTTTCCTGACAATAAGAAAAGGAAAGGAACTATCAGAAATGGAAAGTCTGTCCCTTTGTAACCAGCGAGAAACTGGGTTTCGGTTTGCCTAACTTCTCCCGGAAGATTTAATCAGTATTTGCTGTCAAAGAAGAGAAATGCTCTAGCGTCCGCAAAGACACTTTGTCTGTCTCGATAAACATAGTTAAGGTGACGGTACGCCTTATGTGAAAAGGTGTGGGGAATACTTTTTTAAGATTGGAATACAAAAAGACAGATTTACTAGGGGCTCTGCTGGTTTTCTTTCTCCCTAAACTTCCTGATTCAGCGGGCAGTGCAGGAGCCGGTACAATGTTATACGCTGTTATACAAGTGAAACCAGCTGGATTTAACGATTCCCTGCTTCTCGGTCATAATTCTTTGGTAACTGCGAGAATTCCAAACTTACAGCACTTCTTTATCTTCCCCAGGGCACAACAGCCCTTTTCTTAAGGTGGTTTTTGTGGGTGGTGGTAGAGGTGGACTTTTGCTTTGGCCTTAGTCTTGGCCCCCAAAGGCAACTAAAGTGAGGAAAAAAAGAAATCAGCAAGTGCTGAACTATGAATGAGTCAGAGGAAGCGGTAACTAGACCATCTTTCCTATTGGAAGCATCCTAAGCTTAATTTGTGGGCAGGAGGCTCAACCCTGAAACAGGCTCCTGGTCTCACTTCTCGAGATCTGAGGCCCAGCCTGGCTGCGTGTGGCTTGGAGCTGCATCCTGATCCTCGATCCTGGCTGTGTATGCTACCTGTGTAGGGCATCTGGGAACCAGCTCTGCCACAGGCACAGAAAGAGCCTGGAAAGAATCCTGGCCCTGGGGCTTCAAAGTACATGAAATGACTTTTGTTCTTGGAGTCCTCAGTTGCCTAATTTAATATACTTTATAAAGGCCCCTCAGTGGGCCTCATCTGCTCTGTGACCTTGGACCAGACCCTGCACCTCTCTGGTCCTGCTTCCAAATCTGTCTATGACTAGGGCTGGAAGGATTGTTGGCTTTTCAGATGTGTTAAGGTATGGAAGCTGCTACCCAAATAAAATTTTGGGAAAGATCCTAAAAGAAGAAATTTTATAAAATCAAATCTATTCTCATTTAAATGGGGGTGAGGGACCCAGAGTATCTACCCCCCACCCCACTCAAATCCTCTTCATCTGTTGGAACTCCCACAGGGCTGTGAGGCCCCCTCCATTCCAGCCTAATAACAGGCTGGCTGAATTAAGGAAGTCATATTAAACAGAGGCTGAAAATGCAGGTAATTTTACCTTTGTTAATCCTGAGTCCTGGAGACAGGGCATCTTACAGGTTTTAAGTGAACCAACCTAAAATGGCTTAATCCATGTTAAGTTTGTAAACACCAATCATCCCCTGTTCCTTGTAGCCAGAATTTTCAGCTTTGCTATTGTTCAGTGACAGCAGGTGACAAATGCATCTGTAATGAATTCTGCCAGGCATACCCACCTTGATATCTCAGAACTACATCAGGCCCCCAACCACTCCCTGCTGGATTCCAGAAACCCAGACTCTGCCTCCCACTTTCCATCCCTCGAACCCGTCTAGCACAGAACACCATATCAACTTCCTTGAACTCTGCATTGATCCTGGCAGTCTCCTTTGCGAAAGAGTCTCATTGCTTGCAAGACGCAAACTCAACTCCTGACTTTCTGAATCCTCCATGAGTAATTCCATTTTCCTATCACATCCTACTTTCCTTCTGATACACTTCCTTCGAATACACATCCATTTCACGAAATCATTCTTCTCCTATTCTCTGCCTCTAAACCTGTGGTCATGCTCTTTGCCCATCTCACAATTTGCCTTTCCCCATGAAAATCTTATATCCTATAAATTGTTCTACTGTAAGGACACGTGCACACAAATGTTCATTGCAGCACTGTTTACAATAGCAAAGACCTGGAACCAACCCAAATGCCCATCAATGATAGACTGGACAGGGAAAATGTGGCATATATACACCATGGAATATTATGCAGCCATCAAAAACGATGAGCTTGTGTCCTTTGTAGGGACATGGATGAACCTGGAAACCATCATTCTCAGCAAACTGACAGACGAGCAGAAGATCAAACACCACATGTTCTCACTCATAGGCAGGTGTTGAACAATGAGAACACATGGACACAGGGAGGGGAGCACTACACACTGGGGTCATTTGGGGGGAAATAGGGGAGGGACGGAGTGGGGAGGGGAGCTGGGGAGAGATAGCAAGGGGAGAGGTGCCAGATGTAGGTGATGGGGAGGAAGGCAGCAAATCACACTGCCACGTGTGTACCTATGCAACAATTTTGCATGTTCTTCACATGTACCCCAAAACCTAAAATGCAATAAAATAAATAAATGGGGGAAAAAAAAGAAAATCTTATATCCTATTTGTTATTCAACAATGTCCGTTATAGTTCACCCTTCAAGTTATTCCCTCTTCTCCCTTCCATGACACGCAAAAGGCAGTGTGATGTGGCAGCAAGATTACCGAGTCGGGAGAAAGCAGCATGGCTGCCGTCTGGAATTCTGCTGCGTATCTGCAAGGTGCCCTTGCCTAAGCACCTTGACCTCTTTAGTGATAGTTTCCTCATCTATAAATGGGGTGAATAATATAATATCTAGGCTGGGTGTGATGGTTCATGCCTATAATCCTGGCACTTTGGGAGGCTGAGGCAGGTGGATCACCTGAGGTCAGGAGTTTGAGACCAGCCTGGCCAACATGGAGAAACCCTGTCTCTATTAAAAATAAAAAAAAAATTAGCCAGGTGTGGTGGCAGGCACCTGTAATCCCAGCTACTCAAGAGACAGGTAGGAGAATTGCTTGAACCTGGGAGGTGGAGATTGCAGTGAGCTGAGATCGCACCATTGTACTCCAGTCTGGGCAACAGAGTGAGACTCCATCTCAAAAAAAATTAATAATAATATAATATCTCCCTCACCTACCTCACCATGTGGTTGTAAGTGTCAAAAAGGTATTGTATGTGAATGCATGTCATCTTATTTAAGCACTTTATATTTTTTAATTTTCATTCTTTAATAGTCAGGTATTTATGAGGTATAATCATTACCATTTTCTGTGCCCAATAGCACTCAATTTATTTCTGCGTCATACCCTGCCCTGGGCTTACTCCAGTTATTTCATGTATCACCAGATTTTGGGGTCAAAGAGTTTTCATATAGTTTAAAACTCTGGCTATGGCGGTGTCTCACGCCTGTAATCCCAGTACTTTGGGAGGCTGAGGCAGGTAGATTACCTCAGGTCAGGTTTACCTCAAGACCAGTCTGGCAACATGGTGAAACCCCATCTTTACTAAAAGTACAAAAAAATTAGTCAGGACTGGTGGTGTGCACCTGTAATCCCAGCTA
The DNA here is from genome assembly GCF_001604975.1 of Cebus imitator. Taxonomy (NCBI): domain Eukaryota; kingdom Metazoa; phylum Chordata; class Mammalia; order Primates; family Cebidae; genus Cebus; species Cebus imitator. The sequence goes on along the minus strand of NW_016107342.1, from coordinate 6,126,061 downwards.
CTCTGGAGGCTGAGGCAGGGGAATTGCTTGGATCAGGGAGGTGGAGGTTGCAATGAGCTGAAATCACACCACTGCACTCCAACCTGGGTGACAGAGCGACACTCCGTCTCAAAAACAAACAAACAAACAAACAAACAAACAAACAAACAAACAAAAACATGGTGGTTATCACAGCATTGACCACACAATGCATACTTCATATGGATCTATTTAATAGAACTTTGATTTCTGATATCCTCCAGGACCTACTATTTTTGGTGTGCTGGCAGCAGCGACCATTTAATCATAGGAATACTTGAAATTCTGACAATCCTCCCAAAGCAAGATTGAAATTCTAAGGATTTAAAACAGACATGGAAGACCTTAAGAAGCAGCATAAATAAGTTGCTTGGGTGAGATATTCTCTTGAAAATTAGGAACTCAGTCCTAGGACTGGTTAGAAGGAGTCCGGCTATCAGTCCTTGAGTCAGCATTGCCTCTCTAATACTCTGCGGATGCTCACAACCAACAAGGAGAAAGTCCCCATGAGTAAGAATGCATCTCAGACTATCAAGACAAGGCCGTTATTCACTGAAGGGGCTGCTGCTTCAGAAATAGCAAAATAGCCCCGCGATAGGGTCAAGGGATTATGTATTGTAACAGCCCACATAACTTTTTGCATTCAACTTTTTCTGGTCGAATACTTTCCATGAGAAAAGGTTCCTGAATTAAGTTATGTCCATTATAAAAGTGAGTGCTCTTAGTGCTTCAGTAAGTGGGTGGCAAATACTTCCTCATGTAAGTGGAAATTATTTCATTTTGGATCACAGGGAAAAATATCTTTTATTATAGATAACTAGAATACCTTTAGGAAAATAAGGTGAGCATGTTGTGATAAATTCTTATCAGTGAAACAGGCATTCTGGGCACCACTTAATACATTGAAGATTTAATTTGCAAAGAGTAAGTTGGTGATCAGTAAAATTTAATTTTTTTCCCCTTTCAAGCTTGAGGTATCTACTGTACCTTATGCTTCTGGAAGAAGTAAACTTTGTTGGAAGGGTGAAATTTCTAAACCAAAAATGGAGCTAGAGAGCTATGCAGGTTGCTGGAAATCCTCTACGTAGGTTGCCCAATTCCTAGTTTAGAGTGTATAGACAGCCTCAGCAAGATACTGGGCCATGCTGCAAACCTAAGCACTTGTCTGTCCCCATCCATTTATTCTGATGACATCTGCAGAAAATCCCAACCAGTGTGCATCTGCCTTCTTTTTTGTTTTCTTAAGACAATATATATGTACATATTTTCCTGAGACATTTGTTCTGCTTTGCCAATCTACAATGTATATAGATTCATTTTCTGCAGATGTGCTTATTTCTGGGAACATCTCTGCATGGTTTCAGCATAAATAATATGCTTATCTACCTATGATAAGCTACAGAAATTGCTGGCATTTTAGAAGAATACATGTAGTAGAGTTAGTAATGCTCCATAATTCTTTGTCCCTATAGCAACCGCCACATGTTTGCAGTTTGTACATGGAGTGCCTTCAACACTATATTCAAGTCACTTCAGGGCATGGACCATGTCTTACGAAATTTTTATTTCTAGTCCCTCACACAGCACACAGTAAGTGCTCGAGAATGTTTATTCAATGAATAAAGGAGGAAGATACATACGTATACATATATACATATGTGTATGTATACATATATATGTATATGCCTGTATTTTCAGTTTTAAAAGTTTATTTGATTATTGCTTTCTCCACTAAGAAAATTCCAAAGGTAAATTTGGATTGATGATGCCAAAACATGGCTTTTCTAATCCAGTGTGCAACATAATTACCCACGTGGAAGGAGGCCAACAGCGTGGATTACATTCATCAATGCGTGGCTGTGGAGCAGCTGTGAACTTTGCCAAGTTCTCTTAGATCTGTCCTTCCACAGGGCCCAGGAACCAGCCTCTTCAAGGAGCTCTTGAAACATCTCTCAGTTTTCTCTCATGAGCTACCATTGCCAAAATGTGTAGAAAGTTAAATAGAAGCATAAGAAGGGACAGCAATATTTTAATATACCACCACCTAGTAGGCCTCATTAAGGTAGTATAATCCTGAAATTCTAGAATTTTCCTTGAAGAATTTCATAGCCAAAGCAAGCTCGTTAGAGTGTTGATTGTTGCTTGGCTGTTGTTTTCCTGATGTAAACTTGTGATTTGATATCAGCTTGGTACTTTCCTTCTGCACTCCAACCTCTATGTTTTTCTCTTTCTTTCTCATACAGACTTGCCACCTCTGACTGTTTTGAGTTAATGATGAAAAACTAGATATGCATTGCTGTCAAGTGTGTATGGAGTGGTGGCCATGTGATTTAGAACTCTCCTAAGTCTGTCTTCTCAGTGTTCTCATTTAAATGTAATATGCAATAGGCACGTTCCCTGTGCAAGCATTTTTTTCTTATTAAATCCTTTGTCCCATAAAGCATCTCTTAAAAGAAAATACGACTTTGCTTTCTCTTCTTTCTTTATTCCAAAATATTCAGGAAGCATTTGGGCCTCTGCCCCATGTCAGGCTCATTTCTAGGGATGAAAGGTGACTCCTGCCATCAGGGAGCTTGAATATGGTAAGAGAGGGAGACTGGCAGCTCCCATACACATGTTCTTCTTCCTGTTGAAGAATCTGGCACCATGCCCAACTCTTACATGGGCTTCTAGGGCACTCGGGGATTAAAGGCAAGAGTGTTTTCAGTGGGCCAATTAAAGAAATTGAAGAATAATGAGGGTCTGAACCCCAAAATTGGAACAATCTCCCATTAAGCTGGTGAAACAGCAGCAGCGATTGCCATCTGCTGACACACCATCCACTGGTAGGAAGCAAGAGTTCTAGGCCAGTCAGGCCTCCTGTGAGCTGGGAACCTATCCCTGATTAGAGTAATTAGAGCAGCTCCCTGAGCTGTCTTATAATTTGCTTAATCACACTCATTTCAACGAACTATGGTTTTGGCTTAGGTGGTTTTAGGCGGGGAATAATGCAAGGTTTGTAGAAAAAGGAAAGGAAGCAATTAAGGAGAGGGAATTCCAACTGATTCTCCTCCCTAGTGAGTTTGAGGTTGGCAGAAAAGGAGGCAAATGACTAACTAGAAGGAGGCTGATATGGAAAATACGGCATATCTTGTCAGATTGCATCTGGCTTTATTGCACTTTACAGGGATTGCATTTTCTACAAATTGAAGGTTTATGGAAAGGTTTAAGTAAGTCTGTCAGTGCCATTTTTCCAATAGCATGTGCTCACTTTTTGTCTCTGCATCACATTTTGGCACTTCTCACAATATTTCAAACTTCTTCATTATTTTTATACCTGTTATGGTAATCTGTGATTAGTGATCTTTGATGTTACCATTGTAATTGCTTTGGAGCACCATGAATTATACCCATATAAGATGGTGAACTTGATCCATCAATGCTGTGGGTGTTCTGACTGTGCCAGTGATTGATCATTCCCTCATCCCTCTCCCCCTCCTTGGGGCTCCCTATTCCCTGAGACATACAATATTGAAATTAGTTCAGGTAATATCCCTATGGACTCTAAGTGTTCAAATAAAAGGAAGAGTTGCATCTCTCTCACTTTAGTTGAAAGCTAGACATAATTACTCTTATTGAGGAAGGCATATCAAAAGCTTAGACAGGCTGAAAGCTCCACCTCTTGTGCCAAACAGCCAAGTTGAGAATACAAGGGAAAAGTTCTTGAGGGAAGTTAAAAGTGCTGCTCCACTGAACTCAGGAATGATAAGAAAACAAAACACCCTTATTGCTAATACAGAAAAAGTGTGAGTGGTCTGGATGGAAGACCAAACTAACCACAACATTCCCTTAAACCAAAGCCTGATCCAGAGCAAGGTCCTAGCTCTCTTCAACCCTGTGAAGGCTGGGAGAGGTGAAGAAGCTGCAGAAGAAGACTTTGAAGCTAGCAGAAGTGGTTTTATGAGGAGGAAGGAAAGAAGGCATGCCCATAACGTGAAAGTGCAAGGTGAAACAGCAAGTGCTGATGGAGAAGCTGCAGCCAGTGATCCAGAAGACCCAGCTGAGATCATTGATGAAGGTGGCTACGCTAAACAACAGGGTTTTCATTTGTTTGTTTTTTGAGAAAAAAAAAACCTCTCACTGTGTCACCCAGGTTGGAGTGCAGTGGTGTGATCGTGGCTCACAGCAGACTCAGCTTCTCGGACTCAAGTGATCCTGTCGCCTTAGCCTCCTGAGTAGCTAGGACTACAGGTGCACACCGCCACACCCAGCTAATTTTTCAAAATTATTTTTTGTAGAGGCAAGGTCTCACTGTGTTTCCCAGGCTGGTGTTAAACTCCTGGGCTCAGGCAATTTTCTTGCCTTGGCCTCCCAAAATGTTGGGATTACAGGTGTGAGCCACTGCATTTGGCCAACAACAGGATTTCTATGTAGACCAAACAGCCTTCTGTTGGAAGAAGATGCCATCTAGGACTTTCATAGCTGGTGAGAAGTCAGTGCCTGGCTTCAAAGCTTCAAAGGACAGACAGACTCTCTTGGTAGAGGTGAATGCAGCTGGTGACTTTTAGTTGAAGCCAGTGCTCATTCACTGTTTGGAAAATCCTAGAGTCCGTAAGAATTATGTTAAATCTGCTCTGACTGTGCTCTATAAATGCAACAACAAAGCCAGGATGACAGCACATCTGTTTACAGCATGGCTTACTGGATATTGTAAGCCCACTATTGAGACCTTATACTCAGAAAAAATACTCTTTTCCAAATATTACTGCTCATTGACAATGCACCTGGTCACCCAAGAGCTCTGATGGAGATATACAAGGAGATTAATATTGTTTTCATGCCTGCTGACACAACGCCAATTCTGTAGCCCATGGATCAAGGAGTCATTTCAGCTTTCAAGTCTTATTATTTAAGAAATACATTTTTCATAAACTATAGCTGCCACAGATACTGATTCCTCCGATGGATCTGGGCAAAGTAAATAAAAAATCTTCTAGAAAGGATCCACCATCTAGATGCCATTAAAGACATTTGTGATTCCTAGGAGGAGGTAAAAATATCAACATCAATGGCAGTTTGGAAATAGTTGATTCCAACCCTCATAGATGACATTGACTTCAGTGGAAGAAGTAACTACAGATGTGGTGGACATAGCAAGAGAACTAGAATTAGAATTGGAACCTGAAGATGTGAGTTAATTGCTGCAATCTCATGATAACAGTTGAATGGCTAAGGATTTGTATCTTATGACTGAGAAAAGAAAGTGGTTTCTTCACTAGGAATCTACTCTTGGTGAAGATGCTATGAACATTGCTGAAATAACAACAAGGGATTTAGAATATTTCAGAAAGTTAGTTGATAAAACAGTGGCAGGATTTGAGAGGATTGGCTTCAATTTTGAAAAATGTTCTGTGGGTAAAATGCTATTAACCTGCATCACATGCTACAGAGAAATCTTTCATGAAGGGAAGACGCAATTGATGTAGCAAACTTCATTGTTGATTTATTTTAAGAAATTTCCACAGCCACCCCAACCTTCAGCAACCACCACCCTGATCAGTCAGCAGCCATCAACACTGAGCCAGGACCCTCCACCACCAAAAAGATTATGGCTTGTTTAAGGCTCAGGTGATTGGTAGCATTTTAAAGTATTTTAAAATTAAGGTAGGTACAACTTAATAGATTCCAGTATGGTATAAACATAACTTTTGTCTGCTTCAGGAAACCGACACATTTATGTGACTTGTGGAATCAAAACCACAGTATCTCTGAGGTATTCTTGTAGGTCCTTTGAGTCCTGTTTTTTGAGAATTACTGAGATCACAAAAGGAAGCAGCTGGTAATTTCCGGAAACATTTTTGTATAAGCCCAGAATTTGAATAATGCACCAAATGAAGTGTGTTGCATATAGTTAAATATTTATGCTCTTATGGCTATAACATCTTAGCCTGCTCTGCCATGGTCCCATGACTTGATACAATTGTTTTAAAATGATCATTTTCTAGATGTGAGAAAGGCACTGTACAGTAGAAGATGAGAATCACTGTAAACCAAAGGAAATGCAGAAGAGACATTTTCAGCAGAATATTGGAAAGTAAGATTTCCTGAGAGCAGGAACTCAGGCAGCATGAATGAACAAAATGATGCCTGACACAACACTTCATTGGTGCCCCGTAAATATTGGTTGAGTAGCTGAATAAATGTATTTAGTTTACTTAGAGCAGGGGTGTCCAATCTTTTGGCTTCTGTGGGCCACATTAGAAGAAGAACGATCTTGGGCCACATATAAAATACACTAACATTAATGATAGCTGATAGGCTGAAAAAACAATTGCAAGAAAAATCTCAAAATGTTTTAAGAAAGTTTACAAATGTGTGTTTGGCTGCATTCAAAGCCATCCTGGGCTGCAGGTGGCCTGCGGGCCATGGGTTGGACAAGCTTGCCTTGGAGCGTATACATTGAATTATTTTATGAAATTAATTAAAATGTGCCTTTTAAGTAAGGAAAATGTAAGGAAAGAAATAAATGGGTGAAGGTTTTGAATGTGACAAAACATATTTTTCAAACTTTTATCTGGGAAAACGTTCATTACTCCTCTCATTTCCCATCAGGGACACAGTTTGGTTTCATTTTCTTTCCTAAGATTCAATGATGTGGGTGAGCATTTTTGTAAAATTGTCTTTTCTTGGGTACGGCATTCCTGTTTTCTTTTGCTCGCCTGTTTGGACGGTGTGAAGAGACAGTATAGGAGAGAGACAAGTGCACATTTAAGCTACTAATTATAAACAGTATTTTCTCTCAGTTACTTCTAGATCATGAATTTAATATCCACCACTCCCCCCTCCCCCCGCCCCCTGCCCCCTGCCCTCACAACCCTGTGATGCAAAGTAGAGACTCAGAAGTGTCAGATTCTGAAGGCTAATTGGAGGCCTTGTTTTTTCACTTGCAAATAGGCCCTACCTTGGATCTCTTCTAAACTCTCTTGTCAAGCCATGGGCTGGTTGGTTCTGACTTTACCTGAATGTGGTGTCTTCCTCTGTTCCCATGTTCCAAGCCCTTGCGCCAAGGGTGGGGAAAAGAATTAACATTCACACCTAACCCCAGCCCACAGTCATTACTCAGACAAGATGTGATGAATAAATATTGCCTTTGGAGGAAGATACACAAATTTGCCAAAGAAAGGAATGCAGTTCTGGGACCTCCTAGCTATAGGATTATGTAAATCACTCAACACCAGTAAAGCTGAAGTTGTGAAAGTCAATAATTTTCCATTTGAATTTCAGCTAATTAGTCTAAGGAAAATGGTGACAGAGGATATATTCCATAATGTCTCAGGAGGTCACCTGGCTCCAGAGAGGTAGTTTTAAACGTACCCACTTCTAAGATGTTACATGTGGGTAGCTAGTATTTATGGAGTTCTTCCTATCTTCCAGGCATTAGTCTGAGTGCCTTGAGACAAATTAAGTCACTCACTTGAGGTCATTGTTTTCTATTATTTTGACATTTTTACAATGAGGAAACTGTGGTACTGGGAGATTCAATGACTTGCTCAATGTTATACTCTAACTTTTAAAACCTGATTCTACATGTAAGGAAACTGAAATGCTGAGAAATAGCCCAGCTTTTTTACTAAGCTAAATAACAGGAATTTCCCCTTTAACATTTATGTACAAGGAACCATTGCGTTCTTTCCTATTGGAGTGGATGGTAGCCCCCTCTTCCTATGAAGACTTCACGCCAGGGGCTAAAGGGTAAGTGTTCTCAGGCCTCCTCCTCTTGCCCACTCAGCAGCCTGAAATTTGGGGTCCCAGAACCTCAAATGCATTCATTGGAGATATGGAGCTATTTTTAATATTTCAAAAAGTGTAAAATAAATTATCCATTCAGGGGCAATAAAACAATATGGGCTAATGAGTATATCAGAAAAATTTTTTGATTTATCCAGAATTTTATATATATATATATATATATATCTCATATATGTATATATCTCATATATATGTATATATCATGTTAAATAGTAATTTAGTTATCTCATGTGGTCACTTTTTATGGCAATTATGTGTTTTTCATCTTAAAAATGGGCAATGAATTATCTTCTACATAGAGTTTAGATTAATCCTTCTAAACATGGAATCTGAAGTTAGGAGTAGGGGCAAGATAGAAGTAGACCTGGGGGATAAACAGTTGGTGCCTGTTGGTCTATAGCATAAGAGAGAAGTGCTGCTAATAGCCAGCAAACCACAACACCGTGTAGGTGAATGGAAAGAAACTTGTTGGGGAAGCAAGGCAGTGCTTCCTGGCTGTTGATCTTCCTTACCTTCATTCTTAAACTGCTTTTGTTTCAGTCAACTGTGAATGTGTTCTTTTCAGGATCTCAGGGGACTTTACCAGTGCAGTTTGCAAAATGTAATTAGCATGGTGAATTGTCAGGTACCCCCCACACCCATCTCCAAATGATGCATTTCAAAGCCAAACAAAAATGCTATTTTGTACCATCTGCTGTTTGGATTTTCCAAGTCACTGGTCCATTAGGGGAACTATTGAGCTTTAACCATAAACTGTAGAGCCAATTGAATTGTTTTGTTTTAATTTAATTTTTGAGTAAGTCATGCATTCACATGGATTATAAATCAAAACAATGAAATGAGTTATACTCTGAGAAGTCTCTTTCTCACTTCTGTTCCCTTGTACTGTATATATTTTTAAATACCTGCCTCTCTACCTGTAGGCAATCACTTTTTTTTTTAATTGCATTTTAGGTTTTGGGGTACATGTGAAGAACATGCAAGATTGTTGCATAGGTACACACGTGGCAGTGTGATTTGCTGCCTTCCTCCCCTTCACCTATATCTGGCATTTCTCCCCATGCTTTCTCTCCCCAACTCCCCCCCCGCCCACTGTCCCTCCCCTAGATCCCCCCAACTGACCCCAGTGTGTGGTGCTCCCCTTCCTGT
>NW_016107342.1:6112549-6115229 GCF_001604975.1 Cebus imitator | reverse complement strand
TTTTTAGCATAAAGGGCTGTTGAATTTTGTCAAAGGCCTTCTCTGCATCAATTGAGATAATCATGTGGTTTTTGTCTTTGGTTCTGTTTATATGGTGAATTATGTTTATAGACTTGCGTATGTTGAACCAGCCTTGCATCTCTGGGATGAATCCTACTTGATAAACTTTTTGATGTGTTGTTGCAATTGGCTTGCTAGTATTTTATTGAAGATTTTTGCATCTATGTTCATCATGGATATTGGCCTGAAGTTTTCTTTTCTTGTTGAGGCTTTGCTGGGTTTTGGTATCAGGATGTTGTTGGTCTCATAAAATGATTTGGGAAGGATTCCCTCTTTTTGTATTATTTGGAATAGTTTCAGAAGGAATGGTACCAGCTCCTCTTTGTATGTCTGGTAGAATTTGGCTGTGAACCCATCTGGACCTGGGCTTTTTTTGGGTGGTAGGCTTTTAATTGCTGCCTCAACTTCAGACCTTGTTATTGGTAGACCTTCACTTTTATTAGTTTCCTAGATATTCTTACTGAGTATATTTATCCATTTATGAGTAAACACAGATAGTGTTTTTCACACTGTTGCCTCTCTAACACAATAGATAACATATAAGATAACATAGATAACACAATAGGTAATATGTGTGTGTGTTTGCGTGTATCTGTGTGTGTGTGTGTGTGTGTGTGTGTGTGTGTATGTATCTATATTCCTTTTAATAAACACTTAGGTTGTTTTGAGACATTTACTATTATATATGGTGCTATAGTAATATCTTGCCAACATATCATTGTACATGTGTGCAGGTCTGCCTGTAGAGTAAAACTCCTAGAGTAGCATTTTTGGGGTCAAGGGTAGATACGTCTGAAATTTCAATAATGTTGTCAAATTGCTCCATAGGGATTTTATTCCCCTAAGCAATATATGAAAATGTGATTTCCTGTGGTCTCCTCAAAAGGAGAGTGTTAGGAAACTTGGCCAAAATCTAGAACTTATAAAGTATAATTTTAATTTGCATCTCACCTATTCAAAAAGATGCTCAACTGTTCTCATAATGTTTAAGGGCCATTTGATTGATTGTTCTATGAAATGTGTTTTACCTTTCTTTGCCATTTTTTCTATTGGATTTCTGATAATTTTCTTATTAATTTCTAGTAGCTATTTCCATATTATTGTGATTATCTATTGTTTTGTCTGTGTAGAAGTTGAAAATATTTTCTCCAAGTTGTTATTTGTTTCTTAACTTTGCTTATGATTTTTTCGTTATACATACAGATGTTTTCCAATATAGTTGACTTTACCAAACTTTAACTTTATAACTTCTGTGTTTTGAATCATGATTAGAAAGATGTTTTCCCCACCCAAGGAAATCATTCTTATTTTCTTTTGGCACTGTAAAAACACATTTCATCATGAATAATTTTAAGCATATACAAATAGGGAAAATGGTATCATCGACCCCAGCTACCTATCATTCAGCCTCAACAATTAGGAATATTTGCGAATCTTACTTTATCTATTTTCTCACTCATTTTGAGAATGTTTAAAGTAAGCTCCAGATATATTTTCTTCATAAGTACATCTATGTATGTACCAAAAACATGTAAGGATGGACTTCTTACAATATACCCTTTAAACCATTAAGATACCAACAAGTCCTTAAAAAAAATAATGTACAATTATTTAATAAAATGTTTCTGTGTTCAAATGTTCTTTCCTGAAATTTTTATGGCTTCGGTTTTGTGTGTACAGTATGAGGTATTTATCCAACCTTATTTTTTTCCTGGCCACTCAGTTGTCCCAACTCAACTTCTTCAAGTCTATCCCTACTTTACTAGTTTATGTTTATGAAATAACAAATTCTTATATGCATTTGAGCTATGTCTGGACTTTCTATTCTATTCCATTTGTCTGTCTGCTCATATACTAGTCCTGTCTATACTGTTTTCATTATTGGCAGATTATAGAGTTTCACTAGTAGGACTAGTCATGCCTGAATGAAATAGTAAGTCACCTACTCTCACTCATACTATATAAAAGTTGAAGAAACTTATAATTTATAATGTAGCCTTTTCAGGTCAGGGTGATTTAGAAATTGGCAATAAAGAAATGGGAGTCGAATGTGTGAGAGTGAATGTGATCCCTAATGAAAGTATTAGTAATAGCATACTGCTATTATATAGTTATATATTAGTTATATCCTAACATACCATGAGAGAGTAAACAGTAATAACATAAAAGCCTGAAACTGGCAGGCGGGAGGAGGAAGAGGAGCCAGTAAAGGAAAAAAGACACGGTACTGGTGGTTGAAGCTTGCTCCTCCCTGGGAAATCACCAATCCTGGTTTTTCTTCAGCAAAGTGAGAAAAGTCTAGGGTAGAGATGGCTGAAATGTTTGCTTTATGCTGTTCTCTGTGGAGCTGCTGAGAGACATGCTGCAGAGACGCAAGGCCCAGTAACATGTGTTAAGGAGGACCGCGCTATCATCCTGCTCTGGGCAGATCACAGGTCTGGCCAGGCAGCAGCCCTGAACCTCAAGGCTGTCAGTGCACTGACTTGTGCCTCTGAAGACATGAGAGTGAGCCTCACTGTGCACTTCCCAGAAAGACAGATGAAGACAGATGAAGGTGTATTTTTCTCAGACTTCTTTCTAGGAGAGAGTATTAAAATTACCTAAAGACACATTTTTATTG
>NW_016107342.1:6105424-6110894 GCF_001604975.1 Cebus imitator | reverse complement strand
GTAATGGGATTGCTGGGTCAAATGGAATTTCTATTTCTAGGTCCTTGAGGAATCGCCACACTGTCTTCCACAATGGTTGAACTAATTTACACTCCCACCAAAAGTGTAAAACTGTTCCTATTTCTCCACATCCTCTCCAGCATCTGTTGTCTCCAGATTTTTTAATGATCGCCATTCGAACTAGCATGAGATGGTATCTCAATGTGGTTTTGATTTGCATTTCTCTGATGACTAGTGATGATAAGCATTTTTTCATATGTTTGTTGGCCTCGTGTATGTCTTCTTTTGTAAAGTATCTGTTCAAGCCCACTTTTGAATGGGCTTGTTTGTTTTTTTCTTGTAAACCTGTTTTAGCTCTTTGTAAATTCTGGATATCAGCCCTTTGTCAGATGGGTAGACTGCAAAAATTTTTTCCCATTCTGTTGGTTGCCGATTTACTCTAATGACTGTTTCTTTTGCCGTGCAGAAGCTGTGGAGTTTGATTAGGTCCCATTTGCCTATTTTGGCTTTTGTTGCCAATGCTTTTAGTGTTTTGGTCATGAAGTCCTTGCCTATGCCTATGTCCTGAATGGTTTTGCCTAGATTTTCTTCTAGGCATTATCAAAGAACACTTTCTCTAGGAGTTTTATGGTCTGGAAATCAGTACAGAATATGAGTGAGATCTCAATGTGCATTTCCAGCTGAACTTCTTTTTTAAACATTTTTTTCTCTTTGAGATGGACTTGAGTGAGGGTAGCAAGGAGTAAAAGAGGGGGAAGAGGAAAGAAAATGAAGAAAGGTGGGTATGAGTAAATTGGAAGGTGCAGGAAAGGGCTTCCCTGGACACATGAGGCTCCTGAGAACATTGTCTCAGTGAGAAGATCTGGGACTGTGGAAGATGAGAGGCCACTAGAATAATAAGCAGACAGCAGTTCAAGAGTAGGTTCTTAATTTAAGTGAGAAGCCTATTTTCAAGTAGGAATCTGGTGGTGTTTCTTGAAATACCAGATCTTAGAAAGGAAACTATAGGGCCAAACATCGTCACACAAATAGGGGATTCCCATTTTCAGTGATTTTATTATATTCAAATAAACTCACATCTCTGTGTGGGTATTGACAGGTACTATAGTGTACAGTGTAAGGGCACAGCCCAGAATATAGTATAGCCTCAGTGGGCTTCAGTGCTATGTCCATACCCATATGTGTCCATTGTTCTGAGCTCTTTTATTGAAGTTCAAGAATCTTGCCCATCTATCTCTGCTTATTTAATGATGTGCTTTAGTGATGGTAGAAGCAGAAAAAGCTAAATTTGGGGTAAGGTGGTAATATTTGTATGAGATTATAAAATATTCTTCAGCTAGATTTATCTTCTGGCATACTGCTCATTAATATTCTCATTTTCTTACTAATGTCTTCCTTCTTACCCTGATTGGTTTGTAGCATAAATCTGGTTGTTGGTTTCCTATAACTTAATATAGCATAACAATTGCCCATACGCTTCATAGTAAAGAAGCTACTCTTTGTTCACTGCAGCATTGCCTGTAATACCTCTACTAAAACAAACCATGATGCTTTGGTCCAGAGTGGCTCTTTTCCTGGTGTTTCTAGCCAGATTCAAGGCTCATTGAGGGTCATGGCAGAAACCGCCTGGTATGAACAACCCGGTGTTATTTGAGAGGGTTATTAAAGGGACTGTTTACAATGATGTGGGCCAGATTTAGGGATAGTAGGAGATCCCAGAGTTAGCATTAGAGAAAAGCTTTTCCACTGTATTGTATTATCGGCCTAGAAGACAAGAGGAGAAAACAGTTACCAGAATCCAGGAGATGGTAGCTGCAGAGTTGGCCACCTGCTAGGAGCTGTGGGACAAGATGATAACCTGATGGGGATGGAGTCAGGGGAATAAATACCCAGTCTCACTGTCTTTCCACCTTCCAGTCTACCAGCACCTGCTACTGGACAAACCAAACCAGCACCAGTGGAAAGGGAACTATGTGAGCGTTCTTTAGCTCAGCTTCCCAGAGTACAGTGTAGGGTGGAGACGGAGAGAGGGTGTTTCTGGAGAAGCAAAGGGGGAAGCCAAGCAGAGTTTGTTTCCCTTTCACTGACTGGGACAGCTTGGGAAGGTCATGTGGTTGTAGTGTATTTCAGGCCCAACACAGCGTGTGCAGAATCACAGGTGAATGTACTAGGCCATTGTTGAACAGACCTTCAGTTGCTGAAAATGGAGTTCTCGTAAGCTCCACATGGGTAACTTAAAAGAGTGTTAAAAGTTTGTTACAAAACTTAAAAGATTGTTCACTTAAATGAACAATCAAAATGGCAATGGCAATTCTGTTGGTAAAAAAGATGAAAAGTCATTTTTTTAGTTGATTAAAAAATTTTATTTAATGTTGGTAACTAACAAAAAATTGATAGGTACTGTGACAGGGTGGGGGCTGAACAAAAACGAACTGGAAGATACATAGCAACAGAAAAATCACCTTAGGAAATGCTTTCCTCAGTAGAGAAATATGAAATTTCATTAAGGTTTAATTAGATAAATATTAATACTTTGACTTCTAAATCATACTAGTGTGACATCTATATTTTTGCCAGTATAAATCTTCAGTGGATCAAATTACTTGTGATAATCTTGGAATCTCCCGGGCAGCTTTTAGTTGAAAAACTGTACAACCAATAGCATATAGCTGTTTTTCTTGAACACTTATTATTTGGGTATTATATACTTGGTAGGAGAGATTGTTCCTCTACTTATATTATTGGTTCTGTAGTGAAACTAAAATATTAAGAATTGTAGAAAAAATAGCTGGATGTGGTGATATACACCTATAGTCCCAGCTGGAAAAGTCATTTTTAAAAAATTTGCAATGTCTGCAAGTGCATGAGGTCTGTATTAACTTAGAGACCTTCAGCCCATCTCCAGACATGGACTGGGACTTCTCTGCCCCACCCATTGCTAAGCAGGGAAGGACAGTCTGGGTCCACAAGCAGACTCCAAGCTTTTTTCAGGCTAGAGACTAACCCGTGGGCTGGAGTAGGCATGGAAAGATTTTGTGAATGAAAACTATTTGAACTGGGCTTTCAAAGCAGGATGGGAAGTGTGACACACGCTTGAAGCAATAACACAGTGATACGTGTGAAAGCGCAGAGCCTGTTGCTTTTTAAAACAAATGCCATGAGAACTAATGTTTGTTATTTATGAGTATAGGCAAATCATACAGATTTATCAGAAAGCAGATAAATGGAAACGCTCCAGTGAGGCCTAAATATTGCTCTCACATGTGTGCTGGAGTAGTTTTCTTCAAATTGGTCTTCAGAGGAATTTTACATTCTGCTCTCAAAAGTGCTCAGATAATCATAGAATTTGAGAGCTGAAAATATGTATACTGAATTTCAGTCTTAAATCTTGTCCGCTCTTGTGTGGCCTTAATGATATTGGCCTGTATGATCATTTATAGAGGAACAATAAATCTCTACATTGAGCTTTCTAATTGATTTAATAATTTGACAAAAATGGAAATAAGTAGGGGCCTATTTTTCATTATCTTTTAATGTCCACAAAACTCTCTGCAATATAGGTATCTGATATCTGCAATATAGGTATCTGATATCTCCATTTTACTGATAGGGAAACAGTCCCAGAGCAATCCAGTGATCAGCTAGAGGCAGTAGATCCAGGACAGAGCTAGACTTTGCCCCTAGGCCTGAGTGCCTCCAAAGGCCAGTTTCTTCCCATTATACTAGGCAGCATTTATACTTGACTTTACCCTTGTGAGACCGTGAACCATATCGTGAACCATTTAATGTAGTTTTTCATATTGCAATTAAAATACTGTTTAATGTACATCATTTTTCAGTTTTCTCTGGGAATATGAAATTGTGCACATATATATCTTTATATATGTACATTTCCTTCTGCTCCAAGTGGTAATAGCGGCAATTTATGGAGCAAGTGACATGCTGTAACTTTGTTATATATGCAGAATGCAGAAATTTTTTATTAGGATTGCTTTTATAAGCTTGTCAGCTTCCAGAGAGTTCTTTGAATAATCTGTTCTGGATTTTGTGACTGTGCAAAAGTCAGCGTGATACTCTTTTGCTATAGCATGCAGTTTATTGTTTTTAAATGCCCTCCTGTTTTAAAATGATAGATATCTACAAACATGTTCTTTACTTGGGTAATATATTTCTAGATGTAGATTCAAGAATAAAGTTGAGCAAGTGGGGGCTTTATAAACAATGGTCAGTGACATAAAACCCTAGGACAGAATAAAAAAGACCAAACAGATGCATAGCAACAATTCTGCATTGTGCAACTCTCCCAACTGAAAGCACCCACCATGTGGGTGCTGAAGGCAGCTGCGATGATAGGGAATACTGTCTCTTAAACAGAGTTCTAGGGACAGTTTTACAACCTGGCACATAGTATTTAAGCAATGAATTCATTCAATAAATGTATGTATGTGTGTATGCACATATATACATATCCATACACACATACAGAGAAATTTTTCAAGTGAGAAACTCATCTGTATGAGTACTTTATTTTTACGATCATTTTTCTATGTCAGCTGAGACAAAATGAAGTCAAAAAGTGCTAGCTGTCACCTTACACACTGAGTGACCCTGAAAGCTAAATTTCCTCAATTAAGTGCCATGTATTAGAGAGCACATTGGCATCATGATACACCCCTCCACTCAACCAATGTCAAGCAGTGGACCCTTAGCTAGCTGACAAACATTTCAGCCTTGATTTCTCTTAGGAGAGCCTTGATTGGTTATTAAAAGAAATGACTTGAGTAAAGAGAGCAGCTCTCCTGCCGAACATCTGTCCAGCTGTATCTTTCTCTCAAGTATAAAAACACTCCTCTCCCATGGAAAAAACGATGACAGCAAATCTTGCATTTACATTCCTGATAGCAGAAGGATCTGTATAAAATTACCTTTCAATATTATGTCCTTGGCTTTTTTAAAGAAATGGCCAAATGATAGATGCATTTCGAGGTCCTCAAAACAAATTTCAGGCATTATTCATATGTTGTTTGGTGCCTACTATATTGTAACTGGTATGATTCATTAATTTGAGAATTAAGTATCAGGAAGAGTTCTCTTTTTTCAAATAGTGAGAATCAATGTGTCTCATGTCTCCCCTGGCTTCTAGGAAGTGCAGAGCAAAGGGAAACACACAGCTGAGTGCTTTGTTCATGGAAGGGATTAGGATCTTTTGTATTCTATCATCCAGTATGGCTTTTATTCAGTATTTTAAGAGCCTTAATGCATACATGACTTGGCATAAGCCTCCCAAAAATCATTTATGGAAGCAAACAGGGTAAAAATTATTCCACCTGTGCGAAGGAGACGCTCCAATGTGATCAACATGTTTTTATTAGGTTTCTACCATTTGTCCAAATAGTTGGATAAATCATGACAAACCAATCTTGATTTTTCTTTTTAAAGGGAGTTTCTAATTCCTAAACATCTAAGCTTT
>NW_016107342.1:6032647-6105398 GCF_001604975.1 Cebus imitator | reverse complement strand
CTTGCTCTGTCGCCCAGGCTAGAGTGCAGTGGTGCGATCTTGGCTTACTGCAACCTCTGTCTCTCAGGTTCAAGCGATTCTCCTGCCTCAGCCTCCCAAGTAGCTGGGATTATAGAAATGTGCCACCACGCCTGGCTAATTTTTGTATTTTTTAGTAGGGATGGGGTTTCACCATGTTGGTTAGGCTGGTCTTGAACACCTGATCCGTCCGCCTTGGCCTCCCAAAGTGCTGGGATTACAGGCATGAGCCACCGCGCCTGACTGCTTTTAAATTTTCTGTGTGAAGCTCTTACCATGTTACCTTTCTAGTATCATGAAAGCCCTCTCTAAAAAAGTGTAAAATTCTGTCTGACAGAAATGCAGCTGAAGAGCTGTTACCTTAGAAGAGTCTTTTTGCTTTTTTGTAAAATTTGAACCACATTTAAAAAGATGCCTTTAAAATTGATTGAACTGTTTCTCCACCCAAATTATACACTTACGGGCCATGTATTAATTCATGATTAGATTTAAAATTGATTTGCATAATGAAATTATTTTACCTTCATTGCTGCTTTAGACATTCTTTTTGATCAGGTTGCCTGTAGTAGAAAGCAGAAAAACTTCTATCTTTGGCATTGCAAAATGTACAGCTTTACACTTAAAAATGAGTAACTTATTTCTATGAGTTCTTGATCCTGTGCTTGATGAGATTTTTTGTAAGTTTATATTATTTAAAGCAGTACAGCAGGAATCTGAAATGTGATAGGACTGCTGTATTACATTTATGACTCTTTATGGAATAACTAGAATTCTTCATTAATCTCTTTCCATAAAAATCATAGAATATTAAAAGTGGAAGGGACTTCGGCAGTCATTCATTCCAACTTCCTCTTGGTTGCAATAGAGAGAATTTCTAAATCTTCTTAAGAAATCAGAAGAAATTCCATTTGACCCAGCAATCCCGTTACTGGGTATATATCCAAAGGATTATAAATCATTCTATTATAAGGACACATGCACATGTATGTTCATTGCAGCGCTGTTTACAATAGCAAAGACTTGGAACCAACCCAAATGCCCACTGATGACAGACGGGTCAGGAAAAAATGTGGCATATATACACCATGGAACACTATGCAGCCATAAAAAACGATGAGTTTCTGTCCTTTGTAGGCACATGGATGAACCTGGAAACCATCATTCTCAGCAAACTGACACAAGAACAGAAAATCAAACACCACATGTTCTCACTCATAGGCAGGTGTTGAACAATGAGAACACATGGACACAGGGAGGGGAGCATCACACGCTGAGGCCTGTGGGGGAGTGACTAGGGGAGGGACAGTAAGGGGTAGGGAGTTGGGAGGGATAACATGGGGAGAAATGCCAGATATAGGTGATGGGGATGGAGGCAGCAAACCACATTGCCATGTATGTACTTATGCAACAATCTTGCATGTTCTTCACATGTATTCCAGAGCCTAAAATACAATAAAATATATTTATGAAAAAATAATAATAATAATGCAAGTCACAAAATAACTTTACAGCTATCTTGTAAATACAAATAGGAGCATTTTGGCTTCATTTTGTATTCTGTTCACTGAAAAATTAAATAAATGTTTTACTTGTTGAAAAAATAAATAAATATTTTTTGACACTTCAAAAAAAAAAAAAAAAGAAAGAAAGCACAGAGAACTCAATCCTGTTGACCAGGTTTTGTCCAGCCAATATGTAATGAAGTTGAATATTTATGCCTCTTGATCTGATCTCTATTCTACTGCTAATAATGTCAAAAGCAAGGATGAAGGAGGGAGAAATGAGAGATGCAGGCACCTAAGATTTCTTGAACCCCATCTAAGTAAAATGTATTTTACTTACGTAATTGCGCTCAATCCACACCACAACTTAGTTTCCTGTGTGACTCTAAGACTCATTTTTCTTACTGGCAAATGGGCACAATATTTCTTAACTCCGTGGTCACCTGGTTAATAAATGTAAAACCGAATTTTCTTCTTGGTCTTTGTGAACCTAAAGCTCATTGTTATTCCTCCTCTCAAAGATGATTGCATTAATTTTTGTCAGTCACCTCTTATCAGTGGCTCATATTGACTTTTTGGTCCCAGTAATTTATGAGAGCACAGGGACAGTATGCTTAGTACAGTACCTGGTACAAATGCACGACTTATAATTGTACTGCTTTCAAGATTTGGACAAGCTGTAATGAAAGCTAAGGCTGAATCATGACTCTATTTTTCCCTCTTGAATGTTGTTACCCAAGAGTGAAGTCCGTTGTGCTCTATAGAGAGCTAATATCATTAGATCAAGATGATGGGGTTGATTCTAAGCTTGAGTTCTCTCTCCTATTCTGCTTCCAGCGAATAGAATGATAGATTAAATATATTTAAAATTAAAATAATGCATATTTAAACGTGTGGGGAAAATCAGCCCTCCATGTACCAGAAATAGAGAACCTATTAACAATGATAGAAATTGAAGCCATAGGAACTGGGTTCCCAATGCCCAGGGAAGGTTAGGAACTGAATCCTCAGTTCCCCTAAAGGGAAGGGAGTGAGCATTTGGTCTTGGCTAAGCCCCACCAGTACTTTTCCTAAATTTAATGGGAACCAGAATATCTCCAGTTGCCACCCTGGCCTAAGAGCCAGAAGCAAGTAGCACAACTCTTGTAAATGGTAAACTTTTCTGGCTAATTTCCCTTTGGAAGAGGAGGCTTTTTGTCTATTCCATTCTTTCTGAGTAAAATTTCAGCTCTCATTTTGAATTTCCACTTTGGCTTCTATTCTTTTTACAAGGGAAGCCAGGACTGTTAAAGATTGTCATTAAAATGTCTTTCTGTGAGATAAGTGGTGCTTGCAGGAAGGTGTGAATGTTAAGTGCTGATAGGCATGTTGCACTGAGTAGAACTGTTCCCCTTACATTATCTATTTCATTTGTTTTATTGGCAGCTGAAGTTGGCCTTCTGCTTGCTGACTCATTTTTTAGCAATTGTGCAAGAAATACCAGTATTTGCCACCTTTGTTTAGTCTCTTCTTTTTCAATTCTCCTTTCATCATTTCTTTATCATCTTTGGATACTCTGCCAACTCTTTACTGCCCACAACTTTTGTCTTGCTTACTAAGGCACTCTCTATAGGTCATTGCTAATGAGGTTGGCTCTACTCCATCAAGTATTTACTGAGTATCTAGCATGCACTGAGCATGGCCTGGGGAATATAGCAAAAAAATAATGTGGATCATTTTCCTTCCTCAAAAGAGTTTATGATGTCAAAGATGTGTTGCTTCCTGAAGACGCCATTAACTTTGTCTTTTCCCGGGAAGCGTAAAACGCCACATGTTGGATGAGATGATTAGCAGTGCTCAGACCTGGGAAATAGTCATGCTTCTGGACCAAGAGCCAGGTAAGTCCTTGATTCTGGTCAGTAGTAGGCCAAAGTCTCAGGTGGGGTTTCCTAACTTTACAAATCTGGTTACCTGCCGTTCTCTGGAAGCCTGAGAATTCCCTATCCCTGCAGTATCCCTATAAATATGCCTTACAGAAATTCCTTCTTTCTGGCAAAGAAGCACTCTGCATTCTGGAGCAAGTATTAATATATCTTCCAAAGGGAGGACTCATAAAACTCAGGAAAGATCAGTACCATGGGTGAGGGATTTCTGACCAGGCCTACTATGTGGGAAAGATGGATGAAGGTAATAAACTCTGTGTCGGGAAAAATGTTTTGAGCTGCCCTTGAGTTCATGAAGTGGACCAAATACCTAATATATATGTGGAACTTTTTCTTTTAGTGTCAAAATATGAAACTGTCTAAGTCACGGGAAGCCAAATTATTATAGCCATATTCTGAAACAGCAAGCAGCCACTCCTAACCATTATATGGATCTCCAGAATCAATTATGTGGATTCCCTTGAGATACTCCACCCAGAGGGAAAACATGTCTAGACACATAATTTTGCAAATAACCTTGAAGATGTTCATAGGTCACCTCTCTTCCCATATGAAGAAGTAACACTGCTCTATGTGGTAGCTTCAGAGAAAATAACCTGAACGGTGTAATCTAATCCATATGAAAGATTTCTTCCCCTCTGGAGCAAAATATAAGCTCTTTTGTAAACCTTGTTCTGCCACAAAGACTGCAATGAAAGCCTACTCAGCAAAGTCTCGGCAGATAGTTTTTAGTTCAGAGTCTCTGTGAGATTATTCTAAATGTAAAACAACTGTCAGCTACTATGGTTAGTCATTTACTTTTTCATTATCCTAATGTGTTTGAGTTGTGAAAAATAAAAACAGTCATGTTAATACAAACCTACACACTGAAGAATAGATAGAGATAGATATAGGTGCTCAGGAAGAAGCAGTAGATGGTAATAGATTAGAAAGCATGCTTTGGAAATAGAAGACATTTTTATTTAGTACTTTCCTCACTTGACAGGCAAAACTTTGGCAGTTT
The DNA here is from genome assembly GCF_001604975.1 of Cebus imitator. NCBI lineage: Eukaryota > Metazoa > Chordata > Mammalia > Primates > Cebidae > Cebus > Cebus imitator. The sequence continues at coordinate 6,100,953 of NW_016107342.1, read as the reverse complement.
TGCAGAATTTTGATAGAATAAGTCTATGCTGTTTTAGTTAAAAATGGAAATGAAAATACATTTTGTCTATGTGGAAGCAATTTTTTTGGTATAATTATCATTAGTTTTCAAGCTTAGCAGGCTAGGCTGTGCTATGTGGAAGTTTTTTGAGAGGATGGTATGTTCTGGGCAGCGTGCTGGGATCTTTACATCTGTTGACACTAAGCCACAGTTTACTCACTTGTACAATGACAGTGACACTAGGGTCCCTACAGTGCTATTTTGAAGGATGGAAGAACCAGCAAAGAAGTCTAATTCTTGTTGTTTTCAATCAGTTGTTTTTAAGTTGTCTATCATTTATGCTTAGAGAGACCTTTGCGGTATATCTGAATTCTGTATTCCTCTGTGTTCACTATGATTTGTATCCCTTTAATCCAGGAACTAGAAACAAGGCTAGGAATCTGGGACCAATTCCTTGATAGAGAAAAAGGATTCTTGGCATTTTACACAACTAGATGGCCTAAATTAAACAATTTCTTGATTTTGCTAGACTCAAAACTCTTGCCATGGCCTGTAAGCGTCTGTGTGATCTGGCCCTGCCGACTCCCCGACTGTCCCGTCCCCTATCTCTTCATGTTTCAGCCACACTGCCTGCTTTCTGAGTTCCCCCCATAAGGCAAGCTTCTTCCCATCTTAGGACCTTGGTTACTTTTCCCTTGATTCTTTGCTTGGCTGATTCTTTCCCATCATTTAATTTACCTGTTCGAACGTCATCTATTAGCAGAGACATACTGGGGCCAGTGTCTGTGTAAAGTAGCACCTTCTATTCAGTAATGTCTCACCTTACTGTGTTTCCTTCATGAAATTTATGACTATCCGAAATTATGTTTTGTCCACATGTATTGCCTGTCTTCTCCCTCTAAAGTACAATTTGCATTAGAGTCAGGACCTTGTTGGGGAGCCAGTGATAACAATAACTTGTTATTTACTAGGTATCAATAACAACATGTTGAATGAATGAACGGGGTTTTGTCTCATGCTGAGATTACATGAGGAAAACCAAATTTTTGGCTTGTGATACCAAACTGGTGATTTGTTCATAATAATAAGTGTTTACTTAGTAAAAATTGGCAAAATTCCACGTGCATAGCTAATTAGTTTAAATGCTTTGTAGGTATTAATTTAATTCCTACAACCGTATGAAGTGGGAATTATTATTACTCCCATTTATAGATGCAAAAATTGTGGTACAGGGAAGTTAAGTAACTGGCACCAAATAGCAGTTTTGGATGCGGGTATTTGAGCCAATGCCCTTTACTATTGAGGAAAAAGTGCTCAATAAATAGAACTTTAACCATGTGCTCAACATATGTGCTCAGCTCAGTGACTCAGTGCATGCAAACTATGTGCTTAGTGCCTATGCACTGGGTCGTTTTCAGTCCTCACTTCAAAACTATGAGGTAAGTACTATCCTATGCTTGTTTTAGAGATGAGGAAGCCAAGGCTTGGATTTCTTCAGCAGCTTGCCTAAGGTCCCCTAGTTGCTTAGTGGTGAAAAAGAGATTTGAATATAGACAACACGACACTGAAATCTGTGTCTTAGGCCTTGTCTCCATATCACAAGAACACCTGTGGATAGCTACTAGAACACAGTTATTATGAGATTGTGAAAAAGGGATTACTCTCCCCCACTCAAGGGGTCTCCACTGGTATAAAGAAGAGGTATAATAATGACTATGGAACAGACCAACTCAGATAAATGAATAGGAGAAGCAGAATTTGTATCAGTGTAACCACTTGACTGTAAGGGATAATATTGTTTGCTAAATGTCCATTTCTTCAGAAAGAGCATAAGAACAGAATTTGGAAATCCAATAACTGAAAGGTCAATCTTGGTTTCTAAAATGAATCAGGAAAGAATTATATATATTTTTATATCTCACTAGGTATGATTATGTACATGAGCTATAATGCCATGTAGAAAGTTTAGCTATTGTTTTTTTGAAACCTACTCATGAAATTTTTTGTTGTTGTTTTATAACTCGAAGTACTTTCTTAGCAACTCAGTTCTATCAGTGGCAACACCATCAATAGGGATGAGAGGATGTTGTGGCTACATATTGTCTAATAATTCAGTTCCCTCCTCATAGGCAGACATATTACGACACATGCAAAATCAGAATACCCACAATCAGAGAGGGAAGAAAATTCCTAGAATCTATGCATTCTTGCTCTGGCTTCAGACAAAATGTGCATGTGAAGGATTACGCCTGCATATGCAGAGATCAAACCTTTTTCCTTTGGAAAAATCCCTAAACCCACTGAAACCAGCTGATTCAGCAAGAAGGAGTTCAGCCAATATTATTGAACTCTAGTATTCCAATATTTTCACAGAACTTTTTTGATGAGCTATGTACACAATCCTATGTGATCCTTTCTTCACCTATATTCTGATGCTCACATTTACCTAAATATGTGGGCAGTGTAGGTATTAATAAGCCACTTTACAGATGAAGAAATTGAGGTTAATAAGAGTTTAAAGAGCTTGCCCAAGGTCAGGCAGCTAATAAATAGCAGGGCCGGCACCTGAACCAAAGTCTCCGTGTTCCGAGTTACACACTTTTTCTGCGGCCCTCCCCCTTGTCAATGGAAACCTGTCAGTGGTGACATTATAAATTTTCTTGCTACCAGGTCAGTTGTGGGGGAGTAGAGCCAGGGGTGTAAGACGTCATATCTTTTACTTAGTGCTAATGTGCATGCCTGTCATTTCGTGGGTTCTTTTCCCTGTCTACTTAAAGTCTATATAAATGTAATGAGTAGTATTGTGGACCAGGACTAATATTATATGATTGTCAGCTTTTCAGATAACTTTTATTCTGTTTCCTCTAGAACCTCCTGGCAGCTTCTGATGCCCAAGGTGACAGAAACAGAAGGGGCTGGCAGTTCACAGCCACTCTTATTTCTCTTCTTAGTATCTGTGCGCTCTGGGATCTGGTGGAGATTTTATTTCTCAAACTCCTTGTCCTTTCCCCTGCTGTCCTTCTCACTGCTCCCACTTTTATTGTTTCTTCCAGGTTTTGAAAGAGTCGCAAATTTATCAAATGTAAATATTTACTCACTGGACCACCTATCTGTCAGGGAATGGAACTGACAGATAGGTGGTCCAGTGACTTTGGCTTAACTTGCCTCAGAACCACGGTTAATTTAAGAGATCTGGTGATTCAGCAAGAGGAAACCAGCTAGCCTCAGGCACTGAGGGAACGGGGTGCAGCCAGGCCAGCTCCGGCTGCTTGTTCTTTCTGAACTCGAAAGGCCATTGAGTGTTCTGCTAAAGCCCACCTGGCTAGTGCAGAGACCTGACCAGTAGAAGGCAGTCATTATTTACTTTTCATCTGATCAAAAATAATGCAGTTTACTCACAGGTCCTGGCCCTACAAACAGGTAGATGGTTGGATATATTTGGATAATGGAGCTTTCCAAACAGAAGCAAAACACTCACCCACTGATGTGTAAAATGTAAAGAAACTGACCCAGCGTGTCTTTTCACCGCAGATAGAAGAGTTTGGACCACCCAGCACACAAGGTCAGCATGCTGCTCCTCTGTCACACTCTGGCTATAGCTGTTGTCCAGATCATTATCTTCTCCGAAAGCTGGGCATTTGCCAAGAATATCAACTTCTATAATGTGAGGCCTCCTCTCGATCGTAAGTAGTGGTGGTTGCCATCCTAGTTCATGGCTGTGGGGTCACAGTGTTCATATGAAGCCTCCTTTTCCATTTATTGTAACCTCGTCTTTCCCAGAACGTTTGGTTTATACCTAGAATAAAACAGAAAGTTTTCATAACTTCCGTGGTTCATTATATGGTAAGAGTAATTTTCTCCATTTCTTTCTTTTTTCTTTTTTTTTTGAGATGAAGGCTCGCTCTGTCCCCTAGGCTGGAATGCAGTGGCGTGATCTCAGCTCACTGCAACCTCTGCCTCCTGGATTCAAATGATTCTCCTGCCTCAGCCTCCTGAGTAGCTGGGACTACAGGTGCATATCACCATGCCTGGCTAATTTTTTGTATTTTTAGTAGAGATGGGGTTTTACCTTGTTAGCCAGGATGGCCTTGATCTCTTGACCTCATGATCCATCTACCTCAGCCTCACAAAATGCTGGGATTATAGGCGTGAGCCACTGCACCTGGCTGAGAAATTTTCACCATTTCTTTAAAATGGTCTGTCTTCCTGCTGAAGTTTTAAAAGCATTCTTGTTTTTAAAAAAAGCTTTTGAACACCGTTCCTAATCATGGCATAGTAGAGGAAATTTATTGTTTTTTCTCTATGTCTTCACTGGAGAAGAAAATTGGCTGTTGAATGTTTCTGCATGATTTATTAATTCTTTCAAATGGCCAGGTTTGAAAACAGGTTTGTATGTTTGAAATTTGGAAGGAAATATCACCTGATTTTCTTTCTTTCTTTCTTTTTATTATACTTTAAGTTCTGGGGTACATGTGCAGACTGTGCAGAATTGTTACATAGGTATACACATGTCACGGTGGTTTGCTGCATCCATCCCCCCGTCATCTACATTAGGTATTTCTCTTAATGTTATCCCTCCCCAATCCCTGCTATCCCTCCCCTAACCCCTGCCTACCCACCAACAGGCCCCAGTGTATGATGTTCCCCTCCCTGTGTCCATGTGTTCTCATTGTTCAATACCCACTTATGGGTGAGAACATGCAGTGTTTGGTTTTCTGTTCTTGTGTCAATTTGCTGAGAATGATGGTTTCTAGCTTCATTCATGTCCCTGCAAAAAACATGAACTCATTCTTTTTTATGGCTGCATAGCATTCCATGGTATATATGTGCCACATTTTCTTTATTCAGTCTATCATTGATGGGCATTTGGTTGGGCATTATGCATTGCGGCACTGTTTACAATAGCAAAGACTTGGAACCAACCCAAATGCCATGTGTCTTTAGAAATGTCACCTGGATTTTCATTACTACCATGCATAACCCCATTAGCAAAGGTTACATAAGACTCAACTTTTCTACTAATAGTTTAAAGATAGGCAAATATTGGTGTATATCATCAACAGGATATGTATGTTAATACATTTTATGTACATATGTATAGATATGTGTTTGTATACATATGTCATCACCTCTCCTTTCTTTCCAGACAAGTAAAACTTCTTTGTTATACTTTATTAGAGAGTGATTCTTATAAATAAAAAATTTTTTGGTATACAGGTGAATGCCTGTAGTTCCCATACCTGGAAGAGTATCAGAATCATGATGAAAGGCTTTTTAACTGCATATCCCTAATCACTTCTCCAGAGATTTAATAGTCAAGAGGGTGATATGTAGAATATATTTATATCTTTTATCTTTTTTACCTGCTTTTTTTTGTTTAAGGAACTCTCTGATACTGTTGATACATAGTCAGGTATAAAAACCTTCTCTCCTTATACTACTCCTAGATGCGATCCCTATAACTACTGTTCTTTACATTGTGTTTTATTATTTGGGATGGTCATCTCTGTGTGCATACACATGTATACTACACACATGTACATATACATACATATACTACACATACGCACCTTGAACTACCATTATACATTACTAAATTGGTAATAATTATATACTGTTAGCTGAAAGACATGGCACAGACATCACTTTCATAGACTCTAACTTATCTACAAATTTTGAAATTTTTAAGCTTAGCACAATCTGTTGATGAGAAAAAATCATTTTAAAAAAGAAAAAAAGTAATACATGCTCATTATAGAAAATTCCAAAGAGACAGAAAATGATAGAAGAAAGTAAAATGTATTCACAACCTAAAGATTCACAGGAGCTTTTCTTTACATTTTGAAATATTTCCTTCCAGCATTTTTTTTCTATGTATGTGTAGTTAAATATGTGATATACTGAGATCTTACAATTTTAGTTTTACACTACTTTTCCCCTCTTTACACATATTTTGAATATTTCCCAATGTCTTTGAAGATAGTTTAATGCCTTCTGCATTTAAAAAATCATAAGGCTGGTCTGTAGCTTATTTCACTATTTCCCTACACTTTATATCAGAAAGAAAAAAAGTCACAAGCAAATTAAATGTTAAATAATTCTTCATTGAAAATATTTTAAAATACACTTTTCCCTTCAATTGGCTAATGACCTTAGAATAGATTTCCTGGAACTGGAATTGAATTACTAAATCAAAAAGATTGTGCCAATTTATAATTTAACCATTTACCTACCAGCACTGACTATTAGTATTTTTTAACTGTACTGATTTATTTGGTGAAAATGGATGTCATTATTTATTTATTTACCTGCTAATACACTTCTGAACATAAGCAAACTTAAATATATTCTTAATATTTAACTTCTTGTCCTCCAAACTTCAGCTTTTAATATTTTTCTTGTTTTGTGCTACCATACATATCCTCCCCTTTATCTGAAATACCCACTGCTTTCTGATTTTTCACCCGAACTTCTAGTTATATTACTAGGATGGTTACCATCTTTGTAATAGAACAAAGAGAATGAAACAGTTCCTTTGTCTGTTTCATTCTCTGAAAATGGGAGAATTGAAAGTTTTACACAGCATCCTATACCTGATCTATACAGAACTGTCAAATTATTTGATTTTTTTCTTCTTGTCCACTAAAATTACAAGATACAAGGCAAAAAAAAAAATCATAAAAACAAGAAGAACATACTAGTTGCTCTCAGTCCAGACTGCCAGCAACTCAGATATACCTCTTTCTGTAACAATCTGTCCTAATTGTAAGGGCTTAAGAATTACTGTCATCCTCATATTAAATGTTGTATTCCTGGCCAAGGTCTAACTTTGTGATAATTGTCATATGTCAGATGAGATGACTTGTTTGAGGTTAAAGGCAGCTGTAATGGAAGTGCATATGGACAGAAACCAGCATGATGTACTAGAGATTCTACAAAATATTTTTATTGCAACCTCCCATTTAATCCTCATTATACCTCTGCAAGTCATGGAGATCTTCATTGTTATTAATATAAATGTTATCATATCTTAGAATTAAAAAAAATCACACAACTATTCTGTGGGACGAACAGAATTCAAATTCAGGTTAATCTGACTCGAGTTCTTTTCAGGGATGACACATGTTCCAAATACCTCTGCCGCCCTGGATCACCTCTTCAACCCCTACTTATTCCCAAATTATAAATGATAATAGAACAATACTATGCATCTTTCAAAGCAGCTGTGAGATCACTTTTATTACTCTATAGTGGTAATTCTTAGAAAAAATATTTAAACAAAAGGGAATAAAGAAAATTCCCCAAAAGCCTGATGGATAAATCTAGCTCCCTAGAAACAGAGATTGTAAGGATAAAAGCTTACAAGTTTTGTTTCATCTGTTAAAAGTTGCTAATTTTGTGTCATATTCAATGTTTGAAATTTTTGTCTTCTGTAACTTACTGTTTCACTTTGCTTTTTTCTTTAAAGCTACACCATTTCCAAATAGCTTCAAGTGCTTTACTTGTGAAAATGCAGGGGATAATTATAACTGCAATCGATGGGCAGAAGACAAATGGTGTCCACAAAGTAAGTGTGCTGAGTTTGGAAGACTTCTGTGTTCTCATTTCATTTGGATCTCTCCTGACTTGACAATGTTCTTTAGGAATCAGATATTTTTTTTTTCTGAGACTATCCTGACATCAGACTATATTGAGAGTTCTTGGAAACTGGTATCAAAGCCTCAGTTTGAAGTTGAATGCCTTAAGGAAGAATTTCTTAAATGTTAGTTACCAGGGAGAGCACATAGAACCACAATATTGATTAAAGCATTCTCAGAATTTCAGAAATGCTTGATGATACCTCTAGAAAAGTAATACCATCTCAAAACAAAGTATAATTTCCATAGTCTTGAGATACATTGATATTTAGGAAACTCATTTTCATTTAACAAACTTCCAAGTATCTTTTTAGTTTGTTTAGTTTACTGATATATCCCAGTGCCTAATCCAGTGCCTGGCCCATGTTTACTCAGTAAATATTTGCTGACAGAATGAATGGAAACCTCTGATTAGATAGTCAGGATAGTCAGAGAAATATTCCCTGAGGAGTGTACCTTAGAACTAAGACCTGAGTAAACACAGCAAGCTGCCATCTATAGGAAGAAGATGCCAGGAAGAGGGAGTCGCAAATGCAGAGTTTTCAAGAGTGATAGTTGACTTGGCCTCTTCAATGAATAGGAAGGAGAGTGACTGCAGAGGCTTAGTGGGAGATGGAGGAAGGATGTGAGAGGGAAGCAGGGGCCAGGACACGCAGGAGCTTATTTTTTCGATAGTTTGGATTTTGTTGTAAAGGTGATGAGAAGGTGGTAGAGAGTTTTAAGCTAAGGAATACATAGCAGTTGTGTTCCAAAACATTACTCTGGCTGATGTGTGGAGAATGGAGGGTTGGGGACAAGAGTGGAAGGGAACCCAAATGAGGACTCTTGTCTTCAGACAGAAGATGAGAATTTGGACTAGGTTGGTAGGAGCAGAGGAGGTGGAGAGACGAATGATTGAATGTATACAGACTGGAAGTAAAGCAGACAGACTGTGCTGATGGATGATTTTAAATGTTAAAATCCTACTTATGAGGAGATCCGGTTGTTCAGATTCTAGGATATACTGTTTTTTAGGTTTTTCAGATATAAAAGACCAAGAAAAACAAACTGTTACAGAATTAGAGATAACTAGTTCTAATCTACTGTTATCATGAATCTTTTGGAAATTCCAATACCACATTATTTACAGCAGTGGCTCAGCCTTACCTCTTCCAGTTAAAGGCAACGTGTGGAGCCAATAAATACTACACACTGGAGACCTCTACTGTGCCCGAGATTCTTATGCCATAAATTAGCACAAATGGCTGTGACAGCCATAAGGACAGTGGTTTTTTTTTTTATTTTCAAGAATAATTAATTACCAAAATATGTTTTTCTTGAGATTCTTTTACATTTCTATTGAGGGATCATCCTTAAATTGCGAGTGCGCTTATGAGTGTATGTGTATGTATGATTGTGTTTATTTGGGGATTTATGTCTACATTTTCAAGAGAAATTTATCTTCGTTATTTCAAGGTTTTCAAGCTTTGTTGATGTTTCTCTTTACTAATTTATTTCAGAGAGTATCGTCCTTTAACAATTTGCTTTACGTTGCCTTGAAAACTGGGTGGCAAGAGTGAGAACAGTAGTAAACTGTGGGACTGATGTCCAACTTGTTAGGCCTTATCTTCATGAATCATGCTATTGTTCTGAATCGTGCCCAAACACTGTTCCTACTAGGCTTATGCCTAATGCTCCAATTTGTCGTTAGTTGACCAAAGCCATTTTAGCATGCAGGCAAAGAAGACGCATGGCTGTTTCTGGGTTTTAGGATTTCTTCTCTGTTGAAACATGGCTGAACCAAAGGAGAAACTGCAGCTTTCCACTACCAAGAAAACATCAGAGATGGGAAGGGTAGAAGAGAGTCAGCTTCGCCGCATCTACCTGAGAGGCTGATTCTTAATGGGCTCAATACAGAATGGCCCTGCATTCCAGCATGGCATGAAATGATGTTCTTGACTGTAGACAGGCAGGTCCCAAAGATACTAACCACCTGGAATTCTAATTGAGGGTGTAATTTCTTACTTTTCACTTTGTCATTTCGGGGAGTGATAGTCAACCATTTCTTGGGAAATATAGGCCTAGGGCTATTGTTCTTTGTCATCTCAGGTTTCCTTTTCACTTCACAGCTTCACTTCTGTGCCCTGTCGGTCTTGTTAAAAGCTCTCTGTGTGACAGGATATGACAAGAATGACATTTCTTGTTTTATTTACCTTGGCTTTTATGCTGACATTTTAGGGCTGCCTTAGCATATGTGCCATTCTGTAAGAACACATGCAGCTACCAGTTTTTGATTCTTCTTTGTTTGGAGTAAAAATTGAAATGTTTTCTCCCGAATTTTAGTGGCTCCCTTTCTTTCTGAATCTGGAAGTCACCTACTCTTGTAGGGCACTCTACATTATATCACTGTTTTAGTCCCTTTTTGCATTACTATAAACACCTGAGACTGAGTCATTTATGAAGGAAAGAGATTTAATTGGCTGACAGTTCCATAGGTTGTACAGGAAGCGTGATGCTGGCATCTCCTTGGCTTCTGGGGAGGGCTCAGGAAACTTACAATCGTGGCGGAAGACAAAGTGGAATGAGGCCCCTCACATGGTGGTTGCAGGAGTAAGAAAGAGAGGGAGGAGGTGCTACATAGTTTTAGACAAGCAGATCTCGTGAGATCTCACTATCACAAGAACAGCACTAAGAGGATGGTGTTAAACCATTCATGAAGGATCCACTCCCATGATTTAATCACCTCCCCTCTCCGACACTGGGGCTCACAATTTGTTATGAGATTTGGGTGGGGACGTAGATTCAAACTGTATCAATTGCCGAATGGTTTAATATTAAGTGTACTGAGGGGTGGAATAATGTTCTGGTTAAGAGTGCAAGCCCTAGAAAACCTCCTGGGTTTTCACTATTTTCTTTCTATGGGCAAGAAATTGTCCTCAGTTTACCTGTAAAATGAGGATTTTAATATAGCTTACTTTAAGACATGATGAGGATTGAATTCTTGAATATGAGTTAGAAGAAAGAGTACCTGGCTACTGGTGCCCACGCAATATAGGCTTGCTACTGTTCATATTATTTAAAGCACACAACAACCCTATCAAAGCATCAAGGTACTTATTATCTATCATCATTTTACTAAAAAAAAAAAATGAGCTCAGAATATCTAACATGACTTTCTCACCTGTGACAAAGGCAGTTCCATAAACCCAGCCTTCTCAACTTTCATCCAATTTTTCCCCCATTCTGTGACATTGCTGTTGTAATCTCTGATCAATAAACTAAGAAGCATTTCACTGTCCTCTGGTACCTATGAAAGAGACACAGAACCAAAGAAGAATGTCCTAGAACATTGAATGAAACTTCTTGAAAGAACCCAAAGTAATAAAATGTGAGTGGTTAAAGCCTTAAGGATAACTCTGGGTAGAAATGGGGTACTATAGTTATAATGAGAAGGAGGTGTGGTGGGTGGGAAACAGAGAAAGTAAGGGCTAACTAAAGAGGAGGAGAAAAAATGGAAATGCACTGATGAGAAAAGTCTAACATGTTGGTAGAATTAAAACCAGAATAGAAATTATTAGGTTGGTGCAAAATTAATTACAGGTTTTGCAATTTAATAGATGAGTGAGGAAGGTGATCATGATGTGTAATTCGAAGCATCTGCTTTTCACTCCAGCTCACCACATGGCCTATTAGTATATAAGAGAAAAATGATGAATAATGCAACAAGTGTCCTGACCCCATTGCATTTTACCTTCACAATTGTCATTTTATTTTAGATTCTGAGAACGAGCTTCAGGAGAAGAAAGAGAGAGCCAGAGACATAAATATTTTCATATCAAACGAACAGACCCATGTTTTGATAACGTGCTTGCAGTTTTTCATTAGCTCTGACACCACAGGATGAGTGCCCATTTACATTCATTTTCAAAACACACATGTGCTTCAGAAGCTGGTGTCTTTTCAAAAATACCACCTAAGAACCTTGAGAGTTCACTGCTATGAAATGTCTCACCCAGAAACCTCAGGACCATCCTGAATTTGAGTCCTTTCTACAATCGTCATTGAGAGGTCTCTTTTGTAATGTGGATAATGAAATTGCCTTTTGGTTTTTTTTGTTTGTTTGTTTCCTCTTGCCTAGATACACAGTACTGTTTGACAGTTCATCACTTCACCAGCCACGGAAGAAGCACATCCATCACCAAAAAGTGTGCTTCTAGAAGTGAATGTCATTTTGTCGGTTGCCACCACAGCCGAGATTCTGAACATACGGTAAGGATCGTGTGTGTGTGTGTGTGTGTGTGTGTGTGTGTGTGTGTGTGTTATTCTCTAAACATTCATGCTAGTAATGGTAAGCCATAGATCACGGGAGAGGCAGTAAGGAGAAGTAATATGTTGACCGTGTTTACATTTTGAGGAAAGACTCCATAACAAAGATAAAGTAGAGACAAAAGAACAGTTGAAGACTTTCTCTCCTTCAACAAAAAATAATGTTACTACAAACACATGGCATTTCCCAGACTCCAGAGCCAGACCTTAGACCTCAGACTGTGGATGAACGGTGTAAAGCCAACTCTGGTGTCACGAGAGCAAACCATTCACAAGAAAATGGTGACCCTTACAGGGTCCAGCTCACCTGCTCTGTTCGTGGCCAGGAGTCACCAAGAACGCTGCAAGGGTACCCTGGAAGGTGGCGAGAGGACTATGGTGACAGCATTTCTGAAGGGAACCTTGTGTTATCCACTGTCTGTGCTTAGATGAGGAAGGGAGTCTGAAGGATTAGCCTCAGTTTAATATGATGAACTATAGGTGCCTTTTAGATCAATTGATTGCTTTAACATTCTCATTCTATCATTCTAAACGAGCATTTCACTCCTTTATATGCCTGGAATTCCGAAATGCTTGAGAAAAAATTACTCGAAAGTATGTTCATTTCATGAGGTTTTAGAATTTGATTTACCCTGTAAGTACAGAAAATGATTATTTTATCAGTAGCTTTTAGCTCTAGCTACACGAGAATCACCTGGGTAACTTTTACAAGCTCTGCTTGTTATTGAGGGATGCAGGCCGGCAGGCTTTCCAGACCAGTTGAAACAGAACCTCAGAGTAGGGTCCTGGATGTCAGGATCTTTTTAAAAAGTTCCCTGAGGTGATTCTGATGTGCAGCCAGGGTTGAGAACCACTGATATGGATACCTAGAATTGATGCCTTTATCGTACCTAGCCATCCTGGAAGCCTCTACGAATGGCTGGGTTTATCAGGTTGAGGCATTGTACTTGGCACACTTTGGTATTACCTGAAAACATTCCCTGGAAACACCTGTTAAGGACAAGCCTTTTTTTTTTTCTTACACCACTCAGCAACCATAATTAGCAAACCACTGCTGCTTTAATGATAAGAATCAGGTGTCAGCATAGACAATAGAGAGTCATTATTATCCCCTAACAAGTAGCACTGAGAAAGAAAATCAATGACTAATTCAAAAGGTTCCTAGCTTTCGGTTTTGCCTCAGTGTTTTCCCTCACAAACCTTTAGAAGATTTGTGGACTCAATCAAACAGACTTATTCAGTTTCTCTTCCTCTTTGCCTTGCTAATGCTTGGGTTTGATGCGGAGAAATCACAGAAGACTCTCAGCATGGTTTTTCCCTTCCACTCCATTGGCATTGTTGGGGGAAGGGTACCCAAGAGCCTAGAGGATGCAAAATTGGATAATCAACTCCAATTGTCTGTCTTCAGATGGGGCTGAAGAAGCCTTTCTTTTATGTTCCTTTCTTTTGTCCCTTCCCTGTTCCTATTATTCACTGTCCGTTCCTCTCTCCTTTTTGTGACAGGAGTGTAGGTCTTGCTGTGAAGGAATGATCTGCAATGTAGAACTACCCACCAATCACACTAATGCAGTGTTTGCCGTCATGCACGCTCAGAGAACATCTGGCAGCAGTGCACCCACACCCTACCTTCCAGTGCTTGCTGGGGTCTTTGTGCTTCCATTGCTATGATGCCACCATTCCTAGGAGAGGCAGAGACCAGCCTCTAACGTGCAAGCCAAAAACTGTGCGAATGGTGAACTTTGGAGAGAAGATCAGCCTTGCACTTGGTGAAGAGTGCACATTGGACCCCAAGGCAAAAGCCAGTGGTTTTCTTTGCTAAAATGTTCCCACATGAGGCCACAGGATTGAGGATGGGAGTTTGGCGGGGCCTGAGAAGATGGTCTGACTTCCAGGCTTCCTGGTCAAAGGGAGCTAGAGGATCCTGGCAACTAGTCCCACCTGGCTAGGCCTTTAGCTGAAAGGATTTCTTGACCTCCTTGGCTCCCTCAGAGGCTGCCAGGTCAAACCCTCTTGTTTATGTGATTAGCTCAGAGCGTCTCTGTGAAATCTAACCCTCCCCATCACGAGCAAGCAATTTTCCCCACCAACAGCATAGTCAATGAGAAAGGCAACTGTACGAAGAAAACTTTCAGTTGAATGAGTATGAAATCTATTTGCTAATTGTGGGGGGAAATAAAGCTTCTAAATTATACAATGTAAACACATGCTTGTGTGTTTCTTGACCAATGTGGAGACCGCTGGTGAAACAGTTACCAGGGTTGTAAAGTATGTCACTGACATTTGTATCCATGCACCATTGGTGATATGTGTTAAACTGTAAAATACTATGCTAAAGTTACTTAGCTTTTTTTTCTTTTGGAGGAAGGATGCATTTTAAGATGCTAAAGCAAACTTAATGAATTGAGAATGTCTGGAAAACCTCCCTAACAAAGGAAGATGACACCTGGTCATATGATGCACCCTGAGCAGTAGTTACAAAAGCTCTAGTCAGACCAAGTGGCAAGGTGGTGGTGGTGGGGGGGTGCCCCTTTTCCTCCTTCAGCCATATTCTGTATGCATGCCATGTTTACCAAGAGAACTTCTGTAAACACATGCTAAAATGTTTGGTCCCATTCTCTTCTCTTTCCACTTATAATGCAATCTCAGAATTTCAAATGAGCATCTTCCTCCCTTTTCTAGAATTCTGATTTCCTGCCTTCAGTCACACTTCAAGATGACCTTTAAACACTCTGCCCTTGTATTTATAGTGATGAGTTAATGGAATGGGGTTTTCTCTTAATTAAATATCCATTATTAGAATGTTGGGTGCCCTGTAGACTCTATTAATGAGGCTATACTTGCCACATAGGCTCACCTGTGACATGAGTTGGCAAATTATGGCCCAGAGGCCAAATACATTCCACCACCCATTTTTGTGAATAAGTTTTTATTAAAACACAGCCATAGCCACTTGTTTATGTATTGTGTCTACTTTTGTGCTACAATGGCAGGGTTGCAGAGATGCAGCAGAGACTGTACAGTCTTCAAAGTCTAAAAGCTTTACCATCTTACCCTTTTCAGGAAGTTTGCTGACCCCTAACCTGTGGGATGTCAAGACTGCTTAAGGAGAAAGCTGCTTTATTTGCAGGGACCATGGTGCTAATCATGGTTACTCAGCCTGAGCAATGGTTTGCCAGATCACTTCCCTTGTTTTCTTTGTCTTCTGAGTCAGTGAATTTTTCTTCTGTTTTGATTGTTTCATGTAGTTGATTCCATCTTAGTAGTTATGTACTGATGTCAGGGGCTGAGCTGTGTTTATGTTTCTTCTCATTCTTGACGCACAGGGAGCATTTCATCTTAAGGCTCTTTAGCGTCCTATCAAACAGGGAGGGAGCAGACATCATTACCTCCCTGTCTATGGCCCAAACTTGGACTCACCTGGAAGCACGGGTTTTGAAGCCTAATGTAAATTTATCCCATCTTTCACTCAGCACCTTGAAGTATTTGCGTTTTCATAGCTTATACTTGTTTGAAATTAATTATATATGGCTTCACTTGGAAATTTTAACAGCATCTTTGGCATCTTTTTATTCCCCAGGGTTTCTTTTGACTGTGTAATTGACAAATTGTCTGGTAGAAAACCATTAGCAGACAGCACTTTTTTCCCCCTGATTTTGTTTCTGCTGTACAGATTAATGAGTTTCTTTTGTGCGTGTTTTTTTTCTTTCCTGAGGAAGTATCTTAATTTTCTCTTCTTCACCCTGAACATCAAGTTCATATGGGTTTCCTGTCTCACCTCCACTCTCTTAAGCTTTTAAAATTGAGGTATGTTGAGCAAAGGAGGGAGTGCAGAGGAAACAAACTCCTGGCAAAGGCAGCTGAGTGAACAGGGGGTTAGAAATAAAAATATAGGATGCTCCATCAGATTTGAATTTCAGATAAAATTAAATAATTTTTTGTGTAAGTTATTCATGAAATCACAGGACTAGCTCATCTAAGGAAATGGTTTCAAATCCTTGTAATAAATCCGAATCTTCTGAGTAACTCCAAAACAAAGCAGATTCCCAGGGCATTCTGGAGATATTGATTCAGTAGCTCTGAGATGAAACTCAAGCCTACCCCCCATATCTGAAAGTTAAATTTAAACAAACAAAAGCTCTCAGGTGATTATAATGCTCCTCCAGGTGTTACCTCTGACGCGAGAGGATCATTCCTTCTTCTGAAGCCTGGTCCTTGGCCACATAATAGATATGCTAATGAGTAACAAACTCATGCCAAGCAACCTCAGTTGCAGGCATGGCTCTAAAAGTGTGGCCCCACTGCAGCAACATCAGCATCACCTGGTAACTTGTTAGAAATGCAAATGTCAGACTCCACCTCAGACCTATTCAATCAGAAACTCTGCTGGTTCAACCTGTTACTTAACAAGGCCTCCAGGTGCTTCTGATGCATGTGCAAGTTTAAGAAGCCCTGGACCAGATAGAAGTCCTCCCTAAACGTCTTCAGTAAATGTGTCCCTGGTATCTGCATGATCGCTTGGGGGAGCTTGTAAAAAAATAAAAGAAAATCAGGCTCCTGGACCCCCACTTCACAAAGCAGATTCTTTATGTCTGCATTGAGTCAAAAAAATGTGTAGTTTTAAAAAGAATTCCTCAAGTGATTCAGAAACACAGCCACTTTGGGAGCCACCAAAGGAAAGAATAAAAGATGGAGGCGATGTTAATGATCAGAAGGCCCAGACTCCAACACCTGTCCTTTGAGTTCTCACCTGAAAGCCCTATGCACTTTAAGTTGAATCTGTAGTATCTTCAATGTAATTTAAAAGTTAGAATGCAAAAAATAAATTCAATCATTAGAGTCCATTGCGTAGATGTTTAAAGTCCATTGCATAGGGGCCTGGAATGGCCAACATCCCAGGTCTCAGATATTTAATTTGCCTCTAGTGAGTAAAAAAATGAGACATACTTTGGAGTCAAAATGTCAATGAGATTTGTAGTAGGGGAGTGAGGAAAGAAGGGGAACATGTAGATTTGTTAGTATAAAAGAGACAAGGGGATTAGCTATGAATATGAGGAGGATCTGAGGGGATGACCTGTCAAAGGTCCACTTTGAATAGATCTACATTCTACAATAAACTTGGAATTCCATCCATCAATCATTCTTTGAAAAAAAAAAAAGTTACCTAACACCTTTTCCCCACCCATGTGTAAACTCTCCCTAAATTCAACTCTGAGTGAAAGCAGTCAGCAATTAATGGCATTACTTTCCATACAATCTGCATTCTGTCATGTCAATCACTGGGTAAAATATATTTCATAAGAAAAAGAAAGAAGGTGAAAGTGGGTTGGTTTGTCTTTCTCACTGGGAAGGAACTTATAAAGCCATACAAAGGATGAAATGAGGGCACGCGTGGACTTGGAAGGTGAGATGTGGCACGGAATCGGGAAAATATGTTTTACATTTGTGAAATGATCCTTAGGTGAAGCTTTTGTGACATATAGATCACCTGCTACAAAGTTTGCTATGACCTTCGGATCTTGGACATTTTATTTTTTGCCTCATTCTGTGTTGTCAACTCTAGGATTTGTAGAGGGTTACATGGTGATGTTGGTTGTGTCTGGGTGCAAATCATGCCAGAAGACAAAGGCTCACAAGTGCACAAAGGGAAAAGTCCAAGAAACTGAAAAAACAATTGTGATTTGAGTCCTCCTTTAGGCACAGTTCCCCTCCAGTGTATCTGAAACAGCCCAGCATCTTTCTATTACTCTTCCCACTCTCCTTTTATCCTCACAATTTTATCTCCTGCCCAGTCCCCTTCAGTCCTTGCCTTGGCTTCTATTTCATCATATGCTGAGACTGGAAGCTGAGTTGTCTTCAGGGTGAGCCAGAGTTGAGATCATCATGGTTAGGGCCGTGAAAAATAGGGCTTCTGCAGCTCAATGCCAGAAATACTATTTAGTAGGTCTGGGAATCTTCATTTTTAACAAGGATCTGATTCTGATATTGGTGATCCTCATCCTGGTAGTCTTACGGTATTATTTTTTATAAAAAATAACCCAGGCTCTCAGCATAAGGCCGTAGAGCTCTGTGTGGAGAGCTTACAGCCTTCTAAACCACCACACAAGGACTTTTTAGTTCTTGAAAATTGGTTCCAGCTAAGGGGCTGGGAACATGTGGAGGACACTGGATTGACAGAGCTGCCACGTTGAGAGTGGCCCTGTGTTGCCTAGGACGAATGGGCGCTCAGGGAAGGGATTCTAGGGTCCTTCCAGGCAAGCAGGATGTCAAGGGTTCTGAGCACTGACTGGAGTCCCTGGGTATCATAGCTGAGTGTGGCAGTAAGAACCCATGCAAAGCATAGGTCAAGGTGAGCCCATCCACAGGGCCTAAGCACAGACTCAAAACCAGTTCCAATGCAAGTATTTTCCAAAAGAGGACACGCAACATGGGGCACTTGGGTCTTGAAGATAAACTCTGATTAGGTTTTTGAGGATCCTCAGTTAGGGAGGGCATCTTTTATAGAATACTGTATCCACCAGATAACTTCAACTATAAATAACGGAGGGTCCCAAATTGGCATAAATGAATTTCTTGGCTTACATCACTGGAGGTTCAGAGAGAAAGAGACAGAGAGGGCTTCAAGGTGCTTAGTCCAGTGGTTCTAGCCCCATCCTGTGCTGTTCTATTGGTTCTCGCTTCCCTCATATCCTTTGGTAACTAGATGGCTATAGCTGTGAAATATTGCCCACCCAGTGCCCAGGGAAACAGGCAGGGGGATGCTTCTGGAAGCTCTCCAAGAAGAGGTCTAAAGGCCTTTACCCAGCTTTCCAGCAAATCACAAGCCAGAAAGCTGTGGTCACCCTTGGCTTAGTTCAGCTAAAGGAAGCTCAGTGTCTCCACCGCATGTGTGGTTCACGGTGGAGGCTAGAGATCTGAACAAAGCAGAAATGAGAAAGGAGTCAGGGAGAAATGCATCTAGATAAGCAGCCAGAATTATATACTACAGATTCCCACAATGTGAGGCTGTGTGGTGAGGCTATTGCTAAAGTGGCTGAGGCAATGCTATCAAGTCAGAGATAAGAGAGGGAGCCTTTGCCTCTGAGAGTTGTATGGACTTGCCCAAAGCACATAGCTAGTGACAAACAGACACAGATGGAGAAGCTCCCATGCTTGCTGTAATTCCCACTGTGCTCTCTTTAGATTAATGTACATTGTAATTCTGCAGGGGTGGGGGAAGAGTATGCAGCACTTCCCAAACTATTCCATGAGAGAAACATTGCTTCACTGAGCATCTGGTTTCCACAGAATACACTCTGTGCAGCCAGCACAACCTTACAAATGTAGAGAGATATGAGGGGAAACCTGCAAAAACATTAGGGTGGGCAAGACATTGACTCCTAAAGCACATGGTATATCCTAGGTACTTAATAAATACATGCTGAATGAATCGACCTTAAACCTTCAGAAACACTGCTGCAAGTTCATAGGCTCCTACCTGTACAGACCTGTTGCCATCATCCTCAGGTGAGCAGAGGCAGAAAATGAAAAACTGCTTTAAAGAGAAGTTTCATATTTTTTCTTTGGTTTTGTCCTTATATTTGTTCACTGTTCAGTGTTTGAAATGGATATTAATCCAACTGATGCACACCACTCGTTAGTGCTCAACTGTAAACCAATCAAGAAGTCAGTGGTTCCTGAAGATTGTATATTCTTGTTTCTTCTCTTTGCATATGTCTTCTGAAGAATTCTCTGAAGTAGTCAGTCATTTGTTATTTCTGTGTATTACTAGATGTACCGTGAAATCAATCCTGAGTCAGAGATGAGTCCTGAATATTAAGATTTATCCTCATTTTAACTAATAAATTTAAACCAAAATTTATTCATGGACTGAGAAGATGCCTTTTTGTCAGAGATCTGGACAGATCCTCAAGGAAAATCCTTTTATATTGTATCCAACAAAGGAAATGAATATATAATTAATATTATATGTTCATTTTATATCGTGTCCAACAAAGGGAATGAATATATATCGTATATTCATTTTATATAGTATCCAACAAACGAAATGAATATATATATTCATTTATATATCGTATCCAACAAAGGAAATGAATATATACTTAAGTGGAAATGTAAAATAAGGAATAACGCAGTATTTTGACTAACATAGGTAAACCCACTGATGTGATTTGGTTTGGCTCTGTGTCCTAACCCAAGTCTCATCTCGAATTGTAGTCCACACGTGTGGAAGGAGGGACCCGTAATCCCCAGGTGTTAGGTGTCGAGGAAGGGCGGTCGTTGGATCACGAGGGTGGTTTCCCCCAGGCTGTTCTCGTGATAGCGAGTGAGTTCTCACGAGATCTGAGGGCTTTATAAGCGGCAGTTTCCCCTGCTCTTTGCTCTCTTGCCGTCTTGAGAAGAAGGTGTCTGCTTCCTCTTCCATCATGATTGCAAGTTTTCTGAGGCCTCCCCAGCCATGCTGAACCGTGAGCCAATGAAACCTCTTTTCTTTATAAATTACCCAGCCTTGGGTATTTCTGTATAGCAGGGTGAAAACAGACGAATACACTCACATTTGTTTTGGTGGTATTTTTTTTTCTTTTAATTAATACTAAATTAAATGTCTAATGTTGATTTTGGAGGATATTTTTTTTTTCAGAGGTATTTAGAATCTGGCACTTTTCTACTTACCTGACTTGAATAATTCAGGAATTGAAGAAAGACAAGAGAAAGATTTTGGTTATGGTTGTAACAATGTCTCATTTTTAACTGTGTAAGGGTAGGGAATTATTATTTGGCTGATATAATAGATTAGTGGAATAATTCTACATGACATCTGTATTTTTCTTTTTAATGCAAAGTTTCAAAGTGAAAAGTGAGTTTAATTAAGTGGAAAGATAATCCATGATTAAATAAGATAATGAAGCAGATATTGCAAACAAATGAACACAGTTAAAAACTTAGAGCTCATGATTAGAGAGAAAACAGTCAAACAGTTTAAGGGAAAGCTTTTTTGACTGATTAGTGAAGGAAAAAAAGTGCTAGATTTTATCTACTTTTTGAGCGAGGCAAGGATAAGGCCGAATCTTCCCGTTTCATTATCAGCTGCTCTGGAAATGCAATTACCTGAAGTGGTTTGATGTCCCTTGTCAGACGTGGATAAGTGTTTGCGCTAACGATGCAAGGACAGCGCCATGGTATGTGGGATGCAGTGCCCAGGGCGCACATGCAGAATCCTAATAAGCATTTAATTCTTTTACTCAGAGAAGCCTGCGGTGCCTTGAGGGGAATTGTAATCTGAGATTTGCACAGATGAAAAAGAAAACCACACAGGTGGAGGGGCTTGGCAATGCTTGCTCTCTTGAGATCTCTGCTAGTGTTCAGCAGTACCTTAAATCTAGGGGTCAAGCCTGGCCTAATAGTTTACTCTTAGTGAGTAAGCTTTGGCTCTTGCAGCTCTGTTCTGAGAGTTTATAAGTAGCTAGGGTTTGAATGACTTATGCCCTAACGCACTAGATGTTTGGTTCACAGTAGGCGTTTGGGGTCAAGTAGTTGAATAAGAATAGCTTACTATTTGTGGTTTTCTTGAATGGAGGTAGGGTGGAGGATGTTGTATAGGTCACTAGGTGTGAGGGCAAGTAATTTATAAGATGTGACTAGGAAATGGTTTTGCCTTCTCTTGTTATCCCATTTGAGAGTCAGAGTCTCCTGGCTCCTGGTTTTGCCCCATGTAACTGAAGTTTTGCATTTTTATAAATTTCTAAGACTAATTTCAGCCAACTTGTGACATATTCATCCTTTGTAGTTAGCAGTTAGAAACCAAGCTCTGTGGAATCCTTAATAAAGATTAACGCCGGAAGAACAGGAAGAATGGAGAAAGAAGCCCAGAGTCTAACAGTCATCAAATCTTATAACTCAGTCCTTGAAGACGTGAATGTGGCTTGGGCATATGATGAGACAGGATTATAAACAAAAAACTGGGCAGAGAGGGTCTTTGACGCCCTGTTCCTACTGCCTCCCACCATGCCCAGCACTGATTCCCATACTAAGCCAACAGGCAAACCATGGCTTTGTCCAACAGTAAATACCTGTTTGAGTTGAATCTATGAAATATTTTTCACAAAGTACTTAACTCACCAGCATTTGATTTCCCATTTATTTATTTATTCTCCATCTCCCTCCTAGGCATTGCGGGAAAATGAAATAATGACTATTTTAAGTATTTGGTAGTCAGGAAGTGCTGCAAAACAACTACAAACTTAGATTATTTCCATTTCATTTTAAATCAGTTATATTTTATTCGCTACCTTTTCAGTGGTTTTGATGTCATTAAGATGCCCCTTCTACACTCCATTAAATTTACTTCTTGACAATGAGATTCTCATTTAGTTTTCATCAACTGCTTAGATTTCCTCATCTTCAAATGCCTAATTTTCAAAAACAATAGGAAGTCTATGCTTCATACTATATAATGTGCAGGGTTCCATTTAATGAATTGTTTGGCTAATTTTTTTAGGCAAATGAATTAATTTGTACAAGCTATTAATAGCAATTATTAATGCTTTTCATTTTGTTGGTTTCAGCAGTCTCTGCATGACACATACTGCAACAAAATGGAAATTGATTTCACCAAGTTTGGCAACTCTTCAGTGTATTGTAACCTTTGCAAGGAAGCTTAGTTGAAAGGCTGGGTTTAATTATCCTTCTTTTGCTTGCTTTTCAAGATGTTGATGGGTAACAGTTCTATTGCACTTGGCAGTTAAAAGTAAATTCATCTGGAGTGTTCCTACGCTGTCCTTGATGCTTGTTACATAAGGAGACTTTAATATGCCCACCAGAAAAGCATTAGCCCAGCTTATCAGAGTCTTAGTTTTTATGTGTAGGGGGGAAAAAGGAAAGCAAGTCTCTCAGCTACAAGGCAACGTAGAAACCAGGCCTCCTGGGCAGAACAGAATGTGGTTTAGCCATTCTTTCTGAGACTGAAATTAAAGGCCCACTGGGATTCAAGACCCCTATAAGGCAGAAGAGCTTGGATCTTCTACTACAATACCTGTAATGTGGCTACTTTCCAATTATACTTCTTTTTGGTGTCTTCTCACTTTATCCCTCCTCCGAGGAACTGGCTCCCTGACCCTCTCTCTGCGAAGTAGCTTCTGCTTATTCAGATGTTTAAATCCCTCATGAATCTGGCTGTTTTGGCCCTTGTCACTTTTTAATCTTACACCTGTTCTGCATTTGCTCCTACTGCATAATTGGGTTTGCTTAGTGCTTTCTTGTTTTGAAAGTCGTTTCCACTTTAGGTTCCTACCGAGGCCCTTGTCCAGTCTAGAGGCTGGCTGCCTCTGCTCCAGGAAACTGGTCCGATAGTGGGCATGGCAGCATGGCTTCCAGGTGAGGGGGGCATAGGTCCCTGGTGTTGCCCACAGCAGCTAGGTGGGAAATTTCCTTTAACAGTGGCTGTGGGTGGGTTAGGTACTGTGATTTGTCAGCACTCTAATAATACGTGGGGATATACCTTTGAGGGTCTTTTAAAAGCTAAATGTGGCAATGTAGGGACACTTTTCTCTCATGGTCTCTCTTTTCACTTCCATACTCAAACTTTCCCTATCTTCAAATTGATCCTATCAGCATTTGAATTTTAACTAATAAGACCATGACTTGCCAGCTACCACATTTTCAGTGACTTGAAACTTTGAAGATAAGTGCTGGTGGGAAATGCTCTTTGTTCCATTGTTCTGGCCTGTAGGGGCTATGTTTATACAAGAGTAATATCCAGAGACACAAAGAAGGAGGTCAGAGAGTTGACAGCCCAGAATGCTTGCTTTTCCTTTGGGACCAGCCTCTTTTATTAGTTGCTCTTAGTTTTCAAATCAACACCTACTCATGAAATGAAGCAAGAGGCTACAAGTCCAGGTTACTCTGCCTGGGATAGAGAATTAGAACATGTGAGATTATTTATATGTGCAGTGACTAATTTACTCTGAAGGAAGTGCCGACTGCCTTGAATGCATTCGAGTTGTAACTCACTGCATATTTGCTGGTGTTTGCTATGCTGATGTAATATTCATCGGTCTTTCCAAGCCTTCACTGAACCAGCAAACAGATGTGGTTCCAGTTTTGGAGACTTATGATCTAAATATCCTAATGCAACATTTCTAATTTCCTGCTGATCCTGCTGGAAGATCTGTCTCATGAAAAACAGGCTAGATTGCTTAAATTTGCTTTAAGAAAGAATATAAAAGGAATAAACAAGATAGCTTTTATGTGGTCAATATTCAATTAGATCTTTTGGTCTTTATCCTGAATTTTTTGATAGTAAAGTTGTATTTAATATTCAGGTAGAATTTATGTATCCTAAGGGCAAATTTCTGAGAAACGTTTGAGACTGCAAGATAACCACATTTTTAAAAAAACAAGCCACAGGGGTAAAGGTATTTAGTAAAATGATAGAAATAATAAAAGCCAAAACCTGATTAAATATGCAAGTATGCTTTAGTGGAGCTTCAGGGCAAGGTTCTGAGGAACAGCTTGGATTCTCAAAGCCAAGTTTGCACTGGAAACGCTCTCATCAGCATTTCTCATTTCCGGCGGGCATGCTCTCTTTCTGCCCCCTACCATGATATTACAAGGTCTCCATGTCGTTAAACACTGGGCATGCCTGACTGGGCTCCCTCATTCTCCCTGGCCCTGATCTCCGTTGTAATAGATGAAGGTCCTCCCTGCCCTTTGGATTTGCCAATGGGTATGGGGGAGCTGGCAGTTCAAGTGGAGCTCTCACATAATCCTGGTTTTCTGGATCATTTGATTTATTTAAGTACCTATGATGCCAAGGTCCCTGGGCATTCTTCCAACCGACTGCTTATGTTGCCATAAATAATGTCAGCTCTGGGACTCAACTGAATTAGGCCAAGGGCTGGCTACAGGGTTGTCGCTCATGTTTCTTGAAGGTCAAGATATTTGGACTATCAGTGTATAAGAGCTTCTTCAGAAAAGTGTTGTAATATAAAAATTTCAGAAACATAGTCTAATCCAATATTCAACTTTTAATGCATTTCAATAATCTACATGTAGGTTTTGTTTTGGTTCGTATAGGGAAAGGGGCTCTAGAAATTTATGTGGAAAAGAACTAGAATTTAATATCATGGATGTTAAATTTAACAAGGATTAACCCTAATGGATTTACAGTAAAAGGCAAAGTCCAACAGGCTGATGTCCAAGTGGCAGAAAAGAATTCAGAGATTGATGAATTACATTTTGAAATGCCAAGATTGAGGAGAAAATTCAAATTCCATAAAATTTGTTCCTGGACCCTAATGATTAATGCAAACACATCAGTCTAGTTAAAATGAGCAAATAATTAACCTTGGTCATTGCAATAAACTAGCATTGTAATCAATAAGTGATATTTATTTTTTCCTGGCAAATAGTTGGGAGATGAGAAATGTCTGGGCAATATTTACAATGGACTCTCAAGAGAGGGAGAGATCACTTCTGGCTAGCCTGCTACCAAGGGAGTGTCTCGGGGAATCTGGTGTCATCATCACGCAGAAAAAATAGATTCCAGCAGCACGTAACTGAAGACTTCCGTGAATGGTCAGCCATGACCACGTTGAAAGGGTCTGGGGACTAACAATCACAATGTGATTCTTGCCATTTCTAAAAACTGCTCCGAAGTGCTGTTTTCTATAGAACTGGTTGCCTGGATCTTTTTGTTCTGTTTTCCCAAGTATTTAAACACTGTCTTCTGCTCTCCTGCTGTTTGCTCCTGTTAACACCACTCGGGACTTAGAGAGCAGGGCATAGCCTCCTCTACATTAATCCTCTTAATTCCCCCTGGCTAAGACTGCACTGCAAAGTTTGAGCACAACTTTACTGAAGCTTAGGTTATCTTGACGAGGAAGTAGAGCACAGAAAAACTGATCACTGATTCGTAAGGTGGTTGCACAGGGTCACTCTAGAGAGCCTTGACCTGGCCTGCCTCCTTATGCCAATAGCCAGCTCCTGATTCCTATCCATTTGCCGCTACCCATCTCCTTTAGGCTAAATTAACTTTAGCCTAAAGCTGCCCCTTTACACATTGTAAAGGTTTCTTCGTACATAGTGAACTGTAACCTAACTGGATGTATAAACAGACTGTAACCTACTTTTGTGTCAGTCACTGAGTTTCAGCCAATCACAAGTGGCCAACTGTTCAAATCACGTTCAAGTAAGGCAAAGGGTGATTTGGCTAATCTGGCTGTTTGTGTACTTCACTTCCATTTTCTGTACCTTGCTTGCCTTTTCCTGTGCATACATCTTTGACCGCGCAGCAGGGCAGGTCTTTCTGAACTTGGTTTGGGAGGCTGAGCAACTCAAAAGTCCTTGCTCAGTTAAACTCCGTTAAATTTAATTTGTCTAAGGTTTTTTAATTCTCCCCCGCCCCCCCCCCCCCACCGAACACACACCCCTAACCACCTGGAATGTATCGAACATTTTAATGCTTTAATTATCTGAAGTTCCATCTGTATCTGACACACAAAATAGAAGGAGTTTCTTCCCTTTTGGGTTTATAGCCTGTCTCCCAGGCCTCTGTTCCTGCTCTAGAAGCTGCCTCATCTCAGCAAGACTGCACTGGAATATCTACTACATTCGAGAGACCCGCCTTCCACCCTGATGGTACATTATGGCGTCTTTACCTCAAAAATGATTATACAAAAAATACTGTATTAGCTAAGATGAAAAAACATACTGATGTTGGACCATTCTTTGACCCATTGGAGATGTAGTTAATTTGGGGTAGTGGTAGAAAAAGAAAGATACAAAAGTTAGCAGGAGAATTAAGGGATAGAGTTATTGTCTTTCAGTATTGGGTCTCGGATATTTTTCCATTCTGATAACAGCTAGTCAGTTCTCTAAGCTTGTTTCACCAGTCCAGATGGGCTCTGTCAAATGTTTTTGTGTGGAATGAAAAGGCATATTGCCTGAGCTGTGTTGTTTCCCTTCCTGGCATGCATAGTAATGGTGTTGCCTTGCTGGGAGAAGTCATGTGCATGTATATATGGGTATGTAAGTGTGGTTGCATGTATGTGCATGTGTGTGAGTGTGCGTGTGCCGTTGTGTGTGTGCTAGAAATTCTTTAGTGAACTCTTGTCAGGCCTAGCAAAATGGACATCTTTCTTAGAAGTAGGTACCATTCGTTGGCTATAATAGTTTTCACCAATTTGCTTTTACCCAATAAACTTAACACATTACTTGTAAGATAGAAAATGTGGTAGCTTACATGGACATTTTCAGGTAGCTCCTTCATTCACTCAATAAATATTTAAAGGCCTGATAAAATCTTTTTAATTTTTAAATATCAGGATAGGCTAGATGCAAAGAATACTGAGTCCTCTTCTCTGAAGAGTTGAGTCTGGTAGGAAGCCAAGTGTGTGAAGAGGTTAAACAGAAGCATCCTTTCTCATAGTGTACACTTGTTTCAGTTTTGTTTCTCCCAGAGCAATCTCTGAGGCAAGGATTTGGGTGCAAGTTAGTTTTTTTTTTTCCCCTTCTCTATCTCTCTTTGTTTGAAGGGAAGAAAGTCCTAGGAAGGCCCATGAGAGAGTGAGGAAGCAAGATAAGGTAGGGAAGGAAGGAGACGGCAAATGAGTAGGTTACTGCCATGGACACCTGAGGTTCAATCTTCCTGGGACCTTTTGAGAAACTGTGGACCACACCTATGAACTGTCTCCTTGAGAAGAAAGAAAGTTGAGACATTTATCCACCAATTTTCAAAGAGTTGAGTGTTGCTCCTGGGGTGTTAACTCCCAGTTTTTCTGGGCTGCTGTTCACTGGCTGAACATGTCCCTATGACTCCTTCCCGAGAGTGAGGGGGAGGAGCGGGAGAGCGGGAGAGCGGGAGAGCGGGAAAAAAAAAGGGGGTTGGGGGAAGAGAGAAAGAGCTGCTGGAACTCAAATCAGCCAGGTAATGCCATCCAAAGTGGGCAAAGGACATGAGTGGACAATTCTCGAAAGATATATGAACAGCCAACAAACATATGAAAAATTGCTCAACATCATTAATCGGGGAAATGCAAATTAAAAGCACAATGATACACCACCTTACTCCTGCAAGAATGGTCATAATTATAAAGTCAAAAACAGTAGATGTTGGCATGGATGTGGTGAAAGGGGAACATTTTTACACTGCTGGTGGGAATGTAAATTAGTACAACCACTATGGAAAATAGTATGGAGATTCTTTAAGGAACTAAAAGTAGAATTACCATTTGATCCAGCAGTTCCACTACTGGGTATCTACCCAAAGGAAGAAAATTATATGAAAAAGACACATGCACATGCATGTTTATAACAGCACAATTCACAGTTGCAAAGAAATTGAGCCAAACTAAGTGTCCATCAACCAAGTGGATAAAGAAAATATGGTATATATACACCATGGAATACTACTCAGCCATGAAAAGAAATGAAATAATAAAGAAATGAAATAATGTCTTTTTCAGCAACTTGGATGGATCTGGAGGCCATTATTCTAAGTGAAGTAACTCACACATGGAATATCAAATGTCACATGTTCTCACTTGTGAGAGCTAAGCTATGATGACACAAACCATAAGAATGATACGCTGGAATTTGGGGGCTTGACAGGGAAAGTTGGGGAGTTAAGAGATAAAAGACCACATATTGGGTACAGTGTACATTGACTCAATGATAGTGCACCAAAATCTCAGAAATCACCACTAAAGAACTTTTCCATGTAACCAAAAACCGCTTGTATCCCCCAAAACGATTGAAATAAAAAATCTTGTGAGATTTTGGTAGCAATTGCAATAAACCTGAATATCAAACCAGGGGAAAAACAAAAAAATTAAACATTCTCGTATTTCTGGATCAAAAACAGATGATGTTAAGGTTTTGAAGAATATGTTTACAATTTTCTAAATGTATGTGGATTCTGTAATAACTGAGATCATATTATAGGTTTTATTCTGTAACCGTTTCTCAATTACTATAATAGAAAAGGATTATATTCAATACCAGTGACTTTACTTCCATAATGGGGTTAGTAGATGTGTAGTATTTTATTCTATGGATATTGAACAATGTATGTAATCTATCACCTAAACAAAAGAATATGATTTTCCCTTATAATTTTCTTAAAAGACATCTGACAATTTAAAAGCAAAAACAGGTCAGGTGCAGTGGCTCACGCCTGTGATCCCAACACTTTGAGAGGCTGAGATGAGTGGATCACTTGAGGTCAGGAGTTTGAGACCAACCTGGCTAGCATGGTGAAACCCTATTTCTACTAAAAATACAAAATAAATTAGCCAAATGTGGTGGTGGGCTCCTGTAATTCCAGCTACTAAAGAGGCTAAGGCAGGAGAATCGCTTGGACCCAGGAGGTGGAGGTTGCAGTGAGCTGAGATCACCCCACTGCACTCCAACCCATGAGATGAAGCAAGACTCTGTCTCAAAAGTAAATAAATAAATAAATGCAGAAAAATAGCATTTTAGGGTGGAGTTTATAATGAATATAGAAGGAAAAGAGATGACAACAATGGCACATAGTATAAATGGGAAGGCTAATAGAATTATACCATGGTAAATTTTTCCATTTGTGAACGGGAAACAGGAAGTGTGAAGTGAGGAGTGTGAGGAAGGAAATACCAGGTAAGGAGTGTGAAGTGTCAGAGGTGAAGCATAGAGGAATACAATATAAACTCTAATGAGCAGCTAGCGTTGAAAAGCAGCTCTCTCCTAGGTGGTTGGATCTACTTCCAAGGCTTTACAAGTTATCTTTATGTTGCTGTGCTTTTACATACATCATTTAAAAAGTGAATGCACACTTTTAAAGTGAATTAATGAATAGGCTGAGCCCACACAGAATAATGTCATATCCTTCTCTTTCTTGGCATGGCATTTCCCTTCTGTTAAAATCTTCCTTTCTAGCCTCTGACAACATGAGAGCTTCCTACAACAAATACTCTTGAAGTTTTCTCTAACAACAAAACAAGACAAGGGTGATGTGGAAACCAAACGCAAATACAGTAGTGGGGAAAGGTAGATGATGATCCTCTTAGGAATGCCTCAGATTTTTATTTGCTCAGGATTTGTGAATTTTTAATTATTTCCATGATTGCACAAAGGCTTATAGTTACAACTGTTGAATCCAATTAACAGCTGAGGTGATTTAGAATATCGCTTATATATTTTTTAAGTTTAACCATAAGAAACTGTTATCAAAATTTCAACATATAGAACCTGGCTTCTATGTTTCCCCTTTACGCTTCCAAGATAATAAATGTGATAATGGTTTATTCATTCAATAAATATTTACTGAATGCTTACTATATTCCAGTCAGTGCTCTCAGGTGCTGAGCATACAGCGATGAAGAAGTCAAAGTCCTTGCTTTATGGAATTTATCTTCTAGTACAGGGAGACAGTAAGCAAGCAGACAATTCAGGAAGAAATATTGCCAGGAAGAAAAAGCAATATGCCGGGAATGAAGAGGAGGGAAGTATATGTGAGTGATCGAGGGGACCTGTTTTAGAGAGGGGTTCAGCAAAGGCCTATTTGAGGATGTGACATTAGATCAGAGGCCATTATTTTGCCTTGAAGTCTACTTTGTCTTTTATTTCCCAGCAGTCATAGATTGGATTTTCTGGAAGCCGAAACTGAAACAGACTTTGAGATGCACAGTGTTAACTAGGGATCAAGTCTTGTGAGAGGAAGGGCTGGGGGAGCAGGACCGGACAGAGGAAAATGTCCAAGTGTCATGCCTTGGCTAATCTGTGTCTGTCACACAGGTCTGATTTAAAAAACATTTTCCTGGTCATAGCCTTATTCATCTAAAAGTTCAAATAATCAATTATACTGTTAAGTTTGAATATTTAATAAATATTAACTATGTACGAAGTACTCTGATAAGGACTGAGCAGGAAGGAAAAGGAGAAATTCTGTCCTCGTGGAGCCCTCATGTCCAGAGTGATAGAGGTGTGTGCAAATAATTTCAATTCAATGAGGAAACTGTATTTAAAAGGGCTTGCTGTGCATCAGAGGGCACGCTTAAATAATTTAGCTGGAAGTATGTTTTGTAGCTAACTGGCTTTGCAGGCTCATTGGTATGCAGTCTTCCTCAAAAATCAAGTATTCCACTGGCATACTCTTAAGGTTATATTTTGGAAGCGGCAGAAAGTTGATAGACCTTGTTCTCAGAATAGCCCAGATCGAGGACATCTCTTCCACACTTTATCAGTCAGGACTCTGGGACTTCAGCTGATAGGTTTTGGGAACATTTGAACAGATAATGGATAAATAAAACTTTCAGGTAAGAGAATAGGCCTGTATTATTTTTCCACTTTAGCCTTCATAGTTACAGCTGTACATGATGCACAGAAACATAATTTTCCTAACTTCAAGACATTTTTCTGTAAAGGAGCAACACATAGATACTTGGAAGATATTTATATGTTAAAACACAGTATGTATAATTTATTCATATTCAACTAATGTCTAAATGTTCTGTTAAAAAGGATCAAAGAGAGAACCCTTTCCAATGTAAGATAAAAGAAACCTGGAAATTCTAATGAAATGAAAAAAAGTGAAGACAAAAGTTGAATAGGAAATAAACCTGCTGAAGAGAGCTACATAAAATTCTAGAAAAATACAAGTGCTTTATTTCAGAGTGAGACTCTATCAACAATATAATTATTGTGACTATTAGTTTTTATGCATTTATTTTTCTTTATGAGAATAACATACTTGTTGAAGAATCCTAGGAATAGTTGAAAAGGAGAAAGAAATATTAGTACCAGCCACAGTACTAATATTCACATCTCAAGAATGACCACTATCACTGTATTTCTGTGTATCACATATTTTTTTTCCATTTAACTTTAAAAATTTAGCAATTTTTCATGTCACTATATAATACTGGGGTAAAAGGGGATCTCAAGTTCTAGGACAGAAGAGCCACATAGAAGCAAAGAAGGTTTATTTCAATAGCTGAGTATGAAGGGTGACTTGGCTATGAAGTTCTTAAATTGTTAGTGTTGCTAGCTCAGAGCACCCCAATTGGTGGTGTCTTTAATCCTAGAGGAGAGACTTATTTTATATCCAGAAGAGAATAGAGTGAACTTGTATACTGAGAACAATTTTGCTTATGTAGGGAATTTATTTCTTGTTGTTGGAGTTATTTTACTTTCCAACTCTTTCCCCCTTAAATGCTGACTTAGGTGTGCCTTTCCTGAGAACCACCATTGAGGGTCAGGAAGTGTGGGCAAATCATCCATTGCCTGATGGAATTTGTCCTCTGACTAAAATTATCTGCCCATTTGCCAAGTAATGCACAATTTTAGGCTACACAAATGAGGAATGTTAAAAGCAAACAAGCAAAACATCTTCCTGTGGCTTTTTGAGACCATTGCTGAAGAAAAATTTTACCTTTGTCTGTTTGACTGTCAACCCTGTAATACACTTGGACAGGATCCTGCCTGCATTTCATTTTGGTGCTTTTCCTGGGATGACTTGTTTGATATGCGATCTCTGTATAAGGAACTGCAAAGCAAAGAAATCAGCTAAGTCTTCCAAGGTGGAAGGTGGACTTTGTGATGCTCTTAGTGTTCAACCTGAGATCTTAGTAGGAGACTGTAGCAAATTTACTTTGCAATGTACTGAATGAAAATTCTTTTGTCTGACAGGTACAAAACAGCCCTTGCCCTTTTCTCCCCATCATTGACAATAATTTAAATTCAGAAAGTTGCTGTTCCTGAAAAGTATTTCTCTATTTAATGTCTTCTTCATTACATGATTTCTTGTTGTTGTATGAAAAAAATGAGCTATGAAGGAAACCACTACTAAGGCAGCATTGCTCTTTTGTTTAATTCATGAGAAATATAATGTTTTTTAAATGTATGAATTGATTTCTTTTTTGTTTCAACTAATCCAATGTGGCTGAAAATAATAGTGAAGTACTAATGCTTGGGCAAAAAATTGAACTAGATTGATTGGGAGAGAATACACACAACCTTTGGGAGGCATGTTCAAGAGAGTATCAATTTTCCTTGGTAAATGCCCACAGAAGCCAAAGTAGAGTTGGAGCTCTCTCTTTTCTTGGGCATGTTATACATTTATGGAAAGAGAGGTGCTGGCCAGTTATAGTGGCTCCTTCTGGTATTCCCAGCACTTTGGGAGGCTGGGGTGGGAGGATTACATCGGCCAGAGGTTTGAGACCAGGCTGGGCAACATAATAAGACTCCATCTCTACAAAAAATACAACAATTAGCTGAATATGGTAGCATATGGCTGTACCTCTAGCTGCTGGGGAGGCTGAGATGGGAGGATCCCGTCAGCCCAGGAGTTTAAATTTGCAGTGATCATGCCCCTGTACTTCCAGACTGGGTGACACAGTGAGGATCTCAAAAAAATAAATAAAAATGAACAAGAGTGGTGGCTCTTAATCCACACTAAAAACTAAGTAGAAGTCATCAGTTTAGAATGATGGGGTTGTAATTATTTTAAAAATGGAGAATCTTGTCCAGTTTCTATTGCCTTCTATTTAATTAGAAGTTTTCAGACAGCAAACCACATTGCCATGTATGTACCTAGGCAACAATCTTGCATGTTCTTCACATGTACCCCAAAACCTAAAACAAAATAAAAAATCCATATTTTAAAAAGCTTTCTATATTTCAGAAGCTGAGAGGATCAGCAGTTGACATATAGGTTAACTTCCTGTTTTCAGGGATCTTGGAACCGATGCTCTTAGAGGTGTGGTGGTTGAGTCAGTTCTTTCTGAGTGACCAGCATCATCCCTAAACATGTATGCATGCAAGCACGTGCATCCTACAGCATTCTCCTCATGACCATTTGCTCTAGCCAATGATTGTTGTAACCTCACCTTCCCTTCTTATGTCAGGCATAAGATTTAACCAAATGTAAAAACATTTCTCTTTCATTTCTACTCTTCAATGTCAATTACTCCAGATAGAAATGAAGATTTAATAATAGAAAAATAAGGGTTAATAGTAATTTTTTCATCCCGAATATAAAAGTCTTGGCTTTTGGACTTTAACCATTATACTGTATAAATGTGAAGGGAAGTCAAGATCTGACAGCAATTATTTCCCCTTTGGTTGTGAACATACTGAACTTGAACTGGTCCAATGCCCTCAGCATTTAGTTTTTAAGGCATGTTTTGTATGTGTTCACACCATAAGAAACAAAGTCTTAGAAAAGAATGTCGATTCTATGTTTTCAGATAGTTCAGATGCCATCAAAAAAAGGACAACAAAGATGTTAATTGCATATCTGTTTGACTGCTTCCAACCTTTTCAATAACCTTTCAGGACTTTGAGGCTTTTTGGTTTAAAGTTGCATCAAATAATTTTTTTTGTAAATGGAATGGTTATTATGTAAGAGGCAATATTTTATTGTTATGACTTGGAGAATTAAACTAGAATAAAGTCTTAAAATATTTATTCTGGAATTCTCAACTTTGAGAATATAAATGCCATTCAACCTGACAGTGAGAGTTACATGTGTCTCTGCTTGCCTGCATGGCATACATGGGCTTTGGGCTAAGGAATGAATGTCTGCTCTCTGAAAAGCCAAGTGCAGGCATTGCCAAGGATAGGGTACTCCTCTTCACACTCTGAGAATACGAACTCAAATGGAACAGTAGAGGGTTTTTATCTAATAATGGGATTTGTAAGGATTTAAGCCATGGGGAGAGATGGATACCACCATCAAAGATCTATCTCTTCCTCCTACAACTTTTTTCTCAGAAAAGCAGGCAATCTTTTTTATTTCTAGGACCTGATGAGCAAATAGAGCTTCATTATCATAGAGTTGGACTGATGGCTGGGATTATGGTGGATACATTTTGTTGCCCGTTCAACAATAAACCCATCTTCTTCCTTGCTAACAGAAACCTATATAGGTGGCAAAGTGCTCAGAGAAGGGGAGCCCCCTTCAAAATCCCAGGGCTTCTGGGAAATGCTTTTGTCTCTATTAAGTAGGGTGAACATATTTCCCACTTTTTCTGAGATAGCACTGGCTTATGCATGTTGTTCTGGTATAATTATGAGTAGTGCTTCATTCACTTTTAAATATATTCTAGTTCGTGCTGGTGTAAATGCGGTGAAAAGGGAACACTTTTACACTGCTGGTAAGAATGTAAATTAGTACAACCGCTATGGAAAACAGTGTGGAGATTCCTTAAAGAACTAAAAGTAGAACTACCATTTGATCCAGTAATCCCACTACTGGATATCTACCCAGAGGAAAAGAAGTCATTATTCAAAAAAGATCCTTGCACATGCATGTTTATAGCAGCACCATTCACAATAGAAAAATCATGAAACTAACTCAAATGCCCATCAATCAATGAGTGGATAAAGAAATTGTGGCGTGTGTGTGTGTGTGTGTGTGTGTGTGTGTGTGTATATATATATATATATATATATATATATATGATGGAATATTATTCAGCTATAAAAACGAATGAATTAACATTTGCAGTGACCTGGATGAGATTGGAGACTATTATTCTAATTGAATTAACTCAGGAATGGAAAACCAAAACATCGTATATTCTCACCAATATGTGGGAGCTAAGCTCTGAGGATATAAGAATGCATAAGAATGATATAATGGACTTTGTGGACTCAGGGGAAAGGGAGTGGGGATAAAAGACTACTTATTGGGTACAGTGTACACTGCCTGGGTGAGGGATGCACTAAAATCTCAAAAATCACTGCTAAAGAATTTATCCAAGTAACCAAAACCCACCTGTACCTCAAAAACTATTGAAATGAAAAAATAAATAAAATGAATAAAATAAAAATAGTCTAGTTTGAATGATAAATCATATGATTTTTCTGTCTCCAGTAATGTATAGTGATTGTATGATGACTGGAACTCAATAATTGAACTATTTTATGACTATGAAGGTAAGTGCCAAAAAAGAATCAGATCTAGAGCCAACTGATTCTGGTAGTTCGGTGGCTCTGGATTTGAAGGTGAAAGTGAAGACTTGTTTTTCTCATTTACTTTCAAAAGAACATTCTGTTATTTGTAGGAAGGGTAGGAAGGAAAGAAGAAACAGGAATAAGGCCTTTCCATAAACCTTTACTCAGCAGTAGACGTGGTTCTTCTCTTTTTTATCATTCCCATTCAACCAAATATAATTTTCAGAATTCCTAAAGAGGAAGCATGGAGAAAATAATAAAAAATGTAACTCAAACTTTACCCCAGATGATTCAAATCTGCCATTACTCCTGCAAAGTGATGAACCAATATCACCCCTACCCCTGTTGCCACCAGCCAGGTCTGGGGACTCAACAATTTGACTTTTACATCACTGAAAGTGCCTAGGTTCAGAATTCACATTTTCTTTATAGATATGACATTCTTAGTGTGCTATTTCAGTGGAGGATATTTTGTTAAAAACTGAATATTGCTCTTGATTCTCTTTAAATTATATTGAAAGGAGAACACATTTCCATTTACTTACTTGAAATCACTTTAGAAAAAAGATGAGTGAAACAAAAAATATCCATATGGTTTTTATTGAAAACATGACTCATTATCTAACCTATGTTCAGCCAAAGCAAATGAAAATCCATTTAACATTGTTTTGGTATTGATATCGAACACCGAATTATTCATGTCTCTTCCAGCATATATATTGATAAATATCTATCATAACTTATGAAGGAGAGCTACTGTCTTTAAAGAAAGAAGCATACACAGCTACCCCTGGCACATCATTCAATAAGCACTTCCTTTTTTATTTTCTACATTACAATGTTATTAGATAAGGATGTGGTTCCATGGGATTTCAGTTTGATAGGATCTGGACACTTACAGGGTAGTTTTATTTCCATTGCTTTTATTTCCATTATTTCTTGGCTTTGCCTCTTTAAAAAAACAATGTTCTTTTCCTTGCTCCTCCTCCAAAAGTCCAAAGAAGGTGCTCTACTTATACCCAGTTGAAGAATCGTAGATCAGTCCCTGGGTCATTGATTCGTCTGAATAAGTTGAACATTGTTTTAGATCTGGAGTTATCTGCATTAGGGAAAGAATTAGTCTTCCCAGCAGAACTTCTTATCTTCCTTCTGGTGGATGCTATGACCATTGTGGGCTTACCTCTGTGGCAGAAGCATGGACATTGTAGTTGACAGCTCTACCAAGACTATGTGGTATGAAGAGAGTACCTAACATTTGACACTCCTACTAGCAGCATATAAAAGTGCTCATCTCCCTGTACACTTGCAAAAGTGATTATTGTTTTTTTGCATACCAGTGACAAAGTTTTTAAAAATTGATATCTCATTTCTATTTTAATTTTATTTATTTAATGCAGAGGGCGTATTTTTTGCTATTTCTCTTCTTTCTAAAAATGGCCCATTCCTGTCTTTTTCCTTTCTACCAGAGTGTGTGTGTATGTGTGTGTGTGTGTGTGTATATTTATTTATTTTTTTTTTACCATGAATTTCTTTGCAACAAAAACTTGTGTATGTGTATGTGTGTGCTTAAGAAAGTGGTCCTAAATTTGACTTGGGGTTGGAAACGTAATGTCAGAATCATCTCACCTCTCTATCAATATGGCTGATGAGGGAAAGGAAGCCCAGATATTAATATTTTGAAAAAACAAGATATTCTGGTACCATAGCTAATTAATTAACTCATCAATTTGCTCATTTCTTCAGTCATTTCACAAATATTTATTGAGCGCCTAGTGTTTTAGGCACTGTTCTAGGATCCGGAGCCACAGCAGCAGTGAGACAACGTCCTTGCCTGTATGGAACTTGCATCGCAGTGGAGAAAATACATGACAACCAGCACATGACAATGAGCACTGTGAAAAAAATATAGCAGAGGAAAAGAATAAAATGTGGCAGTGGTGGGACATTTTAATGCCATACTCTTAGCCTCATTAAATGTTAGGTAGCCTTTTGGACAAAGAAGGAAGACTTATCTTTGGCAACCCTTTTCTCGCTCCCTTCTTTTCCTCTCTCCCTTCCTTTTTCCTTCCTTTCCTCCTCCTTCCTTTTGCAACTGCAGTTAGGACAAGTAAGGCAGATGCAGTGAAAAGATCTAAGGTTTTCTTTTTCTTTCTTCTTCATGGAAAAGCCTATTCTTGGTGAATATTTTATCATCCCCTCCAAGGAGAGAGTTCTACCTTGGTGAAATTGGTTTATACTTGAGATGAATAGATGTCTTTTAGGTCCCATCAGCTCTCTTTCTTCATTGCCCAATTCCCAAAGGTGACTGAAGTATGTGCGGAGTATTCCATGACCTCAGAACTTTCACATTAAAACACTTGGCTAATGAGCTTTTTCTTGGCCTGTGTGTGTTGGCTTATCTCCATTTTTGAATAGAGGAGTAATTAATTTTCAAGCGTTCTTCTTGATTAAGTTACAGAGCTAATAATGTTGAGCATGAAAATACTTGTTCTAAAATGAAATTTATGCCAGTTCACTTCTGTCCAGCAGTTCTTCACTATCAGGCTTCTTTCGGGAGCTTGCTTCAAATTAAACCTTTTAAAATCTCCTTGTCCTCATTTGAGCCTGTTTTAGAGGAGCGGTCTTAGAGGAACATTGTCATAGAGACCCTCACTTATCTTAACCGATTCAGTTCAAAGCTTCTGATTTAGTGGACTCTGTTTATAAGTATTTGTATACGTTAGCATAATGTTCTTGGTGACTCCTTGGCCCTTAACTTTTCCTCTGAAAATTTAAGTTCCTCTTTCTTGAGATTTCTGTAGACCAGATTTGTTCTTGGTGACTCCTTGGCCCTTAACTTTTCCTCTGAAAATTTAAGTTCCTCTTTCTTGAGATTTCTGTAGACCAGATTCGGGGCATTTATAATGGCCCTTTAAAATTAAAGTACAGGCCAGGCATGATGGCTCACGCCTGTAATTACAGCACTTTGGGAGGCCATGGCAGGCAGATCATGAGATCAGGAGTTCGAGACCAGCCTGGCCAACGTGGTGAAACCTCATCTTTACTAAAAATACAGAAATTAGCTGGGCATGCTGGTATGCGCCTGTAATCCTAGCTACTTGGGAGGCTGAGGCAGGAGACTTGCTTGAACCCAGGAGGCGGAGGTTGCAGTCAGCCAAGATCACGCCACTGCACTCCAGCCTGGGAGACAGAGCGAGACTCCATCTCAAAGATAAAATAAAATAATAAATAAAATTAAAGTACAATTTGTATGTTAAATTAACATTAAATAAGTGGCTGACATATTAGTCCCATTGTTTTCTTACTTGAGAAGAGAGGACAATAGTGAAAAAATAAGGCCGGGCGCGGTGGCTCAAGCCTGTAATCCCAGCACTTTGGGAGGCCGAGGCGGGTGGATCACGAGGTCAAGAGATCGAGACCATCCTGGTCAACATGGTGAAACCCCGTCTCTACTAAAAATACAAAAAATTAGCTGGGTATGGTGGCGCATGCCTGTAATCCCAGCTACTCAGGAGGCTGAGGCAGGAGAATTGCCTGAACCCAGGAGGCGGAGGTTGCGGTGAGCCGAGATCGCGCCATTGCACTCCAGCCTGGGTAACATGAGTGAAACTCCGTCTCAAAAAAAAAAAAAAAAAAAAAAAAGAAAGAAAGTAATATAATGACATCAAATATGCCTGCCTACATATTTGCTTGCTAGCAATATCTTCAGTGTAATAGAATCACATTCGCATGCAGCAGGAAAGTGGGACAAAAGAGGGGATTCCTTCTGTTCCTTTCTTTGTACAAAACTTTAGGTCAAGTATATTTTTTCCAATTACTCTTTTAATTGTTACTATTTACCTTCAAATGTTAATTACCAATATTAATGGTGGCAGATTATTTAAGAGTGTTCCTAATCCAAAAATGACTTCAATTTAGCTTTGAAATGCACTTTGGCGCTTTAATTTTAAGATGGGATCATGAAGATTCATGTTTCATACAAATCGTAGTATCTGGTTCAATTATTTAAGGAGTAAATAAGCTGAAAAGGGGGTAGTAATGTGTTCAGAGTGTGGACAGCATCTGTCATACCAGAATTCTCATCAAGACTATGCCATTGGAGAAAAAGGTGACCTCAGGAATGGTGATAGTACTTATCTCATCAGATATTTGAAAGGATTAAAAGAGATAAAAACCATGTAATCACTTAGCAAGAGTGCTCAGTACATGATAAGCTTCCAATGTGAATTGTTATTTTGTCATTATTTGAATGTGTCAACTACTAGATATATGTATTGGATTTTTGAAAGGTCAGACAAGATTTCATGTCAAAATCTTTTAAAAATGTATTATTGTAGGCTTTGAAAAATATGCTATCAAGGATAAGAAACCAGATGAATGCCAGCAAATGTAAACTAAGAATTACATAAGTACTTCTCTGGATCAGCAAGGCTAAATGTGAGGTCATGTAGTAGCTGGTGCTGGGCCTATACATTTTTATGTCTTTTATAATTATTTTGAGGGCAG
The DNA here is from genome assembly GCF_001604975.1 of Cebus imitator. Classification (NCBI taxonomy): domain Eukaryota; kingdom Metazoa; phylum Chordata; class Mammalia; order Primates; family Cebidae; genus Cebus; species Cebus imitator. The sequence continues at coordinate 6,060,574 of NW_016107342.1, read as the reverse complement.
GAGAACAGAAGTTGCCAACTTTGCAAAAATACTCGCTCTAGGAATGTCTAGTAGCCTTTTTTTTTTTTTTTAGAAAGCCAACAGAAGGATCTGTTCTGGAGTGTTTCAAAATGAGGCAGAGGGGCTTCAATGTGGAAAATAAAAATAACGCATTTTTAAAATAACATGTTTGAAAGGTGAGCTAACATCTTTGGTCCAGGCCAACCAGACAACTTGCTGTCTTCCTTAAAGCTGCCAAAAAGGCCCAGGAAAGGCTTGGCAAGAGAGGGAGGCTCTTCAATGCAGAGCTCCCTCACCTCCTATGTAATCACTGCACATTGAGAACTTAAGAAAAACATGATGTGGACCCAGTCCAAAGAAGGCAACTAAAATGATCAGGAAGCCAGAAAGACATGTATAAAAAGAAACTCCAACACTGGCGTTTCATCAGCAGACTCTGAAACATTAGAATTGTTGGAGCTGGGAATTTTCAGAGAGAATATATTAAACACATTAACACAATTATGAAATATGAAAATGAATTTTTTGATTAAATTTTGGCCTATTAAGTTAGGTGGGATACTCCACAAGACTTAAAAGACATTGTTAGTACATATGAAAAAAGGAAGTAGTTTCAGAGCAATAATGAATATATGAAACTTGTCAAATCAAACGAATAAAAATAATGTAACTTAAAGATGGTAATAATGAATTATTAGATTAGAGGTTCAGATCAGGTTATTCAGACTAAAGAAGGAAGTTTAACTTAATGCCTCAGTTGGCAACTTCAACACATGGTTTTATTTTCTTGGTTTCATTATAAGAAAATTAGGTTGAATTTTTCAGTTCTGTATAGTAAGGCAAGGTCTCTGTTTTTTAAATGTATTAGTCAATGTGATCAACATTGTATTCTTTTATGAGATGGTCAGTCGGGTGTGTCCATAAGAAGAGACATAGGAGAGGTTCAGGAAAACAAAGTCTGTTACGCTTGCAGATTCTAAAGACAAGAGGAATGTCATGCCACATCACACAGGGCCACATGAAAAAGATACCAGGTGGTGAGAAGGCAGAAGAGTTTAGGCCACTGCCTTCATTGTGGTTCCCTGGAAGAAGGCAAGGCAGGGCCAGGTAAATAATTTTGGACTGGCTAGCTTGAATAATTTCCTCAGGCTTTGGACTTAAGTGTGGTGCCTAGTTATCTGGCACCTGGCCTGGGGATGACTAAACAAAAGAATATTACCCCCTGGGGTGTATGGCCAGATAGAGGAGATGTGGCTCTGGATTGGTTAGTTTGCATATAGACGTGACCCAGGCCGGGCCCTTTGTTACCTCTGAAAATTGACCAGCCACAAGAAGGGCAGCTTCTCTCTAGCCAGAAAGATGTTTTGATTTCAAAACAGGGATTCCCCCTCTGGGGTCCCCTTCCACTCAATGTGGAAGCTGCTTTCCTCTCTGGGATTCCATTTTTGGGTCCCCTTCCATAGTCTTCATGGAAGGTTTCTCTCTCTCATCTTTTTCTCTCTCCTTTTTCTCTTTCTCTGCCTAAATAAATCACTATTCTGAAAAAAAAATTTCAAAACATAAATACAGAAATTTTTTTAAAAATTGCAATAAATATGTATTTTGATAAAAATTTTAATTGAAATATATGCATATAGAAAAATGCACAAATCAAAGTGTTTGATGAATGAGCACAAAGTTAACATTCATATACTACCATCTAAATCAGGAAATTGAATCTTCCCAGCATCCCAAAACTTCACTGACACTTTCCCAATCCCTATCCCCTTCTTCCCCCTGCCCTTTCCCCAGCCAAAAGTGACCACTGTCATAACTTCCAATACCATAGATTAGGCTTCCCAATTTTTGAGCTTTTTACAAAAGCAGTTATATGGTATATATGCTTTTTTGTCTGACTTCTTGATTCAAAATTATGTTTGGGAGATTCCTTTATATTGTATATTGTGGTAGTTTATTCATTTTTATCGCTGGCTTTATTTCTTTATATAAATATGCCGTCATTTATGTATCCATTCCAATCATGGACATTTGGGTTGTTTCCACCTTGGGGCTGTTAGGAATGAAGCTGCCATTACTATCTTGTACATGTGTTCAGTGCATCTTTGAAGCCTGTCTGTTGAGTATACACCTAGGAGTTAGATTCTGAGAGCAAAGGATATGCCTATAATGAACAAATTTTGAAAAAAATAGAAAAACTGTAAAAGTTCCCTTCCTTACATTGACTCCTCAATATTTTCTACATGTTGGAAACTATCTTGTCTGCCCAGCGAAGCAAGGAGCTGACTTTTAATCCTGGGACAATATTAAAGGAAAAAACACATTCTGAAGCTGCTGGGTGTCATGACTTGTTGGGCAGTTTCAGATCCTTAGAATTCAGTAACTCTGTGAATCTCCTTGAAAGGTGCTGCTTTCATGGCACCTGCCTTCCTCAGGCTGCAGAATTTGCTTTCACATGTGGATAAACCTTCTTTGCATTAACAACTCTGCAACATCTAGAAGCAGACTTTGATATTTTCCTTTGCTAATAATGATTGCTATCTAATGAAGGATGAATTGCAACCTGACATTTTCTGAGACTTGAGGTAGGGCTGGCTGGTACATTGCTTTATTAATGTTAGATGATTGGAATTTTTGGATCTGCACCTAGGAGACAGTCGGGGGTTTAGAGTAGAAGATATGTTATCCTTTCACTGACTGAATGCAAACAAAGTGCTGCTTTTGTAAAACATTTAACATCCCTAAGAAGGGATTCAGTTGGCACCCCTTCATTGAGTAGATCTGATTCCCACAAGGTTGATAGGACTTGGGCTTTCCACAGAGACCTCATTTAGCCTTTATATTGTGTGTGGTTACATATAGAAATATAGTACCAAATTTAATTTCATATCTGCAGTTTTTGAGCACATGCTAATGTTTTATGTGTATGACCTCATTTGATTTTCCAAACAACCCTATGAGTGAGATGCTACTATTATCTCTGCTTATAGATGGAACAATGAAGATTTACAGAGGTGAAGTACCAATGGTAAGTAAGTGGTCCCCATTGGAGGCAGAATCATAACTCAAACCCAAGTTTTCATGAACTCCACTACTGAAATTGCGGCCTACTTGGTATATAGTCTCCTTGCTCCCTACTGGACTGTTTTGGTCTTTGACTTGTGATAAATCTAGTCTTTCTTCTTGGTTAGTAAGTTGGCAGGCTTCAGGTCTCTGTCCTGTAGAAATATTTTCATCATTACTGTCTTCCTTCAGTTATTGCCTCAGAATTCTCTCAGACAAGGAGGTGGATACCGCCTCTGCTCCCAACCGCATCATGTAGTCTAGTGCTTTTGTACAAGGGTGTATCCAGCACATAGGTTTTCCTTTAAAGATTTCTGTTTAATGGTTGGTATTTGAAGACCAAGGCCCATTCAGGAACCATGTTGCAAACTGTGGCATGTTGATGGTGTACAGTGCCATAGCTATTTTACATGGCATGTTAATCCCGGAGAATGGTGTATAATGTTAAGTGGAAAAGGCAGAATATAAAGTGGCATGCAACAGGTAATTATAATTAGAGATGTGTGCCTGCACATTAATAAAGATTGGAAGATAGTTTTCATAGGCTGGTATTAATCATTTACTGTGGTCTTCATTGTGTGCTAAATTGCTTAACAGAACTAATAAATAACAGATTGATTTAGAAAAGTGATGTAAAAATAATTGAAAGAGAACATAAACCAAGGATTGTAAGTTGAAATAATATTAATACCTTCTTTGAAATCACATTTACAGTTTATAAAGTATATGCATACACATTTTCTTACTGGAGGCTCCTAACAATGAAATAATGAAATTCAGTAACTCTGTCAATTACTGAATTCACAGAGGGGGACAGGATTTACAGTATCTGCCCTATTTTATAAAGGAAGAATCTGAGACAGAGAAGTTGTTTGACTTGCCCTGGGTCACAAGTGCTAGAATAAGGATTCAGGCCCTGATTGATTTCTTTCTTTCTTTCTCTCCCTTCCCTTTCCTTTCCTTTTCTTTTTCCCTTTCTTTCCTCTTTCCTTCCCCCTTTCCTTCCCCTTTTCCCTTTCCCTCTTCCCCTTCCCGTTTCCCTCTTCCCCTTTCCCTTTCCCTCTTTCCCTTTCCCTCTTCCCCTTTCCCTTTCCCCTCTTTCCCTTTCCCCTCTTTCCCTTTCCTTGTTTCCCTTTCCCTTCCCTTGCTTTCTTTTTTTTTGAGATGGAGTCTCACTCTATCACCCAGGCTGGGGTGCAATGGTACGATCTCAGTTCACTGCAACCGCCCCCTCCCGGGTTCAAGTGATTCTCCTGCCTCAGTCTCCTGAGTAGCTGGGATATGGGCATGTGCCACCATGCCTTGGTAATTTTTGTTTTTTTAGCAGAGATGGGGTTTCACCATGTTGGCCAGGCTGGTCTTGAACTCGTGACCTCTGGTGATCTACCCATCTTGGCCTCCCAAAGTGCTGGGATTACAGGCATGAGCCATCATGCCCAGGTTGGCCCAGATTTGACTCCAGCTTTAATGTTCCTCTTATCATTATCATATTGCTTTCTTTTTTTTTTTCTTCTTTCTTTTTTTTTTTTTTTTAACCAAAGGACAGAGCTGCTAGCATTGGCTGCATAGCAATAAACTTATTTGGCATGTGTTATCCATTAAAATCTAAAACCAAATCAACACTTGCAAACCACATCTTCAAAGCCATCTTCATCTAAGAAATTCTGGCCAGTTACACACATCTAACCAAACCTCAATCCAATAAATTACTTAACCTCTGAAGAAGAAAAAATGTAATATGACCGAAATCCAATCTTTCTTAATCCATTATTTTGGGCTCTAAAATACATTCTCAAGTGTATGGTAGGTTTCACTTTCTTCCTTTAAAAAACTTTTTAAAATTCTTAAAAATTGTAGTAAAATCCAAGTAAAAAAAATTTCCTTCTTACCAATTTTTGTAAGTGTAAATTTAGTGATACATTAAGTGCATTCACATTGTTGTGCAGCCAATGCCTAGAACTCTCTTCATCTTGTAAAATGGGAAGTTGGTACTACCACCCATTTGTTATCCCTTCCCTGCAGGCCCTTACAACTACCATTCTTTCTGTCTATGACCTTGACTACTCTAGGTGCCTTGTATAATGCTGTTTGTCTTTTGTGACTAGCTTATTTCAGTCCTCATGTTTCATCCATTGTATGCATATACCACATTTTGTTTATTATGCATATACCACATTCATCTGTTGATGGACATTTGCATTGCTTCCACCTTTTGGGTATTGTGAATAATGGTGCTATGAACATGAGTATACAAATACCTTTTAGAGACTCTGCTTTCAATTCTTTTGGGTGGATATGCAGAAGTGAAATTTTCAGATCATATGGTCATTCTATTTTCAGTTTTTGGAGGAACGGCTATATATACAGTTTTTCATAGTACCTGCACTACAATGTAGTGCCCACCAACAGGAAATAAGGCTTCCAATTTTTTCGTATCCTTGCTAACACTTGTTATTTTGTACATTTTTACAGTAAACATCCTATGGCTGTGAGGCAATATTTCATTTGGTTTTGATTTGCATTTTCCTAGTGATTAGCGATTTTTTTGCAAGTTGTAAAACTATTTGAACCCTTTATTTTTTTCCTCTCTCTTTTGTTTTATTACACTTTAGGTTCTGAGATACGTGTGCAGAATGTGCAGGTTTGTTACATAGGTATACATGTGTTATGGTGGTTTGCTGCATGCACCCATCAACCTGTCATCTACATTAGGTATTTCTTCTAATGCTATTCCTTCCCTAGCCCCCCTACCCCTTGACAGGCCCTGGTGTGTAATGTTCCCTCCCTATGCCCATATGTTTTCATGGTTCAAATCCCACTTACGAATGAGAACATGCAGTGTTTGATTTTCTGTTCCTGTGTTAATCTGCTGAGAATGATGGTTTCCAGCTTTATCCATGTCCCTGCAAAGGACATGAACTCATTCTTTTTTATGGCTGCATGGTATTCCATGGTATATGTGTGCCACATTTTCTTTATCCAGTCTAACATTGATGGGCAATTGGGTTGGTTCCAAGTCTTTGCTATTGTGAACAGTGCTATAATAAACGTGTGCATGTGTCATTATAGTAGAATAATTTATAATCCTTTGGATATATACTCAGTAATGAGATTGCTGGGTCAAATGGTATTTCTAGTTCTAGAGCCTCGAGAGATCACAATACTGTCTTCCACAATGGTTGAACTGATTTACACCCCCAACAACAGTGTAAAAGCATTCCTATTTCTCCACATCCTCTCCAGCATCTGTTGTTTCCTGACTTTTAATCATGGCCACCCTAACTGGCATGAGATGGTATCTCATTGTGGGTTTTGATTTGCATTTCTCTAATGACCAGTGATGATGAGCTTTTTTTTTACATATGTTTGTTGGCCACATAAATGTCTTCTTTTGAGAAGGGTCTGTTCATGTTTTTCACCCACTTTTTGATGGGGTTGTTTTTTTCTTATAAATTTGTTTAAGTTGTTTGTAGATTCTGGATATTACACCTTTGTCAGGTGGATAGATTGCAAAAATTTTCTCCCATTCTGTAGTTTGCCTTTTCACTCTGATGATGGTTTCTTTTGCTGTGCAGAAGCTCTTTAGTTTAATTAGAACCCATTTTTCAATTCTGGCTTTTGTTGCAATTGCCTTTGGTATTTTAGTTATGAAGTCTTTGCCCATGCTTATGCCCTGAATGGTATTGCCTAGGTTTTCTTCTAGAGTTTTTATGATTTTAGGTTTTATGTTTAAGTCTTTAATCCATCTTGAGATAATTTTTATATAAGGTGTAAGGAAGGGTTCCAGTTTCAGTTTTCTGCATATGGCTGGCCAGTTTTCCTAACACCATTTATTAAATAGGGAATCTTTTCCCCAATGCTTGTTTTTGTCAGGTTTGTTGAAGATTGGTTGGTTGTAGTTATGTGGCATTATTTCTGAGGCCTCTGTTCTATTCCATTGGCTTATATATATGTTTTGGTACCAGTATTATTCTGTTTTGGTTACTGTAGCCTTGTAGTTTGAAGTCAAGTAGCGTGATGCCTCCAGCTTTGTTCTTTTTGCTTTTTTCTTTGTCTTGGCTATATGGGCTCTTTTTTCATTTTATATGAAATTTAAAGTAGTTTTTTTCTAATTCTGTGAAGAAAGTCAATGGTAGCTTGATGGGGATAGCACTGAATCTATAAATTACTGTGGGCAGTATGGCCGTTTTCACAATATTGATTCTTCCTATCTGTGAGCATGGAATGTTTTTCTATTTGTCTGTGTCCTCTCTTATTTCCTCAAGCAGTGGTATGTAGTTCACCTTGTAGAGGTCTTTCACATCCCTTGCAAGTTGTATTCCTAGGTATTTTATTCTCTTTGTAGCAATTCGGAATGGGAGTTAGCTCATGTTTTGGCTCTCTGTTTGCCTGTTATTGGTATATAGGAATGCCTGTGATTTTTGCACATTGATTTTGTATCCTGAGACTTTGCTGAAGGTGCTTATCAGTTTAAGGAGATTTTAGGCTGAGACAGTGGGGTATTCTAAATATATAATCACGTCATCTACAAACAGAGATAATTTGACTTCCTGTCTTCCTATTTGAATATCCTTTATTTCTTTCTCTCGTCTGATTACCCTGGCCAGAACTTCCAATACTATGTTAAATAGGAGTGGTGACACAGGGCAACCCTGTCTTGTGCCGGCTTTCAAAGGAAATGCTTCCAGCTTGCCTGTGAACTTGTCTTAAATAGCTCTTATTATTTTGAGATATGTTCCATCAATACCTAGTTTATTGAGTGTTTTTAGCATGAAGGAGTATTGAATTTTATCAAAGGCCCTTTCTGCATCTATTGAGATAATCATGTGGTTTTTGTCATTGGTTTTGTTTATGTCATGGATTACATTTATTGATTTGTGTATGTTGAACTAGCCTGCATCTTAAGGATGAAGCCAACTTGATTGTGGTGGATAAGCCTTTTGATGTGCTGCTGGATTTGGTTTACCAATATTTTATTGAGGATTTTCGCATCAGTGCTCATCAGGGATATTGTCCTGAAATTTTCTTTTATTGTTGTGTCTCTGCCAGATTTTGGTATCAGGATAATGCTGGCCTCATGAGTTAGAAAAGCATCCCTCATTAAAAAAAAATTGTTTTTATTGTACTTTAAGTTCTGGGATACATGTACAAAATGTGCAGGTTTGTTACATAGGTATACACATGCCATAGTGGTTTGCTGCACCCATCAACCCATCATCTACATTACATATTTCTCCTAATGCTACCCCTCTCCTAGCCTCCCACGATCCCCCCAACAGGCCCCAGTGTGTGTGATGTTCCCTCTTTGTGTCCATGTGTTCTCATTGTTCAACTCTCATTTATGAGTGAGAACAAGCAGCATTTGGTTTTCTGTTCCTGTGTTAGTTTGCTGAGAATGATGGTTTCCAGCCAAGGACCTGAACTCATCATATTTTATGGCTGCATAGTATTCTATGGTGTATATGTGCCACATTTTATTTATCCAGCCTATCATTGATGGGCATTTGGGCTGGATCCAAGTCTTTACTATTGTGAACAGTGCTGCAGTAAACATACGTGTGCATGTGTTGTTATACTAGAATGGCTTATAATCCTTTGGGTATTTATTCAGTAATTGGATTGCTGAGTTAAATGGTATGGTATTTCTATTTCTAGATCATTGAGGAATTGCCACACTGTCTTCCACAAGGGCTGAACTGAGTATCCATCAACAGTGCAAAAGTGTTCCTATTTCTCCACATCCTTTCCAGCATCTTTTGTTTCCTGACTTTTTAATGATCGCCATTCCAACTGATGTGAGATGGTGTCTCATTGTGGTTTTGATTTTTATTTCTCTAATGACCAGTGATGATGAGCTATTTTTTCATATGTTTGTTGGCTGCATAAATGCCTTCTTTTGAGAAATGTCTGTTCATATCCTTCACCCGCTTGATGGGGTTGCTTTTTTTCTTGTAAAATTTTTTAAGTTCTTTGTAGATTCTGGATATTAAACCTTTGTCAGATGGATAGATTGCAAAAATTTTCTCCCATTCTGTAGATTGCCTTTTTGCTCTGATGATGGTTTCTTTTGATGTGCAGAAGCTCTTTAGTTTAATTAGATCTCGTCAATTTTGGCTTTTGTTGCAATTGCCTTTGGTGTTTTGATCATGAAGTCTTTGCCCATGCCTATGCCCTAAATGGTATTGCCTAGGTTTTCTTCTAGAATTTTTATGGTTTTAGGTTTTACGTTTAAGTCTTTAATCCATCTTGAGGTAGTTTTTATATAAAGTGTAAGGAAGGGTTCCAGTTTTAGTTTTCTGCATATGGCTAGCCAGTTTTCCTAACACAATTTATTAAATAGGGATTCTTTTCCCCAATGCTTGTTTCTGTCAGGTTTGTCAAAGATCAGTTGGTTGTAGTTACGTGGCATTATTTCTGAGGCCCCTGTTCTGTTCCATTGGTTTATATATCTGTTTTGGTACCAATATTGTGCTGTGTTGGTTACTGTAGCCTTGTAGTATAAAGTCAGGTAGCATGATCCCTCCAGCCTTGTTCTTTTTGCTTAGGATTGTCTTGGCTATATGGGCTCTTTTGATTTTGTATGAAATTTAAAATAGTTTTTTCTAATTCTGTGAAGAAAGTCAGTGGTAGCTTGATAAGGATAGCATTGAATCAATAATTACTTTGGGCAGTATAGCCATTTTTACAATATTGATTGTTTCTATCCATGAGCATGGAATGTTTTTCCATCTGTTAGTGTTCTCTCTTATTTCCTCAAACAGTGGTTTGTAGTTATCATTGTTGAGGTCCTTCACATCCCTTGCAAATTGTATTCCTGTGTATTTTCTTATCTTTGTAGCAGTTGTGAATGGGAGTTCACTCATGATTTGGCTAAGTGTCTATTATTGGTGTATAGGAATGCTTGTGATTGTTGCACATTGATTTTGTATCCTGAGGCTTTGCTAAAGTTGCTTATCAGCTTAAAGAGATTTTGGGCTGAGACGATGGGGTTTTCTAAATATATAGTCACGTCATCTGCAAACAGAGACAACTTGACTTCCTCTCTTCCTATTTGAATACCCTTTATTTCTTTCTCTTGCCTGATTGCCCTGGCCAGAACTTCCAATACTATGTTGAATAGGTGTGGTGAGAGGGCATCTTTGTCTTGTGCCAGTTTTCAAAGGGAATGCTTCCATCTTTTGCCCATTCAGTATGATATTAGCTGTGGGTTTGTCATAAATAGCTCTCATTTTTTGAGAAATGTTCCACCAGTACCTAGATTATTGAGAGTTTTTAGCATGAAGGACTGCTGAATTTTATGAAAGGCCTTTTCTGCATCTATTGAGATAACCATGTGGGTTTTGCCATTGGCTCTCTTTATGTGATGGATTATGTTCGTTGATTTGTGTATGTTGAACCAGTCTTGCATCCCAGGGATGAAGCTGACTTGATCATGGTGGATAAGCCTTTTGATGTGCTGCTGGGTTTGGTTTGCCAGTATTTTATTGAGGATTTTTGCATAGGTGTTCATCAGGGATATTGTCCTGAAATTTTCTTTTATTGTTGTGTCTCTGCCAGGTTTTGATATCAGGATGATGCTGGCCTCATAAAATGAGTAGGAGAAATTCCTCTTTTTCTATTGTTTGGAATAATTTCAGAAACTGTACCAGATCCTTTTTGCACCTTTGGTAGAATTTGGCTCTGAATCTGTCTGGTCTTGGGCTTTTTTGGTTGGTAGGCTATTAATTACTGCTTCAATTTCAGAAGTTGCTATTATTCTATTCAGGGATACAACGTCTTGGTTTAGTCTTGGGAGGGTGTCTGTGTCCAGGAATTTATTCGTTTTTTTCTAGATTTTCTAGTTTCTGTAGAGGTGTTTATAGTATTCTCTGATGGTAGTTGTATTTCTGTGGAATCAGTGGTGATATCTCCTTTATTATTTTTTATTGTGTTTATTTGATTCTTCTCTCTTTTCTTCTGTATTAGTCTGGCTAGTGGTCTGTTTTGTTAATCTTTAAAAAAAAAAAAAAGCAGCTCCTGGATTCACTGATTCCTTCCCCCCGCCCCCCGAAGGATTTTTCATGACTCTATCTCCTTCAGTTCTGCTTTGATGTTAGTTATTTCTTGTCTTCTGCTAGCTTTTGAATTTGTTTGCCCTCGCTTCTCTAGTTCTTTTAATTGTGATGTTAGGGCTCCATTTTAGATCTTTCCCACTTTCTCCTGTGGGCATTTAGTGCTATAAAATTTCCTCTAAACACTGCTCTAGCTATGTCCCAGAGATTCTGGTATGTTGTGTCTTTATTCTCATTGATTTCAAATAATTTATTTCTGCCTTAATTTTGTTATTTACCAAGTAGTTATTCAGGTGCAGGTTGCTCAGTTTCCATGTAGTTTTGTGGTTTTGAGTGAGTTTCTTAATCCTGAGTTCTAATTTGATTGCGCTGTGGTCTCAGAGACTGTTTGTCATGATTTCCATTCTTTTCCATTTGCTGAGGAGTGTTTTACTTTCAAGTATTTGGTCAATTTTAGAATAAGTGTGATGTGCTTCTGAGAAGAATGTGTATTCTGTCAATTTGGGGTGGAGAGTTCTGTAGATGTCTATTAGTTCCACTTGCTTCAGATCTGAGTTCAAGTCCTGAATATCCTTGTTAATTTTCTGTCTCACTGATCTGTCTAATATTGACAGTGGGTATTAGTCTTCCACTGTTACTGTGTGGCAGTATAAATCTCTTTGTAGGTCTATAATGACTTGCTTTATGAATCTCGGTTCTCCTGTATTGGGTCCATATGTATCTAGGATAGTTAGCTTTTTTTTTTTTTTTTTTTTTTTTTTTTTTTTTTNTTTTTTTTAAGACAAGTGTCACTCTGCTGCCCAGGCTGGAGTGCAGTGGTGCAATCTGAGCTCACCGAAACCTATGCTTCCCAGGTTCAAGTAATTCTCCTGCCTCAGCCTCCCAAGTAGCTGGGATTACAGGCACATGCCACCATACCTGCTAATTTATGTTTTTAGTAGAGATGGAGTTTCACAATGTTGAACAGGCTGATCTTCAACTCGTGGCTTCAGGTAATCCACCTGCCTCAGCCTCTCAAAGTGTTGGGATTACAGGTGTGAGCCACTGCGCCCAGCCAGTTAGCTCTTCTTGTTGCATTGATCCCTTTACCATTATGTAATGTCCTTCTTTGTCTTTTTCGATCTTGGTTGGTTTAAAGTCTGGTTTATCAGAGACTAGGATTACAACCCATGCTTTTTGTTTGTTTTTTTGTTTTTTGCTCTCCATTTGCCTGGTAAATCTTCCTCCATCCCTTTATTTTGAGCCTATATGTGTCTTTGCATGTGAGATGGGTCTCCTGAATACAACACACCAATGGATCTTGATTCTTTATCCAATATTCCAGTCTGTGCCTTTTAATTGGGGCATTTAGCCCATTTACATTTAAGGTTAATATTGTTATGTGTGAATTTGATCTTGTTATTATGATGCTAGCTGGTTATTTTGCCCATTAGTTGATGCAGTTTCTTCATAGTGTCAATGGTCTTTACATTTTAGTGGCTGATACTGGTTTTTCCTTTCCATTTTTAGTGCTTCTTTCAGGAGTTCTTGTAAGGTATGCTTGGTGGTGACAAAATCCCTCAGCATTTGCTTGTCTGTAAAGGATTTGTTTCTCCTTCACTTATGAAGCTTAGTTTGGCTCAATATGAAATTTTGGGTTGAAATTTATTTTCTTTAAGAATGTTGAATATTGGTATCCATTCTCTTCTGCCCTGTAGGGTTTCTGCAGAGAGATCTGTTGTGAGTCTGATGGGCTTCCCTTTGTGGGTAACCCTACCTTTCTCTCTGGCTGCCCTTAACATTTTTTCCTGCATTTCAGCCTTGGTGAATTTGTTGATTATGTGTTTTGGGGTTCTTCTTCTCGAGGAGTGCCTTTGTGGTGTTCTCTGTATTTCCTGAATTTGAATATTGTCCTGTCTTGCTAGGTTGGGGAAGTTCTCCTGGATAATATCCTAAAATGTGTTTTCCAACTTGTTCCCTTCTCTCTGTCACATTCAGGTACACCAATCACACACAGATGTGGTCTTTTCACATAGTCCCATATTTCTTGGAGGCTTTGTTCATTCCTTTTCATTCATTTTTCTCTAATCTTGTCTTCACAGTTTATTTCATTAATTGATCTTCAATCTCTGATACTCTTTCTTGTGCTTGATCAATTCAACTATTGATACTTTTATATGCTTTATGAAGTTCTTGTGTTTTTCAGCTCCAACAGAGCATTTATATTCATCTCCAAACTGGTTATTCTAGTTAGCAATTCCTCTAACCTTTTATTAAGGTTCTTAGTTTCCTTGCATTGGGTTAGAACATGCTACTTTAGCTCGGAAGTCAATTATTACCACCTTTTGAAGCCTACTCCTGCCAATTCATCAAACTCATTCTCTGTCCAGTTTTGTTCCCTTGCTGGTGAGAAGTTGTGATCCTTTGGAGGAGAAGAGGCATTCTGGTTTTTGGAATTTTCAGCATTTTTGTGCTGGATTTTCCTCACCTTCATGGATTTATCTACCTTTAGTCTTTGCTTTTGGTGACCTTTGGATGGAGTTTTTGCATGATCATCCTTTTTGTTCATGTTGATACTATTGCTTTCTGATTCTTAGTTTTCCTTCTAACAGTCAGGCCCCTCTGCTGCAGGTCTGCTGGAGTTTGCTGGGGGTCCACTCCAGAGCTTGTTTGCCTGGATATCAACAGCAAAGCTGCAGAATAGCAAAGATTGCTGCCTGTTCCTTCTTTTTGAAGCTTTGTCCCAGAGTGGTACCTGCCAGATGCAAGCCAGAGCTCTCCTGTATGAGGTGTGGTATCTGTTGACCCCTGCTGGGAGGTGTCAGGGACCGACTTGGGGAGGCAGTCAGTCTCTTAGCAGAGCTTGAGTGCTGCTTTGGGAGTTCCACTGCTCTCTTCAGAGCTGGTAGGCAGGAACATTTAAGTCTGCTGAAACTGTGCCCACAGCTGCCCTTTCCCCTACATGCTCTGTCCCAGGGAGATGGGAATTTTATCTATAAGCCCCTGACTGGGACTGCTACCTTATTTTTTCAGAAATGTCCTCCCCAGAGAGGTGGAATCTAGAAAGACAGTCTGGCTACAGTGGCTTTGAGGTAATGTGGTGGGCTTTACCTAGTTTGAACTTCCTTTGTTTACACTGTGAGGGGAAAACCACCTACACAAGCTTCAGTAATGTCAGGCACCTCTCCCCCCAGCAAGCTTGAGCATCCCAGGTGGACTTCACACTGCTGTACTGGCAGCGAGAATTTCAAGCCAGTGGATCTTAGCTTGCTTGGCTGGGTGTGGGTGGGATCTGCTGAACAAGACCACTTGGCTCCCTGGCTTCAGCTCCCTTTCCAGGGGAGTGAACAACAACTCTGTCTCACTGGTGTTCCAGATGCCACTGAGGTACAAAAAAAAGTCTCCTGCAGCTAGCTCAGTGTCTCCCAGAATAGCTGCCCAGTTTTGTGCTTGAAACCCAGGGCCCTTGTGGAATAGGCACCCAAGGGAATCTCCTACTCTATGGGTTGAGAAGACCATGGGAAAAGTATAGTATCGGGGCTGGATAGCACCATTTCTCATTGCATGGTCCCTCATGGCTTCCCTTGGCTAGGGGAGGGAGTTCTCCAACCCCTTGCACTTCCTGGGAGAGGAGATGCCCCACCCTGCTTCTGCTCACCCTCTGTGGGCTGCACCTACTGTTTAACCAGTCGAATGAGATGAACCAGGTATCTCAGTTGGAAATGCAGAAATTACCTGCCTTCTGCGAGGGTCTCACTGGGACCTGCAGACCGGAGGTGTTTTTATTCAGTCATCTTGCCCAGGAATGGTTATTGATGTTAAACTTCTTTTCATGTTCTTTTTGGTCACTTGTACATCTTTTTGGAGAAAGAGCTATTCCAGTTCTTTGCTCAATTTTTAGTCTAGTTGGGTTTTTGTTATGGAGTTATAGGAGTTCTTTATATATTCTGGGTATGAATCCCTTATCAGGATACACAATTTGTAATTATTTTTTCCCATTTTATAAGTTGCCTTTTCACTCCATTGATTGTGCCCTTTGATGTTCTGAAGTTTTAAGTTTTGATGTGGTTACATTTTTCTTCCCTAGGTTTTGGCTTATGTTCCCTTTCAGAAATCAATAAAATAAATAGACCATCTCCCCCTGCAAAAAATAAAATGAACACGTTCAAATGAAATATCACATGCTAGCTCATGAGGTTTTCTGATTATTTGGCATCTGTTTGGGGGGCTATAGGGAAGTTTTTGTTGTTTGGTGAGTTTACAATGACTTGGCTGTGGTTAGGCACAGACGCTGGGTGCTAGAGAGATGGCTCCTATTCTGCTGTGCTCTGAATACAGCCCTGCTTGATTCCAGACCCTGGCCTTGTATTTCCTATAGTGGAGAAAAGGTAGGTCTGGAGTTCTTGTTATGACAGGAATTGAACTAGAATGCCAGAAAGGAAGGTGTATATTTGTGTAGGTGGTGATGACTATATGTGCAAGTGTGGAGTGGTGGGTGTTAGGGGAGTGAAGGTAGGCAGGAGTGGTGCTGCCTGTTAGGAAAGTGGCTGCTCCAAAGGAGTAGTATTAAGGTCAGAGTCAATCCAGAATAATGGAACCGTTGTGAGCACTTAAAACGGGGAATTTGATTCAGGGAATTGATTTCACAAAAGATGGAAAAGTCTGAAAAACCAACCAGGGATTGGATTGCCAAGCCAGAGTTATGTCTAAAGCAGAAGAGTAGAGGGGAAAGAGTCCAAAATAGATAGGAAAGGGGAGAAACATACTGGCTTTTCCTTCCTCCAGACAGTGTCTTCTATTGGCCAATCCAGCCAGACGCCAACTGTCCTGGGAAGCAGGGAAACAGAACAAAGTGGGGAAAGGGCAGGTAATCAATCTAAAGCAAACAGAACCAGGATGGCGAGGTGTACTTGGTGCAGCTGTGCTTTGGGATACCAACAATCCTCTTCTGCTTTATTTGGAGGATTCTGCCTCAATTTGTGCATGTCATCTTCTGGCCTTGGCAGTATCTCTTGAAATTTGCTAAGTTTTATTACTTAGGCTGCTATCAGTTGGAAGGGATATGACTGTTATCCTTAGGTTCCACCAAGGCTGTGAAAATTTGGAACTAGGATAGATGGTGCAGCTGGGAGATTAAGGAGGGGTAAGCAATCTAGTGGCCAAACTTATGACCTTGGTTAAACAATGCAAGTAAGTGATTTATGGGAATAAGTCTGGCCAGTCGATTTGGGAAGATTAAGAACAGGATGCCTTTCATAATGTACCCAAGGAGGCCAAAGTGGGAAATCTTAAAACTAGTAATTTTGAAATGACACCTTCCTCTTTTGCACACAATGAAAACAAAGGCTTATTTTTCACTTTACTTTTTTGTGTATATATTTTTTTACATATAGCCCTTAAGTGGAGTGAGCCACAATGACTTCGAAAAAACACTTCAAAAATAAAAGTACTTTAGTACATTTTAGAGAATGGAGAGAAGTGATAAGAGGGGAAGTAGAAGAGAAAGTGAAAACAGCCAAGAAAAGGAGCAAAGAAAGACAGCAATGTAAAAGTTGTTTTTTTTTTTTTTTTTTTTTAAGGGAAGAGGTAATGGGAGAATCAAAGTATTAAATGGCAGATAAATAATGGAGAAAAATGAGAGAGAGTTAAGAGAAAGGGGGAGACGGGTTGAAGAGAAGCAGAGGCATTTTGAAGGAAGCTTTAGTAGTGGTTAACTATCAGGTACATTAAACAAGGCATTTAAAGTTTTGATTATATGGATATTCAAATTTCACAATTCTAGTTCTCTTCTGTAATCTGTGAGCCACTTGCTTCTTAGATTCAGCCAGGATGAATTGCTTCTTAGATTCAACCAGGATGAAGTGGTATAGTTGGAGGGGCTGTTGAAATATTGAGTTAGCAGATGGTGTCAGCCCAGATGTATACCCACCCACCCAGTCCTCTTCGCTCCTGGTGTCTCAGCCCCTTTTCAGGAACCAAACTCCTCACTGTCAATGACCAAAGGGTTAATCCCTTGACCAGCAGAGTCTTAGATCCCTGCTTCAGGAATCCATGCTGATTGGTTGGCAAACATTTTGAATGTCACTTTTGTGTTAATGAGGTTGTCATTACACCCAGCACTGAAGGATTATTCTCTGGGTTTCAGCTGCACTGTTAAAAGTTTTATCATCTGGTAGGCTGGAAGAAATGAGAACAAGGATTAGATGTGGTTTGAAGGCCGGCCTTCCTGACCTCTAGCTTAAATGAAAGATTAAAATTAAGTCAATGATATAGATATTTTCCAGATATCAGCATAACTTTGGGATTAGATTGCTATGCTTTTCCAGGGCACCCTGCCTAGTACTAGGAGCTAATGTGGAGAATAATATTCAGTTGAGCACAGAACTTTGGCAGTGTTATATCTAAACAACACCTTAACCCTATCTTATCTGCTGATTTGATCTCTTTAAAAGATTCAAGCTATTGATCAAACTTCTTAAACAGAAATTTGCTCATCAGAGTTTCAAATCTGAGATAAGCATACCTTAAGAGTTAGATCACAGGTTGACTGTATGCTTCAAAAACCCATACCAAATTCAGATATTGCTTAGTGTGGAAGGTGGGGCTAGGGGGAGGTTTGGCTACCAGTTACCTTTTCCTTCTGCTGCTAGCTGTGTATTGTGAGTAAAAACTTAACAGTTATTAGTATTTCGTAGACTCAAACACCAGCAATTTCATATAGTCATACCTCCCTAGTACTAGGATGTTTGGGATCTTAAATTTACACTCTGTTTTTTATTTATGTATTTTTTTTCCCAGAAGTTATCACTCTTTTTACATGGTACCCCAAATTCACTTTAAGAGTTTAGTTGCTAGTTTTGCTAAGTTATTTTCTCCTTTTTCTTCAATGAAATCTTTTTTCCCTAGTCAAGTGGTTCTGTTTTCTGTCCATGCTGTGATAATGGGAGAGAAATCTTGAACTATGATCCCTTGAACAGAAGTGATTTACCTTCTAGGATGTGAGCTAAAGTTGGACTTTTCCCCGCAGCATGGGAGCACAAGCCTTAAGACAGCTTTCTCTGGGTGTTCAACAACTTTTCCAGGAAGTACTGGCAGCAGCACCAACAGCAGTAGTTTGAGGCTATTTCTCACCCAGTGTTGGGTGCGTTACATTAGCACCAATAAAAAGGGAATTCCAAGAGCATAACTTGATCGCAGCAAACCATTTCTTATTATTTACTTGAGGGCCTTCTCTCGCAATCCTATTGGCCAATCTTCATGAACATTTGCCCAGCCTTCCCTTAGAGAATGAGCTAACTGAAAAGTCACCTTGTTCTGTTCTCCTGGAAGAGGATTTTTAGGAAGATAAAAATGAAGGACACTAAACTACAAACTTAGCCTCACTACAACCTGAGCCTGACACCTACCTTGTGCACTGTTCTTTCTGGCAGGAAATTGGGAAGGCTCTGGTAGCCTGAAAACGACAAGATGCTGAGAGGCACTGGGAGATCTCACTGTGGAAATGGCTCTGACTGTGTGTTTAGCTGTGCAGGTCACAGATTAGCAGGTTGCAATGGTTTTTAGGGGGCCTGGGCTTTCTGCAGAGGAGGCCCTGCTGAGAGAACAGCTGAAGTTTGCCCCCAAGATCAGAGAGCAAGCTTGTTTAGGTTAAGGCTTCAAAGTACCAGCTTTTATTACATTTTAATGATCAGAGTCATATTTTATTCATAGGGCTCAAGCTGAGCACCCTGGAGTTAGTAAAACACAAGGTTTCTATTTCATGCTCAGGCCAGTCAATGAAAAAGTTTGAAATAGAAGAAAGCTTGGGGATTGAGCCTCATTATTAAAAAATGAACGTGAAGGATTTGCTGAACACTGACAATAAAATATCTAGGGTAACAGACTTATTATGTAGCTTTCCATGGTTTATGTTGAAGATGCAAATAAGTCGCATCTTGTTTGCTAGAGAAGTAACCTCTCGTTAACTTGTATTTTCAGACCTTCACAATACACCTCTAACAGAAATACAACTCTCCCTGGAATTCCTATCCAACTAGGAAAATTTGACAGCATTCTCTGTGTTTTATCTTTTGGTTTCTGGAAAAAAAGAAAAAAGAGAAGCATTGGGTGTGCTCCTTTTCTACATATAATGTGGAGAAGATTGAGTGAGGTTCTAATTCATTTTGTAGGAAAGAATGAAGAAGAATTTAATTTCCTTTTTACCCTGCTGCTAGATGCGAGTAATGATAGAGGGCGATTAACTTTTATGTTGCTGGAGCATTTTCACATGAAAGCCATTTTCAAAGGAATCGTGAGTGAGTCTAGTAATTGAGAGAGAGTTGTTTAGGGCACTTTCAAAGTGATCTCTGTATTTTGGGGGATATTAGGATGACACCAATGGTGGGTGAGACTCAGAGGCATAATTAGAATCAGTTGTGAAAGATGAATTGGTAAATCCACCTTGAACCCTCTGACCAAAAGATAAAGCCCTAACTATGGCCAATGTTGAATTTTCTCTTTTTCACTTTTTGCAGCTGTATTTGGAGATCAAAGGACACCTCTAGAGGTTAATCATGATAACAGTTGTTCAACATCAATTCAGCAACAACAGTTTTCCATGATCTGTCTTAACTCAGGGTCACATGTCTGTATATTTGGCAGGTTCCCTATAATTAGGGAATAAATATATAAATGGGTAAAGAGAAGAGAACATGAGCAAAATACCTCCTAATAGTAGATAGTCCAAAAGCCATTTTCTTGGATGTTGCAAAACATTACATGGTTTTCTTTTTTTCTGCTGTAGATTTACTTCCTTAATTATATTTTATTTGGGTTAATACTAAAATTCATGTTTTTATTTTTGAACTTTCACACTGATTATGTCAATTTACAAACCTAGAGGATGTAGAATAGCAAGAAGACATCATGAGTAAACTAAAAATGTCCCAGTAATAATTCTTAAGGGGAGTAATCCAGTTAATTTTTCTAAATGACAACAGTATGTTATTTATGTGTTTTACTAACCCCTGATCTCCCTAAAAATTGGGACTTCAACAGTAAGATCTATTTCATATGCATATTATCAATAATTTGCATAAAAAGAGATACATTTAATATAAATGTTTTCAAACTATTTTTTGTAGACTTCTTGATTCTTAAAACACTGCAATTTTTTAAAAATTATACTTTAAGTTCTGAGGTACATGTACAGATTGTGCAGGTTTGTTACATAGGTATACATGTGCCATGGTGGTTTGCTGAATCTCTGCCCGGCCCCCCACCCGTCTTCTACATTAGGTATTTCTCCTAATGTTAATCCCTCCCTAATCTCCCTATTCCCTGCTATTCCTCCCCTACCTCCCTGCTCAATGGCAGGCCCTGGTGTGTGATGTTCCCCTCCCTGTGTCCATGTATTCTCATTGTTCAACACCCTCTTATGAGTGAGAACGTGCGGTGTTTGGTTTTACTGTTCTTGTGTCAGTTTGCTAAGAATGATTTCCAGCTTCATCCATGTGCCTGCAAAAGACATGAACTCATCCTTTTTTGTGGCTGCATAGTATCCCATGGTGTATATGAAAACACGGCAGTTTTATAGAGTCATTTGTTTAGATGCCAGTGGGTCCCATTCTTAAATTTGAGCCTTTTTAAAAATTATTTTTATGGGTATATAGTAGGTGTGTGTATATATATATATATATATATATATATATATATATATGGTATGTGAGACATTTTGATACAGGCATACAATATGTGATAATCACATCAAGGTAAATGGGGTATTCATCATGCAAGCATTCATCATTTCTTTGTGTTATGAACATTCCAGTTGTACTCCAAGTTTCAGTTTTCTTGTTTGTGAAATGGAAATACTAAAGAGTTTGTTGTGAGGATTAAAAGATATAATCTACACAAGATATTTAGATACTTGTCGGCCTGCTATAAATGGTCAACACTATTGGGTATCTTCATTATTATTGCTACGTGTTCTGCATTGTAAATTAGCATCAACTTCTGCTTTCTTATAAAACTGTTAGTGGCTGGGATATCTTTATGCTAAGCACACAGGCTAATGGTTCAAAACTTCACCACTAAAGAGCTCTCCATATCTCATAGCACATTAAATGAACTCCTTTTATTAATTTTGAAACATTAATCAAAGGTGTTTAACTGCTAATTGGAGCTTCTAATTGATGTGACATAGCATTATAACAGATTGATATACTTCCTGCTATTTGGCAAGCAACTACATACTTTCTTTTAGGCTTTAAACACTTCGACTTATAGCTCAAAGACCCTAATTGTTACTACTATAAATATAACCATATTTAAAGACCCTGATTTATCTGTTCTTTTGCATTTCTCTAGGGTGTAACACTGGACCAAGAAGGGTATATAGCAATAAGTAGTTCAATAACTTTAACAGATGGGAACACTGAGGCCCAAACTGAGATCATGTGGTTAGAGGCAGAGTCGAGACTAAAATGAGATCTCCTGATCCCAAGTACTGTACTTGTCCCAAGATGCCACATGAATGTCCACATAAAGGCAACCTAAATCATCCTGTGATATCTTAGCCATGTTTTTTTTTTTTTTTTATTCACAAAGCAGAGAATTAAAGTCCTTTTTCCATAACAAGGATAAGGTTCTTTTTCCATAACAAGCCAATAGTTGAGTAGTTTCTATGTTATCAGACAATATGCTAAGTGCTTTATAAGCATGATCTCATTAAATGTTTGTAATAAATTTAGAAGGTGGTTAATAATATTATCCCTATATTACAGTTGGGAAGGTAAGGCTCAGGGAGATTTAAGAGCTCAGATTGCAAATTGTGAGCCAGGATTCAAAATGAGGTAGCTATGACTTTAGAATAGTGTAGGCCCTGCTGTTTGACCACTCCACTGAACTGCCTTCACACCCTTATCCTAGCACCAAAGACATCAAAGACAATGTTTGGTGTCTACGGCTGTTTGTCTTAGTGAGTTTGGGCAGCTATCACAAATTATAGACTGGGCGACTTAAATAGCAGACATTCACTTCTCATCATTCTGAAGTCTGGGAGTCTGAGATCAGGGTGCCAGCATAGCCAGGTTGTGGTAAGGGCTTGCTTCCTAGCTTGCAAATGGCCATCTTCTTGTGTACTTACAGAGTGTAAAGAAGACCAGAGAGCTCTCTGGCATCCCTTTTAAAAGGATGCGAATTCCATCATGAAGGCTCCATCCTCATGACTTAATTACCTCCCAAGGGCCCTTATTCCTAATACCATAACATTAGGGGTCAGAATTTCAACATAAAAACTGTATGTAAGCACATTCAGTCCATAGCACTGTTCATTTTAAGGAACTTAGGCCAATTGCATAAATGAGGACAAAGCTATGGATTCTAGGCTGTGAACACCAAGAAACTTTCATCTACTCTATGTTCATAGTCTGCATTCTTAGCCTAAGCTACTTGTCTTATAAGTGTAGTCTTGGGTTAATGGAAAGCCAGTGAAAATATTGCTTCATCAATAAAAATCCTTCTCTTCTGCTATTCTTTTAACTGGCAAATTTATCTATGCAGGAGCCATGAAGGGGGCTGGGAAAAGCATAACATTACCCAGATGGTAGTCATAAATCCCATGTCCACATACCTCTTTAGGAGAGTCTCTCTAATACTTACCCTTGGCAAACGTATTTCCTTCATGAATTGCCTTTGCATGTTCTTTGTCCATTTTTCACTTGGGTGATTTTTATATTGAATTTTTAAACATACTAAACTCATTAATCCTTAGGGTATCATAAATGTATAGCTATTTTTCTATCTGTTGATTGCCTTATAGCTTTATTCATTCTACACAGGTAAAATCATTACAGTTTTATGTTGTAAATCAATTATCTTTTTCTTCGTTTCTGCCTTGAGTGTGATAGAAAGTACACCTCCATCCCAAGAATATATTAATAGTCACTTATATTTTTCTATTTTTATGGCATCGTTTTTGTACATTTAAAACTTTAATCAACTTGGAATTAATTTTGTTATAAATAGTAACATGTCCTTATTTATCCTAAATTATTAGTCTTTTAACCCTGCCTATGTAGTAAATAATCCACTCCTTTTCCATTTATTTAAAATATTTAAAATTCTTATATATGCATTTTCTTCAGTTTCTATGCTGTATTAATGAATACATTTCTGCATCAATATTATAGTAGTTTCAATTATTGTTGAATATGCACTTAATTTACAATGCTTGACTGGATTTCTAGTTTTCCGGCCCTTAGCAAATTTTAGGAATTATCTCAAGGATCTTGGAACCATGAATATACCAATAAATGATTGTGTGGAATATTATACAGCCTTAGAAAAAAACAAGGAAATCCTGCCATTTGTGACAACATAGATGTACACAGAAGATGTTATGCCAAGTGAAATGAGCCTGACAAAGAAAGACAAATACCTCAAGATCTCACTTATATGTGGAATTTAAAAATGTCAAACTCATAGAAGTAAGAGAGTAGAATGGTGGCTACCAGGGTCTTGGGGTGAAAGGAATAGGGAAATATTGGTCAAAGAGGACAAAGTTTCAGTTATGCAGGTGATTAAGTTGTAGAGAGCTGATGTACAGCATGATGATTATAGTTAACAACACTGTTCCATATGCTTGAAATTTGCTAAGAGGGTAGATCTTAAATGTTCTCTACAATACACACAAAATGTAACTATGTGAAGTGATGATATGATGATACGTTAATTAGCTTGATTGTGGTAGTCATGTCAAAATGTATACATCTATTAAAACATCATGTTGTACATTCTAAATGTATACAATTTTTATTTCCCAATTATATCTTGAAGCTGAAAAAATAGAAAGAATTGTGATCAGCCTGACTACAAGGTGAGAGAGAGAAGACACTACAAAGTAGTCTTAGAAACTCAGTAAAAGTTATTTGGGATTACTTAATGTAAGTCAAACTTCTTTAAAGATCTCAAAAACCTCTGAGACTTTCACTAAATGATTGATACTCATAAAGAATTCAGTCTATAAAAAAATCAGCATTCTCTCACATTCTTAGAATCAGAGGCTGTCTCTCAGACTGAACAGGGTTATTATGAAAAATGGAGAAAACCCACACCCTGTTCTCCCAGCTGGATGTTGTGTAGTAAATTTCAGCCCTTATTTGTGATCTGTTCAAAATAGAGACGATCTAAAAAGGAACACAAATTTAAATTGGCTCACAAAATAACTGAGCCAATTACTTAGCAAGTGTGTATTCTTTTCTTTGGAAAACAGCTTGTGGAACATGCACATTTTGTAAGCTTGCTCTGCATCATGTGTAACTACCTAAATCAAGTTGTTTTTAACCTTAGGTACAACTGGGAAAGGTAAAATCCTAGAAGACATGACTCGGCTCTGACAAATCTATAAACACTAATTCTGCCTTTTCTATAAATTCTTCCCTCTCATCTCCCAACATCTCAAGATCTAAGAACAGGTAACAGCACCTAAGAGGGCTTAGGAGGCTTACACTCTGCTTGTGGGTTCTCTTTGAGGAGAATCTCGTGATAGCATGCGAGAACAGGGAGGTAAACTACTTATGTGGAAGACAGGGAGGCCAACTTTGGCTAGCTGTACAGAGTAGATTTATTTTAAAATCAAAGAGACAATTCAATTTCCTCTTTTCCTATCTCTATTTGCAGACAATTTGATTGTATATTTAGAAGACCCCATCGTCTCAGCCCAAAATCTCTTTAAGCTGATAAGCAACTTTAGCAAAATATCAGTATACAAAATCAGTGTGCAAAAATCGCAAGCATTCCTATACACCAATAACAGACAGAGAGCTAAATCATAAGTGAACCCTCACTCACAATTGCTACAAAGAGAATAAAGTACCTAGGAAGACAACTAACCAGGGACGTGAAGGACCTCTTCAAGGAAAACTACAAATAAGAGAGGACACAAACAGTTGGAAAAACATTCCATGCTCATGGTTAGGAAGAATCAATATCATGAACATGGCCATACTGCCCAAAGTAATTTATAGATTCAATGCTATCCCCATCAAGCTACCATTGACTTTCTTCACAGAATTCGAAAAAAAAAAAAAAAAAACACCTTAAACTTCATTTGGAATCAAGAGAGCCACATAGCCAAGACAATCCTAGGCAAAAACAAACAAAAAACAAAGCTGGAGGCATCATGCTACCTGACTTCAAACTATACTACAAAGCTTCTGTAATCAAAACAGCATGGTACTCGTACGAAAACAGAGATATCGACCAATGGAATAGAACAGAGGCCTCAGAAGTAACATGACACATCTACAACCATATGATCTTTGATAAACCAGACAAAAACAAGCAATGGGGAAAGGGTTCCCTGTTTAATAAATAGTGTTGGGAAAACTGGCTAGCCATATGCAGAAAGCTGAAACTGGATCCCTTCCTTATACCTTATACAAAAATTAACTCCAGATGGATTAAAGATTTAAACATAAGACCTAACACCATAAAAACTCTAGAAGAAAATCTAGGCAGTACCATTCAGGACATAGGCATAGGCAAGATTTTATGACTAAAACACCAAAAGCAATGGCAACAAAAGCCAAAATAGACAAATGAGATCTAATTAAAAAGAGCTTCTATACAGCAAAAGAAACTATCATTAGAGTGAACTGGCAACAAACAGAATGAGAAAAAATTTTTGCAATCTACCCATTTGACAAAGGGCTAATAGCTAGAATCTACAAAGAACTTAAACAAATTTACAAGAAAAACCATCAAGAAGTGGGCAAAGGATTTGAACATTAATTTCTCGAAAGAACACATTTATGCAGCCAACAAACGTGAAAAGAAGCTCATCTTCATTGGTCATTAGAGAAATGCAAGTCAAAACCCCATTGAGATACCAACTCATGCCACTTAGAATGGCAATCATTAAAAAAATCAGGAGACAATAGATGCTGGGGAGGATGTGGAGAAATAGGAATGCTGTTAATTTTTGTTGGTGGGAGTGTAAATTAGTTCAACCGTTGTGGAAGACAGTGTGGCAGTTCCTCAAGGATATAGAACTAGAAATACTATTTGAACCAGCAATCCCATTACTGGGTATATATCCAAAGGATTATAAAAGATTCAATTATAAAGACACATGCACACATATGTTTATTGTGGCACTGTTTATAATAGCAAAGACTTCAACCCAAATGCCCATCAGTGATAGACTGGATAAAGAAAATGTGGCACATATACACCATGGAATACTATGCAGCCATAAAAAAGGATGAGTTCATGTCCTTTGCAGGGACATTGTTGAAGCTGGAAACTGTCATTCTTGGCAAACTAACACAGAGACAGACAACCAAACACCACATGTTCTCACTCATAAATGGATGTTGAGCAATGAGAACCCATGGACACAGGGAGGGGAAATCACATACCAGGGCCTGCCAGGGGGTGAGGGGTTTGGAGAGGGATAACATTAAGAGAAATACGTAATGTAGATGACAGGGGGATGGATGCAGCAAACCACCATGGCAAGTGTATACCTATGTAACAAACCTGCATGTTCTGCACATGTACCCCAGAACTTAAAGTATAATAAAAAAGTGAAATAAAAATTACTTTTTATTCAGTAAGACATACAGAACTTTAACAGCTTAATGAGTTTTAATAAGTATATATACCCATATCAGTGACACCCAAACCAAGATAGAGAACATTTCTGTAACCTCCAATAATTACCTTATGTTATTTCCAGTCAACACTAACTAAAGAGGTAATAATCATGCTTCTGATTTTCTAATATTATAAGTTAGTTTTCTCTATTTTTAGAATTCATGCAAACAATTTTATTATAGTATGTACTTTTTTTGGCCTGACTTCTTTCAGTCAGCAAAATGTTTTTGATATGCATCCTTATTGTTACATGAGTCAATAGTTTTTTCTTTTTATTGGTGAGTATAATTTCATTGTGTGAGTATTTCACACTTGTTTTATCCATGCACGTGTTCATGCACATTTGGTTTATTTCTAGACATTGTCATCTTTCCTAATATTTGGCATTAACAGCCAAAATTTAATTTTAGCTATGCTGTGAAGGACAAAAGGCATATGTTTATTTCAATTGATGTTGAAAAAACACTTGGTAAAATTCAACATCTTTTCATGATAAAATCCCTTAAATAACTGGGTATAAAAGGAACATACCTTAACACAATAAAAGCCATATGCAACTGACTTACAGCTCGTATCATACTGAATGGGGAAAAACTGAAAGCCTTTTATCTAAGATGAGGAACAAGTCAAGGATGCCCACTACCACCACTATTATTCAATATAGTACTAGAATTCTTAGCTAGAGAAATCAGAAAAGAGAAAGATATAAAGGGCATCCTAATTGGAAAGAAGTCAACTTATTTTTGTTTGCAGATGATATAATCTTATATTTAAAAAAACTTAAATACTTTACTGAAAGATTATTAGAACAGATAAATTCAGTGACATTTCAGGATGAAAAATCAATTTACAAAAATCAGTAGCATTTCTACATGCCAAAAGTGAACAAGCTGAAAAAGAAATCAAGATGGCCAGGTGTGATGGCTCATGTCTATAATCCCAGCACTTTGGGAGGCTGAGGCAGGCAGATCACTTGAGGTCAGGAGTTCAAGATCAGCCTGGTCAGCATGGTGAAACCCCATCTCTACTAAAAATACAAAAATTAGCCAGGTATGGTGGCATATGCCTGTGGTATCAGCTACCCAGGAGGCTGAAGCAGGAGAATCACCGGAACCTGGGAGGCAGAGGCTGCAGTGAGCCAAGATTGTGCTACTGCACTCCAGCCTGCACAACAGAGTGAGACTTCATCTCAAAAAAA